>NC_090174.1:3620849-4220849 GCF_024679245.1 Pseudorasbora parva | reverse complement strand
CACACTCACTGACATGTCAAACAGACGATCATATTTAGTTCAGCGAGTCGGTGTGACGACCCTCATCCATTTGCATGCAGATCTCTCTGATGGCTCAGGTGGCGTTACACACTCGGGGTTCAGGTTCGTCCCCAGGATGGGCATGAACTCCGCAAAACACACAAACAGACACACACACATAGTTTCAAAGACAAATTTGTATGAATGAGTGTGTAAGGATGACTTAGAGGTCAAATGAGCGTATGTCATCTTACTGATACAGGGTTTGACGTGTGGAAAACAGGCCTTGGTCAGATCGCCCAGCAGAGCGAACGAGCTCTGTCTCACCTCAGGCATAGTGTACTACACACAAGAGCATCACTAGTCAGATGCACACTTTATAGTACAACAACTACAACAATACTAATTAATAATATTTTTATTACAATAGTAAATAATTCAGTCATTTTAAAAACTATATAAACAAGTGCATAATAGACTCTCTCTCTCTCTCTCTCTCTCTCTCTCTCTCTCTCTCTCTCTCTCTCTCTCTCTCTCTCTCTCTCTCTCTCTCTCTCTCTCTCTCACACACACACTCACTCACTCACACACAAGCACACACACACTTCCTGTGTCTCTTACACACTCTCACATATACGATTAAACAAGCTTCCTCTCTCAAACAGACACTCACACACTTTTATTTTTAAAAGCAATACATAGGCATTTGGTTACTAAATTTACTTTTGTGCATATGAATGTTCAATTTCATGTAAGTGTCTACACAAAGGTATCATATCTATCTTATATGTATTACACTATAGAAGAGTTTTTCAAACTATGGATGCTAGTTATTTAAAAAAATAAGGCATTTTCTAGCTATTAAAAATAACTAAGAATGTAAAATTCTGCTAGGAATAAGTAGGCTAATACAATAATTATAAACTTAATATGAAAGGGACAGGGTCTATTTTTAAGGGGTCACAACAATGCTAATAGAGAAGTTTAGGGATGAATTCCTTGACCAAAAATCTATCTAAAATATTTTGCAGTAAATAAACAATTTAAAAGTCCAAATAAGTGTGTAATTGTTTCTTCATGACAAATGCAAGCAACTGGGTGAAATAATGGCACTGTGCGTATAGTTTATTGTACTCATTGTACTATAATACGCACAGTTTACTGGATAACAGATATAATTTTAAAAGAAACTTTCAACAAATTTGGCAGAATATTTAGTCTAAGAAGCTTGAAGTCTTTCCATTATTGGTCACTAAATGTATTATTTTAATATATCTTTTCATAAGAATTGAACTAAAATGACTCTTGAAGACTTGACTGATATTTTGACACCAACAAAATTGGAACAAGACCATTTTTGCACATACGACTTTAACACGTGTAGGTTGGTTGCGTCATCAGAGAGCGACCGCGGCATTCAGAATGCTGACATGGCCGCGTCCATGGAGCTGAGACTCACTTTATGGGTCTGTTTTGTGTTTATTTTGGGCTTTTCTTCGGCCGCCGCGCTCATTGAGGGACTGTATTGCGGGACTCAGAGTTGCTATGATGTGCTTGGAGTTTCGCGTGATGCCAGTAAAGCGGAGATCGGACGCGCGTACCGCCAGCTGGCCCGAAGATACCACCCGGACAGGTACCAGCCCGGAGAGACCGAGGACACCCGCGAGACCGCGCAGCAAAAGTTTATGCTCGTCGCTACCGCTTACGAGACACTCAAGGTAACCCCGAAAACAAGCACCCGTTTGCACAAAGCTCTTTTATTACGTTTAAGAAATCAAATATCTTCATTCAGATTGCGTATAAATTGTGGTGAGGTGGAGTTTCATATTAGTCAGAATGTGCATTAAAGGGATATTCACCATTATGTCATTCAAAACCCACAAGACCTTCGTTAATCTTCTGAACACAAATGAAGATCTGTCTGATGAAATCTAAAGGCTTTCTGTCCCTCCATTGACAGCTACGCAACTACCACTGTGACGCTTCAGAAAGTTTATGAGATCATAAAACGTATCCATGAATTGAGCAGTTTATCCAAATTTTCTGAAGAGACATGATCACTATATATGATGACAAGGTTGATTTTAAGCTTGTATTCACATATAAACATTGATCAACTCATACAACCGTTGTAGTAAACAGAAGCGGAAAGCATGAGAACCAATGAGGTTCATTCTCTTTTTACGCAGCAGATTTGAGCACATTGAGAAACGAAATGAAGTGAAGCGCCGTGCAGAGTCTCGGACAACTCCGTTATCACACACTGGATGCACACTATGATTATAAGTTTATGGTCAGCAATATTATGTTTAAAGACATTATGAAATTAAGGTAATGTCTATACAATGTTATGGTTGAACTTTACAATTAAATACCATCATAAGTCTGCAGCATGAACAATTTACCTCAGTGCATAACTTACATTAACTGAATTCATTGAGAATCAACTGACAATCCGAAAACATAATCCTTCATTCTTCATCCACAGCGGATTTGTCCCTCAGAATCAGTGGTTTTTTAAATATAATTAAAAGTATTTCCCAATTTCATCAAATTTTTCATTGTCTTTGTCACACTATTCTATGCTTTTTTCAGCAATAGTATCCAGCTGAAGTGTGTGACCTGGTGCCAGTATATTTAATAGAAACCCCCTTAATCCGGCCATTATGAATGGCCGTGCGATTTTACTTTGATTTTAGAATTAGCACCAATTCTGGGATGGCAGTTGCTTGAATAGAGGGTTCTTTGTTATTCTTAATGAAAAACACAACAACAAAACAGTACAATGACAAACTCACTTAAATAGGTGCTTTATATTTTGCATTGAAACCCAAACTTCCACCATCGTCAGTTAGCTCTTTATTCTCGTGATAAATTAAGTCTGACTCCTGCTGCTGATGTGCATTACTCTCATTCGGCTCACACTGCACATTCAGTTTTTAATTGCAGTGTCTGATCTCTAACTGAACTAAATTATTTTTACTACTAAAAAAATCTAAATGACGGTAAGGGGTTGTGCCGCGGTAGGCAAGTGATGTTACCGGGTGTTGCTGCTAAACACCAGTAACAGACTATCACCGCAAGCTTATTGTGTTGTATAATGATGTATAATGATTTTGTTTTGAGTTTTGATTTTTAGGATAGCTTAAATGTCACACGTCATCACCTACATTCACATATTGCTTTCCCTTGCATGTTTAAGACATGGTAAATAGTCATGGTCAATAGTCAAACAGACTGTAATATTGTGATTTTCAGGATGAAGAGTTACGTAAGGACTACGACTACATGCTGGACCACCCAGAGGAATATTACAGCCACTACTACACTTACTACAGGAGAAGACTTGCTCCTAAAGTAGACGTTAGGATAGTGATTCTCGTAACTATTTGTGCAATCTCGCTGTTTCAGGTAAGAACACTGCCCATCACAAAATGTTCACTTACCACTCGCTCACAGTCATTCATTGCCAGTGGCTTGACAAAAACAACAACATACTAACATCTTCCTTATTTTTCTGCTCTAAATAAGTTTAGATTCTATAAATCTCAGAGACTAACTTTTTTGTGTATCATTTACAGACCCTCATGATGAATAGCCGAAATAATGTTGGTTCATTAGAAAGGTTTGCAAATAGGAGCCAATACAAATGCATTGTGGGCTATAACTTCTGAACCGTATGTCACAGATCCAAGTATCATTGTATCTCCTTGGTTTGAGATTCTGGTTAAATTGAGAACTACTATTTTTTTTCAAAATAGATATCATGATTCTCCCGCAATTCTGAATAGACAAACAACATAACAGGTGATTCCCTAAAGGTTCTGACAAAATGTTAATTGCTGCCATCGATTTAAAAAATTTCTTTTTTTAAATGAATTTGAAATATTTAAGAAATCTGACTCACTCATAAAGACTTCTTTCGAAGACCATGATGAACACTTAATTAGTGGATAAATTAGCATTTTTGTTATTTGTGTTTTAGTGGAGTTAATGAAGAGGTTTAATAATTCACTAAGAAATCTATTTCATCAACTGTAGGTCATGGCTCTTCAGCTTCAGTCTTCCAGGGTTTATCTCCAACTCTAATCACACCATTCAAACCTGAACCCTGTGTTTGACTGAGGTTAAAACTAAACGCTGTTGGACAGCAGCATCTCCAGGACTGGTGTTACAGAGCCGTGCCCTAGTTTGATGACAGTTGGCACATTAAAGGGGACCTATTATGCAAAATTCGCTTTTACATGATGAACATAAATGTGTGTTGGTGGTATGCGTACACAACCACCCTATAATGGTAAAAATCCACCTAGTCCTCTTTTTTAATCAATTTAAGTCATACGAAGTGTCTCTGAATAAGCCGTTTCAGTTTCTATGCAATGTGACATCATGTGCTTAGGCCCCACCCAAGACTGCTGACAGACTCCGCCCTATTATCATAGACCCCACCCTCGGTGAGCTGTACACGCCATGTTCTCCTCACCAGAGCATTTAACAGCAGCGTTCAATTGAGAATGTTCTTATTAAAGCTACTAAAGCCATTCAGTTGAAAGCAGTGAGAGATTTTCTGTTTGTCTTTTGTTGTTTGATTCATATTATAGCAGAAAAAGCAGTAGGCACTGTTATTACACTACTGTTCCTTTAATACACCGATCTAATATACACATGAGACTGTGTATGTTTTTGATATAACATTGTCGAAAAGCGTGTTTAAGCACAATAAGACGTGAAAGAGAACTTGGTTTAATACTCACAGGACGCTCCGTCTGACAGCTTTCTGTGTGCGTGCTTTGGGCTCAGAAAACAATATATCAGAAGATTAGACTGATATGGCTTTAAAGCCCATGCAGATAATACACTTTAATGATGATGAAGAACTGCAGTGTCACGTGAGCGCGATAGAAATGATCATCAAAACCAAACAGATGTTTTAGTTTTTGGCAGAGTATCTGAGGCACAAGCTGTACAGGCTCCGCCCTCTTCAGTTGCTCATTTGCATTTAAAGATACATGCTTTCCACTCAAAATGGGCATTTATAACATGGTATAATAAATTATCTGTGTGGTATTTTGAGCTGAAACTTCACAGACTCATGCTGGGGACACATTATATTACACTTGGAAAAAGGGTCGTAATAGGTGCCCTTTAATATAAAGAATATGGCTCACACAGACCTTTTCATTTAACAGACACGTTTTTATTCGTTTGCAGTATTACAGCTGGTGGAGTAGCTACACCGAAGCCATCAACTACCTGATGACCGTTCCCAAATATCGCATCCAGGCGACTGAACTGGCGAAGCAGCAAGGCCTGCTGAACAGAACCAAAGAGAAGGGTAAGAACAGGCGATCCAAAGAGGAGATCCGCGAGGAGGAGGAGCAGATTATCAGAGACATCATCAAGAACAAGATAGACATCAAAGGTGGCTACCAGAAGCCCAATATATCTGACATTCTGCTGTGTAAAATCATTCTGTTCCCGTACCATCTGTGCACCTACGTGGCGTGGCACTGCTCGTGGTTTTACCGTTTCACCATTCGTGGGGAGGAGTACGGCCATGAGGAGAGACTTTACATTATCCGCAAGAACATGAAGATGTCACAGGCTCAGTTTGACAGTCTGGAGAGCAGCATGATAGACACTTTCCTGAAGAAGCAGCTCTGGATCAAAGAGAATTACGAGGTTTGGAGAAGATTTCTTTCATTTCGTAGCACTTATTACATACTGATCTACTATTTAATCCGCTGTTTCTTCTGAGACTAGATTTTAAATGGTATCTCCTCCTAAGGCTCCTACTAGAACTTGGCTCAGACCTTCAGACTGTTCTGACTCGGGCTGCTGTATCTTTTCAAACTAATCCTTAAAGCTCCACTGTGTGATATTTTCCCCCATCTAGCGGTGTAAAGGTATATGACCATCCAGTGAATAATAGTTTCTGTTCCTCTCAATTTCGATTTCGTTTTAACTCCTACGGTGGCCGATTTAGTCATGGCTTCCAGTTCGACCTCTTCGGTGAGTGTTGCTTCAAGTGATGCGGTTACTTTTGAAAACTATTATAATTTGCAGTTATTTAATTTGCCAAATGATCTATGATCAAATTAATCTGTGTAAAATGAATAATAGTTTTACCTTTTCGTTAATTTTAACCAGTTCATTGCTAACATCAGCTATCAGGTTCCCAGACGAATGCAAGCTAATCTTAGTAAAGGAACTTTTATCAGTGCTATCGTTATTCTGGATATTGTACGACATCACTAGTGTAAGGCAAACAAATTATAATGCAATTAAAATATTAATCATGTTATCCGTCATAGAACACGGATTTATGTTATAAGGTAAACAATACTTTTTCATCATTGACGCGAGGAAAACTATCCTAGACGTCGTTCTAGTGTTATGCACAGCACACCATGATATAATTAGCCAAGCAACAATAAAACTTCCAATATACACAAATAGGCAGAATTAATATTACCTGTCGAGAAGAAAGCAGGCAACGTCGGCGTTCTTTTTAAAATCGTTGCTCCTCATGAGCTCTTTCCATCTTGGAAAGGCCACTCCAATATTTACTTTTGTCTTGTTGATTTGCCCGTTGCGTTGCCGTCTTAATTCTCTTTTCCGTTTCCTTGGCGACTCTGATACATATCCTGCAATGTTACTAGGTCCCCGACCCGGGTCGAATTCGGTAATCAATGCCGGGACGTGGTTGCTTTCACACAGAAGGCGACCCGGCAATGCTCCGGGAATATTGCGGTTCCGACGTACAGTGTGAAAGGGGCTTAAGAGTGATCCTCCATCATCATATAGCAGCCTCAAGCAATCCTCCTCTTCACATTCGAGATTCGACACAGTGCCATCGAGTGTAAAAACGAGAAAAGCGAAGCTTGAATTTACGGGTATGTCCCTCTTTGGCTAATGTACTTTCAAGATGGAGGAGCAACATGGCGACTGCCATCCGAACCCTCAACACGTATGTATTTTCAATAGTATATTATAAAATTACGAGAATGCATTATTACTTGAAAGAAGTAAATATACATTAATGAGCACATACATTTTTAAGTGATTTTAGCTAAGAATAAACTAAAAAGGTTACACAGTGTAGCTTTAACTTCTCCTCTGTTCTGAGTTTTTCATTAAATGGATGGTCAAAACTTCAAAAAGTCCCATACGCTTTCACTGAGGTGGTAAAACTTTTGTAAAATAAGACTTGTAGAGTATTTAAGCTGTCTATCACCAGCAAAGCTAAATGACAATATGCTAGAACATATTATAAATATGCTAAATCATACTTGCAACATGTTTTATTCATGATAAAAATGCGCATTGAACCAGCGTATCTGTTAATTTATGCTAGCAATGTGTTAATAAAATGTTAAATCCTGTTAGCAAAGGTGTTAAATCATGTTAGAAAAATGCTAAATCATACTAACAACATGTTAATTCAGTTTTACAACCTTCTAATTCCGTTTAACTTGCTAACATGCTAACAACATGTTAATTAATGTTAACAATGTGTTAAAAAATGTTAGCAATAGGGATGGTCATTTTTGTCAATTTTTCATTTCGATCATCGATAGGTCTCAAAAACGAGTAATCGATTAACCGTGTGCGGGGCTTGTGCCGGGGACGGGGCGTCTCCGTCATGGAGATATGAAACTATTTTAGGACTGTTATGAAAATGTATCCGACAAAAACATGAGATGTCTATGCAAATATGAACATATGACTATAAAAAAAATAACTGTTACCTTATGATGCTTAAATGTCTTAAAGAAAAAGAAACTAAATAGGCCTAACTGTCTCAAATAACACAGTCAATGATGGGGCATTGTATTTGAGCTGCAACTGTGAATACACCACTCCGCAGAGCTTTGCTAGAGAATTAATAAACTCAGTCAAACGCATCCTAAATGAGATTAATCAAATATATGCCTGTTACAATTTACATCTGCCCAAAAGGACGCAAATGCGCACGTGAACTTGGCCAACAGGCTTGAAAACGAAACTCATTTTGAATGCGCTCTTCAACGCTAATACACGGGCAACGAAACCACAGATAATTTACAACACTTTAATCGTGTTCTTATTATAATTCTATGTAGCCTACATGACAGATTGGCGCTGCACATAATTTTATTTTTCATGATCAAAGTGAGAACAGCATCACTGCGCGTTTTTGAATCCATGACAAAAACATTAAAACAGATCGAATGTTAAAAAACGAGTAACACTGCTGCATTATTAATATCATCAATGATTTTGAAAAAGAAAAGCCTATCATAAAATAATATGACCGTCTTAAATAACCCGGAGTCGATAATGTCGGGCTGTTTGCATTTGAGCTGAAGAGAATGAACACCAGCCGAAATAACGGCAGCGCTTTGCTAGCTGGTTATTAAACTCAACCAAACGCCGTCCTATATGAGATTAATCTGATATAGACAACATATAATCAAGTATAAAACAAGTAATCATACAACTTGCATCTGTGGAAAAGGACGCAGATACGCAGATGAACTTGACCGCGCTCTGACTCTGGTTGGGGATTTCCTTTATTAACAGCGCACGCTGATCAACGGGGAGCTAAAGCACGGAGAATACAACATGACAATCATGTTCTCATTGTAATGCTGTGTATGTGATAGATTGGCTGCCGCACATCTTGCCCTGTCTTTCATGATCATTCTCAGTGCTTCAGGCATCACTGCGCGCTTTAGTTTCACTTTATTTTGCGGTCTGGAAGGCGTGCTGTCTAATGCTAACCAATCAGACCTCAGTTACTGTCCAAAATGCCGCAATAACCAATCCGAGAAATATGCTAATATATTTTTTAAAGTCAGGGCGATCATCGTTTTCATGATCGATCGTCGCTGTCACGTTCGAGTAATCGAGTACTCGACCACTGTTCCCCATCCCTAGATAGCAACATGCTAATTAATGTTAGAAACATGCTAAATCATACTAACAACATGTTAATTCATGTTTACAATATTCTAATAAATAAACTGACATGTTGTTAACATGTTAAATGAACTGATCATGGTTAGTTCATGTTAGCAAATACATGAACTAATGTTTTCTCTAATGTTAACTAATGACCATTATTCTAAAGTGTTACCCAAATTTGTTAAAACATGCTAGCAATAGGCTAATTCATGCTAGCAACTTGTTAAAACATGATAGCAAAGCATGTTAATTCATGCTAGCAATGTCCTTCTCTTTTCATTTCACTAAATTTAAAGACTATAAAACTTTCATACAGATTTCATTCTCTAGCGCTCTGAAATTTAACACATGCAATTTAAATACGTTTAAAACCTTTATTTAAAGGTTCAGTGTGTACATTTTAGTTTGTTTGTAGAAGTTTGTTCGTTTAGGGCTACTATAGAAACATGACAGTGCAAAATGGCGACTTCACTGTAAGGGGACCCACGGTGTGTGTTGATAAAAATGGTTCATTCTAAGGTAATAAAAAAATAACGGTACATTATTTAAGGCCTTTACACACCACTGAAAACTATTTATGAATGTTATTTCGCATTTCTATCAATAGATCCTACACACTGCACCTTTAAACAAAACATAGCTGTTCATGCATTTCTTCAGTTTTACATTATAACTAATTCTTTGTTGCAATTTATATTATCAATTTATAAATCTATCAACTTAAGCTTTAAATTCACATGTTTTTCTGTAAATTATTTAAAATATGATTAAGTCAGATCCTCCCAGCCCTGTTATATTCATTATAGAAAAATGAAGTTGTTCAGTGATTAACCTGTTCTCCATCATACTAATTTTGAGTGTGGTGTTGTTAGTATGTGTGTGTTTAGGACTACAGACAGACTGATAATACTGTGTGTTTCTGAAAGGCCTACCGAGAGGAGCAGGAGGAGGAGATGAAGATGAAGATGGCCACAGACCCGCGATGGAAGCGCTACAGGCGTTGGATGAGGAGCGAGGGTCCTGGACGCATTACTTTCGCTGACGATTGACCTCAAATGCACACATTGTGCCGTCCCAGATCTCGCGTCCACACAGCCGGAGCTCGCTCGTGTGTGATTACACCCGGCTCAGTGCGCCCTCGTTTACAACGGACTGACAACCTGATTTATAAGGCTGCCCTTTCTCATATGATATAAGACTGTAAAGGCCTTTTGATTGTACCTATGGAGGATCATGTGGTTTTTCAGGATCAATTCAGACTGTTCTAGAATCACAAAGAAAATTAACTCTGTGTGTTGTTTTACCAGGAGGAATGTGATCATGGGCAGTGTTACAGTTTGCAAAATGCCTCATTTCCAATCACTGAAATCTCTCTCTCTCTCTCTCTCTCTCTCTCTCTCTCTCTCTCTCTCTCTCTCTCTCTCTCTCTCTCTCTCTCTCTCTCTCTCTCTCTCTCTCTCTCTCTCTCTCTCTCTCTCTCTCTCTCTCTCTCTCTCTCTCTCTCTCTCTCTCTCTCTCTCTCTCTCGCTCGCTCGCTCTTTCTCTCTCGCTCTCTCTTTCTCTCTCGCTCGCTCTCTCTTTCTCTCTCGCTCGCTCTCTCTCTCTCTCTCTCTCTCTCTCTCGCTCTCTCTCTCGCTCTCTCTTTTGCTCGCTCTCTCTTTTTGCTCGCTCTCTCTTTTTGCTCGCTCTCTCTTTTTGCTCGCTCTCTCTCTCTCTCTCTCTCTCTCTCTCTCTCTCTCTCTCTCTCTCCATGTCTGCTGTAAATGTTATGTCATTCAATTCTGTTTTTTCCTTGTTATTTTGCATATAAATATATATAAAGTCATATCTAATTGTTCTGCTACCTGGTACTTCAATAAAGTTTTATAGTTTAAGGTTTGGTCAGGAAGACTTTGTTGATGTCACCATAAACATTGATTTGTCATGTCGTATATTATGTTATTCAGTAATTTATTATTATATTGCTCTCGGTGCACATAAAGCAATCTCTCGCCTAAACTTGTCATACACATGCCTTCAATGAATGCTTGTAACTTCTACAATTCAAATTCACTTCATGTTAATGTATTTCCTGTTAGAACTCTAGAAGAGACAAAAATACTATTTAAATATATTTAATTTAATTTGGTGATGTAAAATTTGGTGCATGTAAAAATAGAAAAATGCATGTAAACCTGAGGAGACTTTATTTATATATACTATATATGATTAGGAGCCTTTGAAATAGCCTAATAAGAGCACAATTAAAAGTGACATGAACTCGTGTTACAAAAGTTTTTGGATGGGAGGACTGAGCTTCAAATTTCTGCTTTAAAGGGATTGTTCACCCAAAATGAAAATTACCCCCTGATTTACTCACCTTCAAGTTAAATATTAAGATACTTAATTAAAATATTAAGTGTTAAATTTTGATATTTTTCTTAAACTAACGCATTGAATAGCTTCAGAAGGCCTTTATTAACCCCCGGAGCCGTATGGAGCACTGTTATAATGGATGAATGCACGTTTTTGGGCTGACATTCACTGCAATTATAAAGCTTGGAAAAGCCAGGACCTTATTTAATATAACTCTGATTGTATTCGTCTAAGAAAAGAGTGTCATATACACCTATAGGATGGTTTGAGGACTGCCTAAGCATAATTTTCTTTGAGCAACGTGTCTGCATTATTTTCTCTGACGAATGCAGCCCGCAGATGCTGTCGATACACCTTTGCATTTTTAAACTCTACCTGTTACTTATAAGTAACTTGTAGTAATAGCCGAACTCATACCCAGAATATGAGTGCACAGTCCACTCTAGAGGGTTGAGAGATGCTGTGCACCCAGATTACCACTTGAGGTCACTATTGCAATTATCAGAAAATCGAATTTAATGAAGGGCAGACGGACACCTTAGAATTCTGATCGCATGGCAGCATTTCTATTCCAAAAAGTGTGTGTGTATGTGTGTGTGTGTGTGTGTGTGTCTGTCTGTCTGTCTGTGTGTCTGTGTGTGTGTGTGTGTGTGTGTGTGTGTGTCTGTCTGTCTGTCTGTCTGTTTGTCTGTGTGTGTGTGTGTGTGTGTGTGTGTGTGTGTGTGTGTGTGTGTGTGTGTGTGTGTGTGTGTGTGTGTGTGTATCTCATGAATCCCACAATTCAGATATACATTTTTGAGGGTACAGTTACATGACAACAATGTTCTAAAATTGGAAAAGTTTTTCCTTTGAATTTTTCACAAACAGATAACAACATTGTCAAAATGATCTCTGTTCAAATAGATCCAAGGAAACGACTGAAACGCTGTGTTCTGCTACCAGGCCAGTAGTTGGCGACCTCACTTTGTAAATAAAAACTATACGCTATTAGCCTGACACCATGTCCTAACTACACACGATCCGATAAGATTCCAGTGAAAAGCAACTTGTCTGTCCACACCAGGTGCGACGCGACTACGAGACGCAACAAATCAATCAAAAAAACAGCCAATCAGAACAGCGAGTGGGCGGGCTCTAGCGGCAAGTGCACGGCACCAGAGATTAATCTTGACGGCACTCGCAAGGAATACGTCTACATTATCAAATTCACAAATATTACACCATTTAAACTACTAAAATACATACTGAGTTACTAAAACAATCGTTGTCATAGAATATACTTGTTTGTTGTTCACAGTTTGAACGCTTTTGTTTGCTGCTTTGCTGCTTTTAGTATGAAAAAGCTGGGAGCGCTAAATAATATTCAGAGTAACATTACACACTTTTAACATTAAATAAAGCACATAAGCACTACCTGAGATTAACATTGCCATGTTTTGTGTTGTTGTTCCAGCCTTGACGTCGCACAAAAATAGAAACCTCTCTAAAATACCTCTCTAAAATAGAAACCTTTCTAAAATAGATTAATCGCGTCTCGACGTTGCAGCTGGTTAGGACAAAAACTGGAATTAACATCGAAAAGATACCTTTCATCACATGTCGCGGCGTCGCGTTGCGTGTAGTTAGGACACGGTGTGACAAGCCAGACCCACATCAAGATGTTTGGTCTGGAAACTCACCATTGACAGCTCAATCTGAGGGGCGGATAAACGGTTGTCTTTCAAACTCCCTCTGCACGCGATAGGATAGCGCTACAACCAACCAGAGCAACGTGAAGCGGAGCTAGTAGACGGATTAAACATTCGCCGTATCCGGTTGGCAAAACTCAGAACACATCTTCCCTTTTTAAAAATGACTTCAGTGCCGTTCTTTGTTCTTTTCTCAGAGAAAAGCTTAACTCAAAGCTGATTCGAAAGACCGCCGTTCGCAGGCTTCTGTGTTAACTAGAAGCACGCAAGCGCAACTCTCCGTCATTATGTTAAGCCCTGCCCACTGACTCTACACGATGTGATTGGCCCAACCAAAGTTTGGCGTTTACAGCTCAGACGTGTATTGGAAATTCCTGGACCTAGACAATACTCGCGGCAGATTAGATTTGCTGCCGCTAGGGTGCGTCTAGATTTCTAGGCTAATGCGCTATGCCATTGGTTTCACAAATGCAGATTTGTGCCCTTTGTGGTCATTTACATGACATTGTTTGCATGTGACACTGATATTATCATGGAGCAAAAAAGATACAATATGTTGTGCTATATTTAGGTTTCATTTATATGTATATTGACAAACATATTTCTGTCTCAAAATCCTATTTGATTTTTTAACTCAGGATAATGAAACTCACCCGTATTTTTTTGTGCATGCTGTTATTAAAGTGACAGTCAGATATAAGATCTGAGATTATTGTTGATGGTTTTGTGTTTTCCAGCTTGGGAGGATTGAATGATGTAGTGTGTGTGTAATCAGGATTAAAGTCTCTCTTTCTTCTACTGTAATTCAGGTCATTGGGCGGTCAGTGTACCACACAAAAACACAACTGTCTGCTCAAAACAACATATGAAATCAGTTTGTTTTAATAAGCACTGAACATGGTTGGACAATGTAAATTAGTATATATATATATAAAAAAAATGAATTAACAGGCAAGCTTCTGGTGTGTTAAGACATTTAAAATAGTTTTGTATAACAAATAAAATAAGTCGCAAGTCTAATTCTAATTGCATGCAAAAGGGAAACAAATCTATGCTAAATTAAAAATGAAGCAAGCAACTGGTTGTATAAATACAATCACTCTAAAATCATCATATTCTGCTTATTTTATGATTATGATTATTGGTTGAACTGAACAAAATCTCCAGATTCTTCGTCCTGTTGGTGGACCGTTGAGATTTGACCATATGTCCAAATACATATACTTGCTTCATTAAAACAGCTTAAGCCTTAAGTGTACTTAAAATAAATGAGGTTAAGACTTTCAATGTGGATAACTGCATAGACATGTTCAGGATAATGTTACCATCCATCATTGATACTACAGAATTATTCCTTATTGTACATTATTGTACCTAAGTTGAAATAATTAATCCTTTATGATTTGTCCTGTAGTTCAATAATCTTATTTTACGTTTCACATTGCTCATAATTTACCCGGGGTAAACGATTAATCCTGGGTACACTCCTAAATCCTGGGTTAACCTTCTTATTTGCAGTGTCAGTGTCATTGATTGAACAAACACAACATGTAACCTGTTTACATAAAGGCTCTAGCATTGCCACCCTTATATTATACATTGCCAATTGTTTAATCAAGATTATTCTGAATGGACTTTTCAGACTATAAAGATAAGAATTAATTAAATGGTCTTTTCTTCACTCCAGTTGTTATGTTTTCTGTCACCATTAAACATCCCCCCCCCCCCCAAATAAACAAAAATGTTTGGTATGTTACAACATTTTAAATAGTTTTGCATAACAAATAAACTATATGGTGGGTTGGAAGTCTATTCTCATACAATGGCAGCAGCAACAATACCAGCAGCAATAACAGGAGCAGCAATATCATCATCAGCAGCAGCAATATCATCAGCAGCAATAATTGCAGCAGCAGCAGGAATAACAGCAGCAGTGGCAACAACACCAGCAGCAACAGCGACAGCGACAATAACATCAGCAGTAATAACAGCAGCAGCAATCAAGGTGCAGATCCACTTGTCCGTGCAACACTTCTGTCGCGCCACGCTCCACTTTATTCCTATGGGTGACGTCAAGCGACTTTAACGCGCCCACACAGCATTCCGGGAAGGCAGCGCTACATTTGAAAAAATGCTGCGCATCAAAAAAGCTGACTGATTCCCATCTTTATGCAAATTAATCTGTTGAACGCAACGCGACTATCCAATAGAAGTAGAGCACATGGAGACTGGGGGAAGTCTCTCGCGGGTCATTTGTTTTTCATTCCCAGCTGGCTCAAAAGCACGCCCATAGCAGTAAACTTGAGAAACGCCCATCAACGCACAAATGAGGGGAAGCGTCACAACATCGCGCTTCAGTTGTGTCGCAAAAGTGGATCTCCACAGTAACAGCAGGAGCAGTCGCAGCAGCAGAAATAACAGCAACAACAATAACAGCAGCAGCAATATCAATAACAGCAGCAGCAGTAGCAATAACACCAGCAGCAGCAGCAGCAGCAATAACACCAGCAGCAATAGCAATAACACCAGCAGCAGCAGCGGTACCAATAACAGCAGCAGCAGTACCAATAACAGCAGCAGCAGCAGCAATAACACCACTAGCAGCAGCAGCAGCAATAACACCAGCAGCAATAGCAATAACAGCAGTAGCAGCAGCAGCAACAACAGCAGCAATAACAGCAGTGCAGCAGCAGCAATAACAGCAACAGCAATAACAGCAGCAGCAATATCAGCAGCAGCAATATCAGCAGCAGCAATAACAGCAGCAGCAGCAGCAATGACCGCAACAGCAATAACAGCAGCAGCAATAACAGCAGTAGCAACAGCAGCAGCAACAACAGCAGCATCAACAGCAGCAACAGCAACAATAACAGCAGCAGCAGTAGCAACAGCAGCAGCAGCAGTAGCAACAGCAGCATCAACAGCAGCAGCAGCAATAGCAGCAGCAGCAGCAGCAATGACCGCAAAAGCAGCAGCAACAGCAGCAGCAGCAATGACCGCAACAGCAGCAGCAACAGCAGCAGCAGCAATGACCGCAACAGCAGCAGCAACAATAAAACCAGCAATAACAGCAGCAGCAATAACACCAGCAATAAAGGTGGAGATCCACTTGTCCTTGCAACACTTCTGTCGCGTCGCGCTCCACTTTATTCCACTGGGTGACGTCAAGCGACTTTAACGCGCCTGCATAGCATTCCGGGAAGGTGGTTTTGCATTTGAACCGATTTGAACGCACAAATGACGGGAAGCGTCACAACATCACGTTTCAGTCGTGTCGCAAAAGTGGATCTCCACGGTAACACCAGCAGCAGCAATAACAGCAACAGCAATAACAGCAGCAGCAGCAACAACAGGAGCAATAACAGCAGTAGCAACAGCAGCAGCAGCAATAACAGCAGTAGTAGCAGCAGCAATAACAGCAGTAGCAGCAACAGCAGCAATAACCACAGCAGCAGCAATAACCACAGCAGCAGCAGCAGCAACAATAACAGCAGCAGCAGTGGCAGCAATAACAGCAGCAGCAGCAAAAACAGCAGCAGCAACAATAAAAACAGCAGCAGCAATAACAGCAGCAGCAGCAACAACAACAGCAGCAATAACAGCAGCAGCAATAGCAGCAGCAGCAATAACAGCAGCAGCAGCAGCAGCAGCAATAGCAGCAGCAGCAATAACAGCAGCAGCAGCAGCAATAAAACCAGCAATAACAGCAGCAGCAATAACACCAGCAATAAAGGTGGAGATCCACTTGTCCGTGCAACACTTCTGTCGCGCCGCGCTCCACTTTATTCCCATGGGTGACGTCAAGCGACTTTAACGCGCATGCATAGCATTCCGGGAAGGTGGTGCTGCATTTGAACCGATTTGAACGCACAAATGACGGGAAGCGTCACAACATCACGTTTCAGTCGTGTCGCAAAAGTGGATCTCCACGGTAACACCAGCAGCAGCAATAACAGCAACAGCAGTAACAGCAGCAGCAGCAACAACAGGAGCAATAACAGCAGTAGTAGCAGCAGCAGCAATAACCACAGCAGCAGCAGCAGCAGCAGCAATAACAGCAGCAGCAGCAACAACAGGAGCAATAACAGCAGTAGCAGCAATAGCAGCAATAACCACAGCAGCAGCAATAACAGCAGCAGCAGCAACAACAGGAGTAATAACAGCAGTAGCAGCAACAGTAGCAATAACCACAGCAGCAGCAATAACAATAACATCAGCAGCAGCAATAACAGCAGCAGCAACAATAACAGCAGCAACAGCAATAACAGCAGCAGCAACAGTAACAGCAGCAGCAGCAGCAATAGCAGCAATAACAGCATCAGCAGCAATAGCAGCAAAAACAGCAGCAGCAGCAGTCAGATTTACAGCACAAAAGCAGCACTAATCATGCTCCAGAGCAGGGTTTCATATAACCCTGGGTTAAGAATGGGGTTACGAATGACGATAATCCAGGGTTAAACCCAGTGTGAAAATCCCCAATAATAGCACTATTGTATGGAATGATATTCCAGACCATGGTCAAAAGGAATTGCAAATATGTATTTGCAATTTCATTTCAATTTTCCCATGCATACGTTGTGATAAATGGAAGCACAAATGCGTGATTTGCGCTTGGATTTTCTTTTCTGTGTATGTAACATATCAGCCAAATTTCACAAAAGTCTGTTTGAAATTGCATTTACAATGTCTTACGAGTTATGACCCTGTCATTTTGTCAGCTTAGTTTAATTTATCATATAGCGACAATGTTGGCAGATCAGTATTATAGTTTATACAATTACTTAAGACCTAATAAATTAATTTTATTTGGATATTTAGTTGAACAATTTAGATCAAAATTTTAGTGTTCCCAACTAAGCAAGCCAAGGGGATGATGGAGAAAAATAAACCTTGGCAGAAACCAGATTCAGTCAGGGTGCCAGTTCTCCCCTGGCCTATTAACAAACTCTATGATTGTTATTCTGGCAACCTTACAGGTCAGAAATCATATTAGATTGTAATATTCAAAATTTCTGGGTATCATGCAAGAGACGGGTTTATTGAGGATGATGCGTCAATTACACAAGAATATGAATATTTGAAGGATTGAAGTCATCGTGCCGGAGACAGGTTTATTGAGGATGACATGCCGGTCTGGGCGCAGGTCCACCATCCGATCCGGACACGGCCTGGATCCGGCCGACTACAGTAAACCTCGGAAATAACAGAGAGACTAACATTAGCGTAGATGCCATTCTTTTTATGATGAAACGAGTACATTAGGTGTAATGCAGCCTAACAATCAGTCAATTGATTTGAATAATGTAAGTTAAAAATGATCTGTATGCTATATAAGAGATGCGTTTTTAGTCTAGATTTAAACTAACAGAGTGTGTCTGCTTCCCGAACAATGCTAGGAAGACTGTTCCGAAGTTTAGGTGCTAAATAGCAAAAGGATCGACCGCCTGCAGTTGATTTAGATATTCTAGGTATTATCAACTGGTCAGAGTTTTGAGACCGATGGAGTATAATCTGTTAAGAGCTCGCTTAAGTACTGGGGAGCTAAACTGGTTCTAGTAAGAACTCGAGCTGCTGCGTTTTGGACCAGCTGGAGTTTGTTTATTAAGCGAGCAGGGCGACCACCCAGTAGAGCATTACAATAATCTAGCCTTGAGCTCATGAACGCATGTACTAACTGTTCAGCATTTTGCATCGAAAGCATGTGCCGTAATTTAGATATATTTTAGATTTTAGATATATTTAGATTGTTACTACTTGTGGAGTTTTTTTTGTCCAATAATTAAATATTTTTCTTCTGAAATTAAGTTGCAGGAAATAACTATTCATCCATTTTTTTATATCAGCTATGCATTCTGTTAATCTTGTTAATTGGTAAGTTTCGTCAGGGCGTGAAGAAGCATTACAATGAAAACTAACCCCAGGCTACCTAATGATGTCTTCCAGTGGTACAATATACAGGGTGAAAAGCAACGGTCCTAACACTGAGCCTTGGGGTACTCAATACTGAACTTGTGATCGGTGTGACATCTCTTCATTTGCTGCTACAAACTGATAACAGTCAGATGAATGAGTGTAATTTTTCCTCAGTAACACTACTAGCCTAAAAATCTAGACGCACCCTAGCGGCAGCAAATTTAATCTGCCCGCAAGTGTCATTTAGGAACTCTCAATACCCTTCTGAGCTGTATTCCTCACAATCTGGACGGGCCAATCACATCATGTATAGAGTCGGCGGGCGGGGCCATAATGACGACGGCCGAGTTGCGTTTGCGTGCGTCTGTTGTCTAGTAAACACAGAAACTGGCGAACGGCGGCGGTCTTTCGAATCAGCTTTGACCGCGACTCTGGAAGACTTGGAGTTAAGCTTTTCTCTGAGAAAAGAACAAAGAACGGCACTGAAGTCATTCTTAAAAAGGGAAGATGTGTTCAGAGTTTAGCCAACCGGATACGGCGAATGTTTAATCAGTCAGCGAGCTCCCCTTCACCGTCGTTGCTCTGGTTGGTGTAGCGCTTTCCTATCACGTTCAGAGGGAGTTTGAAAGACAACCGTTTATCCGCCCCTCAGATTGAGCTGTCAATGGTGAGTTTCCAGACCAAACATCTTGATGTGGGTCTGACTTGTCAGGCTATACCACTACAATGCTCTGTCTGAAAGTGATACTGTAGTAGACGGCTGCATAGTTATAATTTTATTCTTAATATTATCAATCTTACTAGTAAAGAAGTTCATAAAGTCATTACTGCTGTGCTTTTTACAAACATCAGAAGTTGAAGCTTTATTTTTTTTGTTAATTTAGCCACTGTATTGAATAAATACCTTGGGTTGTGTTTGTTTTCTTCTAAGAGGGTCGAGAAATAAGCAGATCAAGCAGTTTTTAGGGCCTTTCTATATGCCATCATGCTCTCTTTTCACGAATTGCAAAAAACCTCCAGTTTTGTTTTCTTCCAGCTGCGCTCCATTTTTCTGGCTGCTGTTGTGTGCCCGAGTGTGCTCGTTGTGCCAAGGCATTAGACTATTTTCTTTAATCTTCTTTAAGTGCCGGGGAGCAAAAGTGCTGCTAAAGAAAGAGTCAATAGTTTCTGTTGCAACATCGAGTTCCTCTAGGCTATCTGGGATGCTGAGGAGATGGAACTGATGAGGAAGATTATTTACAAAGCAATCTTTAGTTGCAGCATTGATGGTTCTACAAAATATGAAGCGAGGGGACTTTGCAGCATTAGCTAAATTAAGTATACATGATACTAGGTAATGATCTGATAAAAACAAAACAAATAAGAAAACACACATGACAGCATTCGGTATGTATCAGACGAATATCATCAACATAGTTCCTGCTGAGACAGTAAGTTATCTTGATGAGTTAAAATTAGAAAATCTATAGAAGCAGGACATGTTGTGAGTCCATATTTTGTAGGAAGATGCTCTTAATTCTGCTTCATTTAAGCATTTTATTCAACATTATTTTTTTAACTATTAACTATTTGTAAGTTTATTTTGACATTTTAAAACATTTTCAGACATACACATGCTGCTTAGTTGTGGGGCTCCACAGATGTATCTTAATTTCTTCTCGACAAATTGCTTGCAGCCAGTGCAGTCTTCTTTTGGTTTCTTTTTGTCTGGTTGGCAGGCGATATTTATTTAGATCCAGGTTTTTGGCTTTGTTTGAAGTGCAATAAACTATACAGCTGTTTTATAACATTTTTGTTGTTGTTGCAAAAATAGACACATTATATATTTCTTTCCATTTATAAGAATGAATAATGATGAAAATGCTTTGTTTTCTACCACTTGAGGGTCTGGCATACTTTCCAACTATATCAATAAACCCGCCCTCAAGATTGATTGACAGTTGTCTGTGTTAGGCATCCGAGATGCAAGTGTAAAGGGGATCGTGTTTCCAAATGAATGTTGTAAGGTTTGTGACGCGTGAAATGACAAATGTGTGATTTTATATTGCTATTTCAAAATCATTCACTCCTTTAATTTCCAATCATTCAATCATTCATTCAGGAGTCATAACTCCTAGGACATTGTAAATGCAATTGCAAATGTACTTTGGTGACATGTTACATACACAGAAAATAAAATCCAAACTCAACTGCAAATCACGCATTTGTGTTTCTATTGTTACAACATATATGCATGCACAAATTGAAAATGCCAATAGAATTTGCAATTCCTTTTGAATATTGTCCGGAATATCTTTCCATACGAGTGTGTGTGTGTGTGTGTGTGTGTGTGTGTGTGTGTGTGTGTGTGTGTGTGTGTGTTTGTGCGTGGGGCATTTATTTGACCATATGACAACATATGTAAACATTTGTGTGGCAGGCAAAAGCAGAGAAAGACAGTACATTTTTAGCAGCATTGTTTCATGTTGTATTTTCCCCACTATTCACATTTAAAAAATACACATTTGTAGCATTTGAAATTCAGAGAACAGAAATCGTGACAAAGCCATGATGGGCAGAATGATGTATGCTTCAGAACAGGTGAGTTCCGTGTTTACCCCTGAAGTGACCCACTTTATTTTTAGATTCAGTGACAGTGAATGTGGTGCTTGCTGTGATGAAGAGGTGAGTCATGGTTTGTGGCTCCAAGAGGGTTCAGTGTTGCAAGAAACCCCAGAAATGTCTCCTATATTTTCATCTGTGATCTCAGCAATGATTTGAATGACCATTAATGAGATGCCATTATGTGATTATTGCTAGATGACTGTTAATAAGTCATAATGTGAAGGGTTAAATGCTTGGGAGTCATCTGATACCCCTTTTCCACCAGAATGAACCGGGTACTTGTTCAGAGCCAGTGCTAGTGCCAGTTCGTAGTTGATTCGACTGAGGAGCCTTCTAAGAACCATTTGCTTTTCCACATGCTAAGAGCCACAACAGAGCTAGGTCTTACGTCACTCACTCTTAGAAGAAAAGGTTCTATCGGCGCTACGTATTTGGAACCCTTTAAAGGTTATATATAGAAGTATAGCTGAGTATACTCCAAATACCCTTTTATGCTAAAAAAGGGTTCTATAATGACAAGAAAGAACCCTTTTGGCACTTAAAAAGGGTTCTATATGACAAGAAAGAACTCTTTTGGCACTAAAAAGGGGTTCTATATAAAACAATGCAAAAAAAATGCATTTCTTATCAAAGGAAGAAAAAAAAAAGCATTTCTTTTCTTAGCAAAAACTCTTAAATTTGAGTTATTTTTTCCCAAAATAAGACAATTACTTTTGCTTGTCTAGTAAATACTTCTTATTTTAAGAATGTTTAGATGTTTGGACTAGAAACAAGACAAAAATACTAAGTAAGAAAAGCATTTTTTGCAGTAAACCTATTCTATATAGAACCTTTTCTTCTAAGAGTGATGTATATGTCTCATCTTTCTCAGCAACGCTAGCAGGGCAGCGGGAAACACACACACACACACACACACACACACACATACACACACACACACACACACACACACACCAGGCGTGTTGTAGATGCATCAACGCTGTGCGGACCGATCCACGTATGATATCAAAATACCGTATGAGCGATTCAATAGAATAAGAAGTCGTTTGCTCTCGCTGGACGGCGATCGGGCTGCTCAGCGCCGCCTTCCATAAACAATGGAGAACGCTGCTTTACTATTGATTCACATGACTTTACGACATCGTAAATCATCGGCAAATCATCGACATCAAAACAGCAAATCCAACACATTCATGCAGTTTGCAGTAATTTGTATAGGCGGTGATTACAAACGAGCAGCAGCTATAAGCTCCATTAGCTGCTATTTAAAAAATGGCGGATCTCAAATTTGTGTTTATCTGGTTGACCCCGCCCCCAGTGCTTGACGTAATCGGTTCTTACTTATAGCCCAGCAATGTTTTGGTGCTACTTGAGAACCACTTTTCCTGGCTCGGAGCTGGTGCTTTGCCTGTGGAAACACAAAGAACCGATTTATAACTAGGCTCTGTCTCCGAACTGGCACCAGCACTGCCTTGGTGGAAAAGGGCTATGAGTGATGAAGCCACTTGAATGAGTGCAAACCTTTTTGATGACAGCAGACATTTTTAATAAGTCATGCTTAATTTTACTACATGCTCCATGGATTAATGCATTAATGTATAAAAATTGTTCACAAATATATTCACTTAACTTCAGCTCTTTATGCAATGTAATGTTATTAATTTAGTTTCTCCAGTTCATTATCTCTGGTTCAAAGTTTTCATTTTAGAGATTAAATCAAAACCTATTTCTAATCTTAATTCTTCATCAAAATTGGATATCTTGCTCCATCTTTCTTTTTTAACCCTTTAGTGCAGTCTATGTTCATGTAAACTTTAAGTTATTTTATTTTATGCCCAATCTGGGAATTTAGAGAGATCCTGCACTGTTATTATATTTTTTTCACTGCTTAGCTAACTTATCTTTAGATATTTTATCATAGGGCATATTGTTTCTTTCAAATGCAAATTAACTACATTTGTAAGACCACTTTCCAGCAACGCCCACTAGCCCACCTCTTTTTAAAAAGTCTATTCAAAAATTAAGTAGCCCAACTATGGTGCTCTCAGCTATTAGGGAAGCAATTAGGAATCTCCATCTTTAAATACAATCAATCATTAATGCTGTTATCAGTTAGACTTCACAGGCTTCAAAGGACCTTCTCATCAATAATGAAATATATATTTGGTGTGCCTGTTAAGGATGACAGTATGGAGATGTAGACGGATACATTATCTTATTCAAATCAAGCTGAAGCTCTGCTGAAATGATCCGACACAATACTTCGGGGCATTACATACATTGCAAGCCAAACACATCAACATTTTGAACCAACATGCTCTGTATCAAGTCAGAAGCTGATCTGTCTGCGCACCTTATACCTAAACACAGTGTTTCCCAACTATGTTCATCATGGAGGCACACCAGCAATACACATTTTGAACATCAAACACACCTGATTCAAATCATCATCCCATCACTAGAGACCTCAAGACCAGAAATGTTTCGGTCAGAAAAGCGAGATATCTAAATGCATACTGTTGGTGAGCCACCAGGAACAGGGCTGGGAAACGATGCTTTTACATCCCATATCCATGTGATTAAAATAAGCAAGTCTGCATGAAACCTATCAATACGTGACACATGACACTTCAACCATGGTATGTAAAAAACAAACAAACCATAAATTACAATTTGACTTTTCCTTTCCAACCAGAAACCTAATTCAGGAAGATATTCATTTGGCTTTCTAATTAATTTATGTTTTTTTTTGTTTGTTAAATGAAGAATTATCATAATTTTATGTTCTGAGGGGACATGAGCCAACAGTACATGTCTGATACTTCATCTCTGCTGGGTTCCTTGCTCTTGTTTGCGATGGAAATCTGGGAATACCATTAGCTCCCCCTCAGCCAAGGCAAAGGAGCCTGGCATCATAATGCCTCAGAGAGCTTTTGACCTGTTTTTGTGCATGGGACACACAGATTAAAATCAAATTCCTCTTGTGTGTGTGTGTGAGAGAGAGAGAGAGAGAGAGAGAGAGAGAGAGAGAGAGAGAGAGAGAGAGGGAGAGAGAGAGAGAGGGAGAGAGAGAGAGTTACACAAGAAAATACTGCAGGGTTTTCCTCTTCACCTCTCTAAATGTGCCACATTTACTGCGCTCTAATTCCACAGCTGGCACAGATGTGGGTTTGTGTGAATTCTTAAACCTGAGGCTGTGAGCATTTCATGTTCTTTAATACATATTTATTTGGAAAAATACCATGTTTTGTTTTGTTTGTTTGTTTTTGCATTAATTTAAGATTTAAGATCACAGCAGTCTCCAGTCAGATCTGCTATCACACCAGTTCTTAAAAATCTGGATGTGATGCTGACGATTTATCCAACAAAAAATTGATAAATCAGCCCATTCTGGCTAAGGCCCATGAACGAGTAATTGTTGGCCAACTACAGCAATATCTGTCCAAAAATAGTCTGTTCCAGTCTGGATTTAGATCTGCACACAGCATAAAAACTGTTGTAGTCCAGGTCACAAATTACCTTCTTACCTCTACCGACAGGGGTGATTGCAGCAGATGCAATCAAGTGTTAGACCTAGAATGCTGTCTAACAGTTTATGGATGTTCTGTCAAATCTTCCTCATCAGTTCAGAACCTGGGTGTGCTCCTTGATACAAATCTTTCAGATAGGGTTGAGTCCGAGTCAAGACCGAGTTCAGAGAGGGTTGAGTCCGAGTCAAGACCAAGTTCAGATAGGGTTGAGTCCGAGTCAAGACCGAGTTCAGAGAGGGTTGAGTCCAGGTCAAGACCGAGTTCAGAGAGGGTTGAGTCCAGGTCAAGACCGAGTTCAGAGAGGGTTGAGTCCAGGTCAAGACCGAGTTTCAGAGAGGGTTGAGTCCAAGTCAAGACCGAGTTCAGAGCGGGTTGAGTCCAGGTCAAGACCGAGTTCAGAGAGGATTGAGTCAGAGTCAAGACCGAGTTCAGAGAGGATTGAGTCAGAGTCAAGACCGAGTTCAGAGAGGGTTGAGTCAGAGTCAAGACCGAGTTCAGAGAGTTTGCGGGAAAGAAAAAGATGCTGAAAAGACCCAGTAAAGCCGTTGAAACTGAGCGGGAGGCGCAGAAGAGGATTGTGAACTCGTGATGCGGGTGAGCAAGAGATTGAGTGAAAACGGGGATCGGAGATCCGCCTGACGGAGCGGGAGAGATAGGAGCGGAAGCCGTGATCGGAGGTCGCCGAGCGAGCCTATATAGGCACAGCGGGCATACGCTGGGCGGAGCATGTTGGTTCATCGCACCGCACCTGAGCATCCGGACCAAAGTTTTCCACACTCTAAAAGCTTTGCAAGAGTCCACGCTTATCTCTTACTGCCTGTCTGGAAGAAATTATGGTGAGGATGCATGAAAATGATCTTAAACTTAACAAATCTAAAAGCGAACTTCTGCTTGTTGGGATGCAGACAGCTTTGCATAAATAAATGCTCAATTTGTTTACTGATTATAAACTTACATCACAAGTGCACAACCTCTTGGTGTTATTTTTGATGTGCAATTGTCATTCGATGCCCATATTAAAATGGTTTTTAAATCTGTTATTCCATCTCAGAAATATTTCCAGACTACAACCGTCTCTGCCTGATGCGGAAAGGCTTAACCATGCCTTTATTATGTCAAGGCTAGATTATTGTAATGCACTTTATTCTGGTCTCCCTGATAAGCATATCAAGAAATTGCAGTATATTCACACACACGCACACACGTTATATGTGGGGACATTCCATAGACGTAATGTTTTTTTTTTATACCGTAAACCGTACTTTTTATCCCCCTACACTGCCCCTGCTCCTAAACCTACCCATCACAGGAAACATGAAAAAAACATAAAAAAACAAAACAAAAAAAGAAGCAAATTCTGTATGATTTATAAGCCTTTTAAAAAATGGGAACATGGGTTATGTCCTCATATTTCACCCTCTCCTTGTAATACCTATGTCATACTCATGTCATTATACATGTGTCCTGATATTTCACAAAAACAAACACACACACACACACACACACACACACACACACACACACACACACACACACACACACACACACACACACACACACACACACACACACACACACACACACACACATGTTGGTCTATGTGGTTTACAGGGACTCTCCATAGGCGTAATGGTTTTTATACTGTACAAACCGTATTTTCTATCCCCTTACACTGCCCCTGCCCCTAAACCTACCCATCACAGGAAACATTCTGCATTTTTACTTTCTCAAAAAAACATCATTTAGTATGTTTTTAAGGCCATTTAAATTATGAGGACATTTGATATGTCTTCATAAACCACATTTATAGTGTAATAGTGTAATACCCATGTAGTTATACAAAATTGTGTCCTCATAAACCACATAAACAGGCTCACACACACACACACACACACACACACACACACACACACACACACACACACACACACACACACACACACACACACACACACACACACACACACACACACACACATGTCATGTTTCCATGTTTTATGGGGACTTTCCATAGGCGTAATGGATTTCATACTGTACAAACTGTACATCCTATCCCCCTACACTGCCCCTGCCCCTAAACCTACCCATCACAGGAAACATTCTGCATTTTTACTTTCTCAAAAAAACTCCTTCTGTGTGATTTATAAGATGTTTTCCTCATGGGGACCTAAACATGTACCCACAAGGACAAGGATTTCGGATATTGCCATCTTTGTGGGGACATTTTGTCCCCATAACGTAGGGATTACCGGGCCACACACACACACACACACACACACAAACACACACACACCCACCCACACACACACACACACACACACACACCCACACACACACACACACACACACACACACACACACACACACACACACACACACACACACAGAGACACACACACACACACACACACACACACACACACACACACACACACACACACACACACACACACACACACACACACACACACACACACACACACAAACACACACACACACAGAGACACACACACACACACACACACACACACACACACACACACACACACACACACACACACACACACACACACACACACACACACACACACACACACACACACAGATCCATCCCCAACTAAGTGGAGAAATACAACATATATTTTAATGCAAGACATAACCTTGGATGCACCAAATCATTAAAATTCATAAAGAGGCATATTTAACCTGACAGCACTCTTACCATATTGTTCAAGTTTTTTTTTTTTTTTTTGCTTTTAATGAAATAAACGGTTCATAATACTACATTAATATGTAATTTATTTGGGCTAAAATAATCCACTGAGAATAATAAGATTGAACACAGAATACCAAAACAAAAAGGAGCAGAAAATAACTCATCCTGGTCTGTCATGGGGAAAAGTATTATCATCCTCCTTGGCATTGTTTTGAAATGTTCCCCTTTAAGCCATCTTGAGCTATAGAGGTATCAACATGTTTTTATATAAAGATGAATAAACTTTTTACAGTTATTATTGCATATCAGATTTATGACTGAGGTGCAATGGCTGGAAACTTCTTATCTCTAAGTGAATAATTCTTGAACTTTCTTGGTTTAGCACAATTTAGGTGGCTCCATTCCACCAGAATGTGGAATACATCTGTGGAATTATCCGAGATGAAAAACACTTCTGTACTCTTGCCCAAAGCCAGAAAAGAAAGACATATTCTGAATGATAATGGGATGGATGCTCTGATGTGAATCTCTGTGGGTGGATATGTGTCTGGATAACAATGAGTTCAGAAAGTACAGAGAATATATACTTGAGTTGAAATAAGGAATGTGTGAAAATGGTATTATTAAATATAAAACATTTAATTGTACTCGTAAATATTTAAAAGTAACTTGATTGATAAAATTAAGAGTGAAGGTTATTAATTAAAATGAAACTGTTGTACAAACTTAGCCTGACAAGCCAGACCCACATCAAGATGTTTGGTCTGGAAACTGGTCACCATTGACAGCTCAATCCGAGGGGCGGATAAACGGTTGTCTTTCAAACTCCCTCTGCATGTAATAGGATAGCGCTACACCAACCTGAGCAACGAAGGTGAAGCAGAGCTCGCTGACTGATTTAACATTCGCCGTATCCGGTCGGCTAAACTCCGAACACATCTTCCCTTTTTAAGAATGACTTCAGTGCTGTTCTTTGTTCTTTTCTCAGAGAAAAGCTTAACTCCAAGTCTTCCAGAGTCGCGGTCAAAGCTGATTCGAAAGACCGCCGTTCGCCAGTTTCTGTGTTTACTAGACTGTATTCATGATGTGATTGGCCCGACCAGAGTAGAGGATGGATACCCGACCCGAGCCCGACGGGTTCCGACAGTACCCGACGGGTCGGGCCGGGTTCGGACAGATATTTAGAAATGACGTTCGGGTTCGGGTCGGGCTCGGTCACGTCAGCGCGATAAGGCATTGAACCTTTTAAATTTAAAACTGCTTATTATGCAAGTAGCCAATGGGCCTGTTAAACTTGATGCAATGGTTTGTTTCTGTGACTAAAATAAATGTAAAATATTACCCTAACATCCGTCTTCCAGCATGCAGAAATTTGTTTATGTCGCCGTGACAACAACGCGCAACACGTGCGTGCTTATTGCCCGCGGCATCCTCGTCATTCCAGTGAGCGCAACTTCAGCGCTGCTGGCAGCAGGACAGCCTTGAAGCCATCCGCAGTTGATGCAATCCTTTTTCTGCATTAAACCTCGATTAGCCTAAACTTTGATGGATAGATTATGTAAATAGATCCCATGTTGCAGTTTAGGAACCATACAGTTTGAGAAAATTGGTAAGATGACTTTCATTTCAATAAGCATGTCAATTGTGTTACGTTAATGTTTTGTTCTGTTAGCTTGGGCCATTTTTAGCAGACCTTTGTTCATTTAATTTCAGTTGGCTATTTGATTGGGCTCTGTGTGAGGTTTGATGCCCCATGCGTGTGCTGATGCGCTCGTCTGTAACGTTAAACATTTCAGAATGCCTTCCTTACAGTTGCTTAATAAAAGCGGACTTTCCACACAAACAAACGTGCGTGTCATTAGTATATGAAGGGGAAAAAATAGATTTTAACTGTCGGGCTCGGGTCGGGCTCGGACATAAATATTTTAATGCCTGTCGGGCTCGGGTCGGGTTCGGTTACTGGTCTGTCGGACGCGGGTCGGGCTCGGACAGAAAAATGCGGCCCGATCCGCACTCTAGACCAGAGTTTGGCGTTTACAGCTCAGAAGTGTATAGAGAGTTGCTAGAAGACACTCGCGGCAGATTAAATTTGCTGCCACTAGGGTGCGTCTAGATTTCTAGGCTAGTACAAACTATATAACAGCCCATACTAATAGCTTTTATTTAATGTCCTTACTAAGGCGCTCTGTCCTAATATTACACTGAAACTATAAAATCATTGGACATTTTAAATATAAGCCACATAAACATGATTGGACATGCGAGCTTAGATGATGGCCAGTGAATTATCTACTAGGAATGTCCATTTGAGATCATTTGACTTTATTAAGGAACTCTAACTTATGTTATGTTTTGTCTTAGTTTTCATTGTATTCAGTTTCAGTTTCATATTTGTCTTTGTCTCTATTCATGTGACCCAGTTTCCAGTGTGTCTGATTGTTGTATTCCTGTCACCTGTTCAATTGAATAACTTGTAAGTCCCTGTGTATTTAAGCCCTGTGTTTCAGCCAGCTTTGTAGTCTGTCTGTTCTTGATATCCTGAGTTCTTTGTTAGAATAAAGCCTGAAAACTGCTGCAATTGGATACTGTATCTATTTACTTTGCAACCGCCTGTAGCAGAATAAAAGACCTTCAGATATGGATGTAGCAGCAGTAAGATTTCTCCTCCTCTCGCAGGAGAACCAGTCCCTCGGGAGACACACACACAGGTGTTCCTGGATTTTGCTACATCTCCTCCACAAGGATGACACAAGCCTGTGTGTGGAGATGGACCTTGAGAGACAATTAGGGAGTATGTGGACAGGGTACTCCTCTGCAATGGTTCCACATTTACCATCTGTGTGAGCTATGAGAAAACCAGCGTGCCAGCCACCGTTACAGTGAGAGAAATTCTGGAGTCCATTCCAGTGAGAATTATTGAGTCCATTCCAGTAAAAGAAGTTCCTGATTCCATTCCAGTGAGATGAATTCTTGAGTCTGTTCCAGTGAGAGAAATTTCTGAGTCTGTTACAGAAGAAACTATTTCAGAGTCTGCTCTTCAGGTCTGCCCTGTTGCCATGTCCACACGGTTATTCTCAAAAACGCAGCCTTTTCTATGTGGTTTGGACATTTCTTCACACACAAACACAGTGGCCCTCATTTATCAAAAGTGTGTACACCAAATTTCCAGCGTACACCCTGCGTTGAGATTTATCAATGTGGACGTTGGAGTATGGCACGCTCAATCCTACGCCAGCTCAGGAGGTGGTGTACGCACGTTTTGAGTTAGTGCGAAAATGCGCAGAAAAACAATTTCTAACACCACAAAACACACTGACAAATATATGCTATATTATGACCTACTGTAAAAAAAACAACAACTAGTGGACTAGTGAGATGATTGAGACACTCTCGATCTCCACGTGGGAAACGTTTTGCTTCTTTGCCATCTTCATGACGTAAAATGAGGGCGTGGGGGAGGCAGAGACTTGAATATATAGGGGCGTGTTATTCTAATGACGATCATTTTCAGCCGCGGCATTTATCAAGTGCAAGTATTTCGTACACCTGGATTGCAGAGGTGCGCACAGCTTCATAAATCAGGTGGTGAGAGGAGTGTAAGCATAATCTTACACCAACATATACGCCGTTTCTCCGCAAGATTGATAAATGAGGGCCAGTATCCGGTTACTGAAACTGAATTTTCTTTGAAAAATGAAGATTTTAGAAACTCAGGCCCCGTCCACACTAAGCCAGATTCCCAATCCTATCTTTCTTTTCCCTCGTTTCAAGGAATATCTGCGCCCACACGAGATTACCAAAACCAACTAAAAACAATGTAGTTTGCATGCCAGGCCAGTGTGTGTAATTCTGCCACAGAAATACACTAAAAACGGAGAAGAAGAGTTGTGGTTAGAAAGGGTATAGCAGCGGTCGGAGATGAGGCAAAATCTCACAATAAAATATCAATAAATACATTTGCTACTTAACAGATGTGTTTTATTAATGCCTACACCTACCCCGACCTATAACTCAGATCCGTTAATTAAATGACGTGATATTGATGTGCTCATGCCCAGTGCCCGTAGTTGTATCCCTTAACTCTTTCACCGTGCTGGACGTAGTGTGATAACATCACCGTTTCAGAAAATATACGGATTCGCTGTACACACGAAAACAGAAGATGATCGTTTTCAGATTTATCCGCTTTGGGACCCGGTTTCAAAAAATATCGGATTCATGCTTCCAAACGCCGGATCTGTGTGGACGAAACGCTGATACGGTACAAAATGTATACGTATATAGCTAAGCGCATCTCCGTGTGGACGGGGCCTCAGATTGCAGTGTTGTCATGTAGACAGAGATTGTGGCTTGTGATATTGAAGTGGTCACTCTTATCTCCTTTGTTTGACATCAGATTGTGTGCCACTATCTCCTTTGTTTACATGTGGCGAGTCTGTGCAATGGCGGATATAGCCAAAATATTGCTGCTAATAACTATGCTAACAAGCTGTGGGCTATACAGATACATACACAGTTCTCCCATTATATTACGAAACAGAGGCATCAGAAATCAATACTACACAGGTCACTGCTTAATAATAAAAACAATAGCAATAACCATTTTTTTCAGGCTTCTGATTGGCCAACATGGCTTTATGGCTAGGGTTATATCGCCACCTGTTGGTTTGACATGTTCTTGACAGAGCTTAATAGAGTGTTTTTGGATTTTCACGGTTTTAAACCGTGCTTGTGGGATTGTTATAAAAACATATAACTTTTTTTTAATAAATGGCAAGTATACCCCTTCTTTGGCGCCGCCACTTTTCAGCACTGTACTCGTGTTCTGTCTTCCGGTTTGTATTTTCATGGTATGAAGATAAGATCTTAAGGATTTATGAAGTGAGTAACCACTTATTTTAAAATCTTCCTGGACCACTGGCATTTGTCATGACATGCGTTTCAAACATTAATGCTCATGATAACTGTAGTTAACTCTACAACAAGTAAATCCACTTCACCAGCAAATTACTCTTTGACAGTGATGCCAAACAAATATACAGAGCTCCCGCTAAAACCAAAGTTCAAACACATCCTCTAAAGATGGTTGCGCGCTTTTTGTTACTCTGCCGCATATAAGGTCTATAGACATTGAATTAAATGTGAAATTTTGAAGTGAAAAGACTTAGGTAAAGAACTTCACATTTAACATTTATTTACAGTGTAGACAAGAATAATAATATACCATGAATGAAATAGACTAGTGTGATAGACATTTAATGGTTAAAGTTACATAATCAGGGTTAGTAATTATAACTTGAATGAAGTGGCAGGTCTGTTTGATAAATGTTCAGTGTCAAGGTGCCCTTGACTATACGTAACGCACCTACTCTACAGATGTCTAAAGGAGTCATATAATGGTATATATATTATACAGCAATGTGTGTTGGCCGTGCCTGTACACCATCCTATAATGATAAAAGTCCATCAAGTGTTTTTTTTAAATCTCCTTATATGTTTTCAACTGTCTGAAATCAAGCCGTTCGCTGTGTGACGTCACACGATCAGACACCCCTCCCACAACTGTTGATTGACAGCAGCGTTTCAGCACAGACCCACCCTGAGCGAGCGCAAGCTGTCCGCCATTGTGGATACGCTGAAGCAGAATGGCGTGTAAGCGATTGTGGTGTTCTGTTCTTGGGTGTAATAATGAACCAAGCAGTCATTTTTATGTTGATATATCTGATATATCTAATTGATACGGTTGAACTTTCTCTTGTTGTCTAAGCAACGCTTCACACTCAAAGCCCCCATAGAACAAAGGGGCGGGGTGAGCAAAGCTCATTAGCATAAAACACACATGCACAGAAAGGGTTGTTGAATACAGAGCTGTTTTTCACCAGGTTTAAATTAGTGATTTCTTAAAATACTAAATAGAATTTGTATTTAAAGTATATTACAAAGTTTGAATTTAGACCACTAAATAATCATATTAACTTGTACAAAAATGTCATTATATAACCCCTTTAAATCTCAATTTAAAACTCTGGCCGAAAAATATATATTTTTTTCTCACACCGCCTCTGCTTTCAAGTGATCTCTTGGACCTGTTCATGTTATGCTACATGACTGCCTGTGAATTGTTCACTTTGATTGTATTACTTATTTGTTGTTGTTGTCTATCTGGAGTCGTTTGTTGTTGTTTTATTTGTTATAATGAACAGGCGGACTGTCTTTTGAATGTAATTGATTACACTCTTGTACTACATTGTAAAGCGACCTTGGGTTCCTGAAAGGCGCTATAAAAATAAATATATTATTATTTATTTATTATATTATAGTGTTATATTATTTTGTGAATGAGTGGGCTGAGCTGAGCAATTATGTTGGAGCTTGCATCTGGCTGAATGAATATTTAATTGCCATAATTTACTAATTAGCAGATTATATGAGGGATCACAGAGAGACTCCAACAGTTTACCCATTCGACCTCCTGCATCTCGCTCTCTTCTATTATCTTCTGTTTTCTCTCAATCTCAGCCTGACATCTGTCAGTCCACATCTCTCTCTCTCTCTCTCTCTCTCTCTCTCTTCTCTCTCTCTCTCTCTCTCTCTCTCTCTCTCTTCTCTCTCTCTCTCTCTCTCTCTCTCTCTCTCTCTCTCTCTCTCTCTCTCTCTCTCTCTCTCTCTCTCTCTCTCTCTCTCTCTCTCTCTCTCTCTCTCTCTCTCTCAGTCCCTCCCCCACCGCCTGCAGATATCCGGCCGCTCTGCTAAGATGCTTTTACAGACGATTATTGTCCCTGTTCATGCGATCAAATCTGTTTGGCACAAAAAGAGCTCTGATCACGAGTTTATTGCTGTAGCATATTTCAGAGCTATAAAGTTGGGGTTACTGAATAAGAATTAAATGTCCCAAAAGATGTGGAAATATATTTATATTAATAAAACAAAATTGCAGATGTTATTCTGTGGATGTATGTATCAATATACATTAGTTAGCATTCTGTTATTTGAATTACTGCAGCTACAGAAGCAAAACATTAATAATAACAAAATCCAGTGCCGGATTGCCACTCATTATAACATGAAACAGGAAAAGAAACAGGAAAACTCTGCTTGGTCACCATGGGTCTTGTGTAAAGGTCCCTCTGTTCTGATAACACCAGGGTTATTAAAGGGATAGTTCACCCCAAAATTATTATTTTCTTTGTAAGTTAAATACTGAAGGCGGGAATTTTACTTTATAAAGTTTTCGTCTGAAAGAAGAATGTCATATACACCTAGGATAGCTTGATGGTGGGTAAATCATGGGGTTATTTAAATTTTAATTCTATAGGCCTATATATAAAGTATTTTAGTTAGTTAGTTGAAAAACTTTAAATAAATGAAATGTTAAAGCACTAAAATAAATAAATTAAGACAAAAATTTAATTACATTAAAACTAAATTAAATCTAAATATAATATAAAATATAATGCACATGAAAAATCAAGTTAAATAAAATACAATTATAAAAATAACACTAAATAACTAAACAAAATAACACTAGTGAAGATATTTAAATAGTCAAATTGAATGTGTTAACTTGGCAGCCCTATAAAAAAGATATGTTTTACACCTACTGTATGATATTTATATTTTACATTTTTAAGATTATTTTTTTGTGTGTCAAAAAATATCATAGGTCAGAAATGACCAATTGAAATGAAATAAAGAAATTTGATGAATTTAAAGCACATACATCTTACCGTTTCAACAAAATAAACTCAAGTTCAGTTGCAGCCTTAAATGTTTAATTGTATTCAATTTGGTTGTAAGTCAATTAAGTTAAATTACATTAAAGTGACTTAAAATTGAATCTCAGCTTGAATGTTGGAATACCTTAAAACACAAGTTCCCATGACTTACTGATTATTTAATGTTTACAGTGTAGGCAAGGAGAGGATGTAGGCAGGACTAAACAGCTGAGAGAGAGGCAGAGAGAGTGGAGGATTAACATGAGCTAGAGAAACAAGCGCACAGCCATCTACATAAGGTCATGGGGGGGAGAGAGAGAGAGAGAGAGAGAGAGAGAGAGAGAGAGAGAGAGAGAGAGAGAGAGAGAGAGAGAGAGAGAGAGAGAGAGAGAGAGAGAGAGAGAGAGAGGAGGTGGAGGGAGGGAGTCAGACAAGCCAAACATCAAGAAACATCACACACATGCTGTAGTGTTCGCTCATTTCTGCTCATACTTAATGCTTATGCTAAAAAACTGAGTTTGAGGGAATAAATTGCACAGTCTCAACATCTGTCTGAACATCAGTGATCAGGTGAGTGATCTGTCTGTGTCCCTCTATTGTGTCTTTCTAGGAGTCCACATTTAATTTGGTGAGGTGGAAGCTCGTCTTCGTATTATTTTTCCCTTGGATGCTTTAATTGAAATACATATTTTATTTAGACTATTTAATTTGCTCAGTGGCTGAGTTTGAGATAACAGGACTCAACAACTCCTGATGTCAGTGACTTCCCACTGTCTGAGTAGATTATCATTGAATCATTAATAGCCATCTGTGTTTCACTCGGGTGGTCTGTCACTCGTGTTCTCTTTCGCTCTGATGTGTCGCTCTGTCAGATTTTCAAGTTACCAAGCATTTTTAAATTGTTGATACCCTTCTAAGCAAAAGTGGGCCATGCTACTCTTCAATGCATTTTTTAGTGTGGGTTGATTGCATAATGGTTGCACACAGGGTGTGTATGCGTGGGTTTTGCATGTGTAACCTTCAGGATATCAAAACGCTGAAGTTATCTACATTTTGAAAACCAGCCAACATTCTTCAGATATCTTAAATATCTTATTAAAAATGTAAAATGGTTTGTGTGAGAGAGAAAGGCCTGCTCATATCAAGTTTATCAGGATAATTTGGTGTGACGATAACCACTTTGAGTTTATTTAGACCAACGTCAACATTCACAGAAAACTGGCCGTCCAATAAGATTGGTGCTTTTGGTCCAACAGTGCCTGGAGCTGATGCAGTTACATAACAATTATTACTTGGTGGCGCTAACAAACAGACTATTTTGCTGAAGAAATACAGTAGCTGAGAAAAATCAAGAGCTGTATATAATACAGATTGTTTCAAAGCAAACAAAATGTTTAAAGAACATTTTGCTAATGTTTCCTTTAGGTTATGTAAATGTTATTTCGGGAATGTTCTCTGAACATTTAAAATGTCTAAAATGTTTTAAGAATGTTATTTCTTGGTTATAACGTTGCCCATGCCTTTCAAAGATCGTATACGGCCTCAGATTACTGTTGTTCAACATTCACTGCTTGTTAAACATCACCCTATATTACTTTATCTGGACAAACTCAGTATCATCAGAGAAATTAAAGACTCCAGCTTCGATATTTGAATACTGTTTATAATAAATAAACTGGGTTGCAGTGACATTAATTTCTTAATTTGTGTCAGGAGTGCATTATAATCGATCCGTTATTAACAATAATTATGGTAAACGAATAGATTACCAGGCGCATGGTCATTCTCTCTCATCTGCAGCAGCTCGATCGCAAAGAACAGCTTTCAGTTTAGCTCTTAGTTCAAAAGTGCTCATATTTGGAGAAATATTGACATTATAACGTTTGCATGTCATACATAATACCATTTCTATTCATTTCTCACTGAATTATTCAATCTAAAAGAGCCAAAACACGCACAGAGCTCTCTCTGGGTCTCCTCTTAATGATATGCGTCAGATATCAGTCATCAGGCGTTCATTTGTAACCTGACAAGCCCAGACCCACATCAAGATGTTTGGTCTGGAAACTCACCATTGACAGCTCAATCTGAGGGGCGGATAAACGGTTGTCTTTCAAACTCCCTCTGCACGCGATAGGATAGCGCTACACCAACCAGAGCAACGAAGGTGAAGCAGAGCTCGTTAACAGATTAAACATTCACTGTATCCGGTCGGCTAAACTCAGAACACATCTTCCCTTTTTGAGAATGACTTCAGTGCCGTTCTTTGTTCTTTTCTCAGAGAAAAGCTTAACTCCAAGTCTTCCAGAGTCGCGGTCAAAGCTGATTTGAAAGTCCGCCGTTCGCCAGTTTCTGTGTTTACTAGAAGCACGCAAACGCATCTCGGCCATCGTCATTATGTTAAGCCCCGCCCACCGACTCTATACACGATGCGATTGGCCTGACCAGAGTTTGGTTTTTACAGCTCAGACGTGTATTGAGAGTTGATACTCGCGGCAGATTAGATTTGCTGCCGCTAGGGTGCGTCTAGATTTCTGGGCTAGTTCATTTGCTCACTGAGCTGTCAATAATCTGACATGCTCAACACTGCCCTCCGCATGACGCTCTCCTCCTGTACGGACACTTCCTCATTCTGGCTCTGTGAAGAACGAGCCTATTCTACATTTCTACACGTGAACTAAGAAGCTAATAAACACATGATAACTATGGAATAAGGTTTTTGTGTGATTTTTCATGTGATTTCGGCTATATTATATCAATAGTGGATTGATATAATATAACATTATGACTGCTAACAGGTGTAGCGATTAGCTCCATATAAATGATAAATATAACATGTTTTATCCTCATCATATGAATGAAATCCCCATTTTATCGTGACAGGAAACATACAAACACTTGATGGTGGTCTAAAGTGACATAACGAATGAAGGTGTAATTTTAATCTTTTAAATTTTGTTCTGTAGCTTGATGCTAACTGAAGCTCCAATGCACCTGTTGGACCAGGAGCTTTGTCTATTTTGTAACATTTATTCACATAATGTGCTTTTAGTTTTGTTTTTCTTTTTCTTTTAGAAAGACTAGATAATGTGGACTACTAAATTAAATACTGCGCTGCTAATGGGCCATTTAGCCAGGCATACGTTTTATAATTGATTTTGAATAATGGCTGTTAAAAAGCTTCAAAAGATTCATAACAAAAATAATAATGAGGATTACGTCTCATACATTCAAATGTGTGAAACGATCGTCGAGTGAGCATAATGAAGCATTAATTGAGCTGTTCTTCTCGCCAGACATTAGGCAAAAGACTGCAGACGTGTCTTCAAGCCAACAAACTTATTTGATAAAAGCATCTAAATAAAAAAAATCCAGACATGGTCTTAGAAAATGTTTCTTAAAATTCTTAGTTTTGGACATAGCCTCAGATTTTGAATAAAGCATGACCACACTTGTGCCTTCATTTTAGTTGTAGTTATTAGTCGTTATACTACATTCAGATAATATTTTTATACATGAAGAAATTTGTTTAAAAATATTACTTTTTTTATTTTATGTTTGAGCCTAACATAAAAGTTCTGAAAAGACCACACGTGACAATGTTTACTCTTGACCAAAACCACACGAAACGAAATGCCTTAAACAAGCACCTTTCATTTGCTTTCCACCAGTCAAGAGCTTGTACTACTGCTCTTAAAGGTCCCGTTCTTCGAGATTCCATCTTTCAAACTTTAGTTAGTGTGTAATGTTGCTGTTAGAGCATAAATAATACCTGTAAAATTATAAAGCTCAAAGTTCAATGCCAAGCGAGATATTTTATTTAACAGAAGTTCCCTTTCAAATCCTACAGCGAACGGCCGGTTTGGACTACACCGCTGCACTTCCTGCTGTAATGACGTCACTAGAACCGTTTGTTGACTAAAGCTCCGCCCACAAGAACACGCAGAATAGAGGGCGTGGTCTTGTTGCTCTCCCACGTGGAGAAGAGCGCGCATTCAGCGCTTGCATCTCCCCGTTATGGTAAGAGGCGGGACCTTTCCGGGCAAAGTGCGCTAAGCTGCTGTCCAATCACAACACGGGAAGCGCTGGCCCAATCAGAACTCTATACTTTTGTAGAACTAGTATTTCTGAAGGAGGGACTTCATAGAACAAGGAAATCATCAGGCCGTTTTTAGGACAGAGGAAACAGCGCTGTACAGATAAGTAAATTGTGTGAAAAATACTGTTTTTTTTTTACACGCGAAACATGAACTCATGTTATATTGCACACTGTAAACATAATCAAAGCTTCGAAAACATGCGAAGAACGGGACCTTTAATACCGCATATTTTGCAAGTAACTTTGTTGCCCTTTCTGTCTAAATGGTCCAACACAGTAGGCTTCTTCTTTTCCATTGATTCATTTTGCGAAATATGTCTGTGTCAGCACGTTTTTGACATGTGCCGACGCACTCTGTGAGTTAACAAATACAGCATATTTTTATTTAACCATGCAGCAAACAAACAAAAGCGTAACCCCCTTCCCAAAAAACACCTTTAAACTGTTTAACTGATAGTATTAATCGGTCAACATTTTTTTTTTTAACTATTGGTAAACGGTTAAAGGTGCACAATCACAGTTGCCGGGCGCCTGCACTTCTGCTTTTTCCGGTCATGATTATAAGGTAAAGCAGCTCAGTTTATCATATTAGATACATTTAAGTGTGTTTAAAATGATGTTATGACGTTACTCTGTGCGTTCGCTCGGCGCTGCTGTGACATGTAAGAGAAAAGTGTTTCTGCAGAATAAAACCGAGGGCATAATAAGCGGCATGAGCAGTCTGGAAGGTCCTGCAATCGATGGTGTAAACCAGGCATGACTGGCAGGTTGAATTGTTTTAATGAGGTTACATTTACATTTATACAGTAAGCTTTTATCTAAAGCATTTTATAAATGTGGGACATCAGAAACCATAAAATATTAACACTACAAAAAAAAAAAAAAAAAATTGAGAAGAAGGTAGAAATGAAGAAATGCAGAAAGGAAGACTTTGATTTATTAAGTTGTTTATTTACCTTTATAGATTTGGCAGATGCTTTTATCCAATGTGAATTACAAGAGAGCAACAAAGCAATTTTTCAAAGAGCCAGCAATAATCATAATAAGCAATGCCATGTTTACTAGACTATGGAGAACAGGAAGAAAACTAGATGGTTATGTTTTTTTTAAAGCTGATGTCAGCAGCTCATTCATCGAGGAACAGACAGGGTGAAGCTTTTGGAAAGCGACTGAAACAAGTCTTTAAATAATCATTTAAACAGTCATTTTTGACATTATTGATCGGTAATAATGTCCCATCCCCCCACAAGAACACAATATTAAAATAATTCAAGGAGAACTGTGAGGAACGTGGAAACACTCCCCCCTACACAGCTTTGTTAGTTTGTAGCATGTGTGTGTGAGAGAGACAGCCCACGGCTCATTTGTCTTTCTCTCCTCAGAAGCTGCTACAGCAAACCATGCTGCTGTCTCCAACTCTGCAAACCCTGAGAATATGCAATGCTTAACGGTGAGTGACAACCTTTTTCTGCTGTGTTTCTTATGGGCTGAGATTGACCCTCAGTAAAATGCATCATTAAAATGCAACTGTTTTTCAAATATGTTGTTGAACAAATAATCTGAAGTCGCCTTGAGGAATTTATTGGCTAAATGAAGCATTTATTTTTAATAACATAAATGTAGGATTGTTGAGCAGAATATACTTTTTTTCAGAAACAACTTTTGACTGGTATATATATATATATATAGTATAGTATAAAATCAAGCGCCTAGCCGTGCAGTCTGCATTTATAAACATTTGTGTGTGAAAATAGGTAGTTCTGAAAAAACTCATTGAATTAAAGCGAGGTACTGTGATAGGATGCAACCATTTCGGTGTCACTTCTTTAAATTTCATCCCTGCTAGATATTCCACTGTCATCTGTAAGTGCAATTCAGCCTCAGAGTGGAAGATCATGTAAAGTCACAGAGCGAACCAGTCACGAGTGCCGAGGCGTATGGTGTGTAAAAGTCGCCAATGCTCTGCTGATTTTATAGCTGAAGAGTTTCAAACTTCTACTGGCATTAATATCAGCACAGATACTGTATGGCGGGAGCTTCATGGATGGGTTTGCTGCATGCAAGCCTCACACAATGGCTACTTTTACATTACACCTTTGGTTACAATCAGAACGAATTCATTCCGACTAATGAATCTGATGGTGGTGTGAACGCTAAATAAAGTGATCCATGTGCGCGTTTATATGACACAAGCTTCAAAGAGTTTCTAGAGTTTACAGAGTTTCCGCTGTGTACACACCCTATTCTCATATACATTGCTTCTTTTCTTTGTTTTAGCAGACTTAAGAGCAGAATTAATATTTATCTATTACGAGGACATGACCCATTGTGCCGTGCTGCTTATATTTATCAAGCAGTAAAAACGCCTCCTCTTCCTGTGACCAAAATAAAGTGTCTGAAGATGAGAACGTTTTGAGTCAAGATGCGAAGTTCCTTAAAGGGTTGGGGACCTTATTTGGTGGACGTTCAGGGAACATTCCGGACGTTTTAGGAATGTTTAGGGGACCATTACTGTAGGATGTTCCTTCTAGTAGGTCTCTACACTACATTCCCATAACGTTCAGAACCTCAGTCTGGGACTGCAACATATCTTGTTCAGTCCAGTGGTCTCTATGCTACATTCCCATAATGTTTGCAGGACCTTAGGGGACCAACCATATTATTTTTTTGGTCCTTTTTAGATCCTTCCATCACGTTTACTGAATGTTTTCAGAATATGTTTGTGTTAATCTATGTACACTGGGCTGCTTTGCAAACGAGAGTTAGTAAAATGCAGGATTTGCACAAAAGTTTAGCCTGACGTGGTCATACTCAATTTTAGCCAGAATATGAGTCTGATACTGCTCCATTGGGCTGTGATTATGGGGCGTGTTCCAGCCGAACCAGGAAAGACCTCAATTGGATAGACCGACAACCAATCAGAGCAACGAAGCGACGCATTACATTAGTTGTCAAATGTCAACAGAGTTCAACTGCACTGTGTTGCCAAGTCCACGTTTTTTTTCCACGGGTTGTTTTCCAAGTCCGCTTGTTGAAGCGATTATTAAGTGATATATAGACCCAATATACGAACAAATATAATCAAAGCGCCTTTGAAGACATGCATGATTATGTTACTGTTTATCATCTGTCCATCATCGTCTAAAGCCCGCACTGATGATTTCATTGGTCTGAACAGTTTCTTTTTGGGCATAATCACTCCTCTATGGATCGAGTCCAGACCGAAACGCCAGAGCTCAAATGTTGTGGGCTGGGCTGAGTTCGGCTGGCATCCAGGCTAACAAAAGTTGCTTCTCAAAGATGAATCCATACTAACTCACTCTTTGTGATCCACCTTTATATTCAGAACACGCAAGTACAGCACTTTAATATGTGCTTGTAAATCACCTGTCTGAATGTGCTAATGTGGCTAAAGCTACCATTGTCTCTTACTGTATTCACAGAGACCAGAGCTTGGTATAGAATTTTTTTTGCCTGTACAATTATTTCTTAAAGGGTTACTTCAGCGATTAGCATATGGCTTTGTATCAGTTGAAACCCTGGAGTATATTCAAATGATCGTGCTCCCCCCTCTTATATCCCCCTGAGACGAGAGATTTATGCATTTTATTTCTGGAAAAATTTCTGGAATGTTTGCCCAGAGCCTAAAGACTACAGCCAGCAGAGGGAGCTATTTCCGCATGTTTTCAACTCGTGCATGGGGAATGGAGATCACACTTACAGCACAGCTCAGCTACAGGCATTAATTTAAACGGATGCTAAGCAATGTAAGTGTTTTAACTTCTCAAATTAATTTCTATGAAAGTTAAGCTTCCAAAGGCATGAACTGAAAACGCGTTGTGAATGTATGCCGCGAATGTGGTCGCGATTACCTCAGCTCTCATCACGAGAGCTCATCAACTCATTTATGACGTTAAATGTAATCTGACTCCTAATCTGAGTCTGCTGTGAGACTCACGTGGCGACTCGATCGTTATATTGAACAGACACGTTCAGTATTTAATTGTACTTTCTGAACTCAGTCACTGTAATCCAGTAGCGGTGGCTTTGGGATTGGCCTCACAGAGCAGCAAAGCATTCTGGGAATTGTGGTCTTTCATCACCATGAGACAAAAACACATTTTCTGTCTTTTCTCAGTCTAGAAAGCACCAAATTCAAAAATAATTTCACATTTCTACTACATTAATGACCCAGTTTAAATACAGATTCATCTTCCCAGCGCTAAAGTACCCCTTTAAAAGTAAACGAATGACATAGCTCTGATCTCTGTGAATGGTGAGGCAATGGTAACTTGAGCCACATTAGCCATCAGCGTGCTAACAAGCGCATTCGCAAAGGCGATTTGTGTACATTCAAAAAAAATTATGTCGGGTACTTACATGTTCTGAATATTTTCATTTTTGAGAAGCAACTTTTGTGCACCCTCATTTGCATTCTCAAAACATTCAGTAAACGTGATGGAAATAGGACTAAAAAATAACATTCTCGGTTGGTCCTCCACAGGTCTTGCATACGGTAAGGGAATGTAGCGTAGAGACCACTGGACTGAACAAGATATGCTGGAGTGCAGTCCCGAATTAAACATCCCAGTCTGACTAACAGGGATCCGTAAGAGAACGCTCTGTTAAAGTCCAAAATGTCCTCTTTGTAACGTTGCCATGTGACCATAGAATAACTAAAATGGAACGTCCACCTAAAGTCATATCAGGAAATTTATTATATGACCAACAGAGGACCATGTGGGAATGTTCTGTTAATGTCCCAAATGTCCTCTTTGTAACGTTGCTTTGTGACCATAAATAACCAAAATGGAAGTCATATCAGAAACCTTGAACTGCAGCACTTTCATAACCAAAAGAGGACATTTTAGGAACGTCCCTAATGTTCTATAAAGGTTCAGGAATTTCGCCACCTTTAGAGAACTTTAAGGGAACGCAAGGTCGTGAGAACGTCCCCTCCTACGTGGGGCAGTCCTTTAAGGTTTCAGATGTCCTCTCGATTGGATTAGAAAAGGAATAAACCACCCTTTCCAATCAATCGGATCGATTAAGGTGTTTGCACTAAGGTTTTTCGGTCTGAGTGAGCTGTCAATCCGATTACTAAAGGATTCCATGCATGTAAACATAGACAATGATAAGCGTCACTGCATGGCTACGTTTATATAAACCTTTTTTTGTTTTTTAAAGAGGGTAGACATGCAAGACAAGCTGCTTATAGATCTGTCTAATTGTTTAATATATTTAAGTTAAGACAACTCTCAAAGTAGATTTAAAGAGGATTTATTGAGATAATGACAGTAGAGGAGGAGGTGCTACTCTTATTGCACGTAAGAGACGTAAGAGACTCACTGCAGCTACAGCACGATAGAAAGCTAGAAAACCCCCAACAAAAGGCAGATCTGTGCTAGAGGATAGACTTTACACAACACTGCAGGGGTGAGTACCAGTGTTTTAACCAAAGGATATGAGATCGTGAGTGTGTTGCATGGAGGTGTGTGCCAGCAACAGTCCCTTCAGCCTGCCCTAACTCAACTTAATGTTTTCAAAATGTTTGAACTGACTTTTGCCAGTTATACATTTGTACTCAATTGAAGCTCAATTGAATTTTGTTTGCAATGTTGTTGGGGATTGTTTTTATGTTTAACTTGCTGTTTCTACTCAGAATGTCCCTTTCAAAATCAGAAATGATCCATTGATCTTTACAGTGTTTTTTTTTACCAAGTATTGTGGTATGTGTGTGTAACTCTCTTGTCTTCAAAATATATGCATAATATCAGGGCTTGACATTAACACCCTTCAAATGTGTGTGTATCTCAGTAGTGGTGTGTAACGCAGTCACTCCTACTAGCCACTTTGGCGGTTGAATTTTATATAATATATACATTTTTCAATTGTAGTCTTTTAAAAAGGTATCTGAAGTAATAAACTAAGGCCCAGATTTACTAACAGCTTGCGCCAGCGTAAACAAACCCACTTTTGGTGTTAATAAACTACTGTCATGATTTACTAAAGATGCAGTGATAAATTAGCACTGAAAAGGCGTGGACAGGGTTATTTTTGCGGCTGATCTTATCGCTTAACGAGTTTCTCTTTCAGACCAACGCGATCACATGGTAATGCGTATCAATAGTACGACATCTCGTGGAATGGATACGCCAAAATAAGTTTTTGCATGCATATGATACGTACTTTATTACGTGCATATTACACGCTCTTGGGTGGGATGGGGGTGGTGAGGTGGGTGTTTTGTATGTATAATACGCCATAAAGTGTGTATCATATGCAAACTCATTTTGGCCTATCATTCCACAAGATTGCACACTCGATTGCACATTTTCGTGAGATCGGGCTCTTCAGACGCAGTATTTATGGGAGGAGAGTATTAAAATGAATCCTGCAAAGTGATTTATTAAGGTTTGCTTCATTATTTACTCCCCGCCAAAAGCATTTCTAAACCCTTGTGCATCAATTTAATAAAGTTACACATAGGTTCATAGAGGACAAAAATGTCCATGAAACTGTTATAAAAAAGATTCTTGGGAGCACAGACTTCAGTTTGGTCTCATTTTAAAGAATGACTATTAACTAATTCAGAATTAATTCAAAACTCATAACCACAATTACATATTACTTAATCAATAGTTAATAGTCATGTGCCCCAACAAGTAAAGTCATAACATAATGATACCTTTATAAATCATTAGCTAATGATTAATTAAAGCAGACAACTGGAAGCTGAAATGCATGGCTTTGACATGTTGTGGTAATTAACACATTAATTTACATTATTAGTTAATATAATGTGTTATTAAGGAATTAATACATTATGACATATTTAACTAATAACAATTTAATGATGAATCTCCATTAGTTGCTGATGCAGTAATCATTAATACATGGGTTAGTTCACCATTAGTAATACATTAACTCATGATTATCTGTGCATTAATTAAGCATGAATTATGCATATTAGTGTACCCGTATTGTAAAGTGTTACCAGCTACACACAAAAAATATCAAATGCCGGTCTTGGCGAGTATTCACTTACACACAGTCAGTTCTGTTTCAATTGAATATAAACAGTTAAGAACGAAAACGTGTAACATGTGTACACACCTAACATGTGTAACAGTATAATGGGAATTATGAGATAATATTAAAAATATCTATATAGCAGTTTTTCCCAAGCGTAGGATGTAAAAATTGTCAGCGGTGAAAATGCTGAGTGGGTAGTAACCTTGGAAAAATACTAGCAACAGTGACTGATGAGCAAAAAAGTTCTTGACAAGCCCTGTATACAGCTATAAAGTTTTTCTCGCAGATTATGCCACATGCATTCAGCTTTCCTCCAAGCATGTGCACAGAAAACCCATTTGAGACGTTGCTGGTTCAGGTAACAAAGCTTTGTTAGCATATGCGTTATTGAAAATATGGAACGTTTTGGAATTGTGTTGAATGAAAAAGGTGAGGTTTGTATTTTGTTCTGAGATCTGGTTACTCAATTTCCTATGAATTGAATAATAATCTAAAGCAATAGGCCATACATTATACCATACATCGATGTAGTTTGTCTGTTTTGAATGGAGATAAAAGGTCAGCAGCACCGAGAGGTCTTTCTTCAACTCTGATTCTCTGCCTGCTCAAGCATAAATTCCCATAGGCTCGCTTTGTTTTTGTGCCGGCATCTTTATGATTTATGTGCATACACTGAATGACAGCATTGAATACTTCCCACCGGACGACTTCAGCCTGCAGTTGTCCTGTTGAACTCTGCATTGCATATACAGCTGTACATCAGAGACTCTCAGGTGTATTTGGTCCAGTGCCTGAGAGTGCTTGATTTCAGGTGGTGGGATGTTTCTTTTACTGCTCCAATGAAAACGTTGCTGCTGCTGATGAATGTGGGGTCTTATGCCACGTTCCAGGCAACCCGTAACCCGTGTTTTTCCAACCTTCTAACCGTGAAAGTGCACTGGAACGGCCGTCAAACCCGTGACTTCTCACCCGTGAACTCGTACTATATCGATGTACTCCTAGTTATGATTTCTGACGCCACATAGCCCACGAAACAACAATGGCAGCCCCTATGGATGCAGTGTTTATGGAAGTCATTAAAAACCAAATTGTTCACTGAAATAAGGTATTGCTTTAAAGTTATTTATCAGCAAATGTTATGCATTATCAGCAGATTTCTAGCGTTAGCTAGTTTTCAGTCCATTGAGCGCAAAAATAAATCCAAATACATTTCCAAATATACAAATAACATAAAATAAAAGGAATAGCAGCTTCTCTTGCCTTATGCAGTGTTTTTTCTCCTCCTTTTCCCTCAAATAAGCAAGGAGTAAGCACCTTTGGTGATAGAAATGACTGTAAATGCGCATAAGCCTTGTACGGTCCGCCGTGCTTTGTTTCGATCTCGCTACCCAATTCCTGGCGCCCCGGCAGTTTGGTGTGATTTTGCCTGGAAAGCTACAAAGTCGTGAGTCGTGGTTTGAAGTCGTAACTTACGGGCTGAAAAACCTGCCTGGAACGCAGCATAAGTTACATCAGACACCAGGGTTGCGTTTATGCAATTACCTATGATCAGTTATTGATACTATTAGGAGTCGTGTTTTTTTCGTGATGGTTTAAAGCAGAGGTGTCTAAAGTCGGTCCTGGAGGGCCACTGTCCTGCAGAGTTTAGCTCCAACTTACCTCAACACATCTATCTGGAAGTTTCTAGTATGCCTAATAAGACCTTGATTAGCTGGATCAGGTGTGTTGAATTGGGGTTGGAGCTAAACTCAGGACAGTGGCCCTCCAGGAGCAGGATTGGACACCCATGCTTTAAAGAGTGCAAATTTGATCTCTTTCATTTGTTTGAAAGAGCAGCTGGAAGTAGTAAAGATATTTCAAAAATAAGATTCCTGGTGTATTTTGGCTTGTTTTATTGGAATATTTTATTTTAAATGTAAATAATTGTCATTGTTAAATAAATGCAGTTATTAAGCACGATCAGTCATCAAAAATGTTATTGATTTTTTTTTTAATCCATATATAAAATGGAAGGCTTCTTTCTTGATTTGTGAATAAATTTTCTCTGCTGGAGACAGGACTGCCTTTTGTAGTGTGTCCGAAACCATAGTGGATGTTATTGAGTGCACTCATTCAATCCCACATTGCACTGCAATAACGAGTGTATAGCCGATGTGCACACAGCTGTCCGAATTCAGTCACTTGGTTTCAAGCAAACTATTAGTGGACTAAAGGGTGACCAAATGTTAAGTCCTGTCCTGGCCCCAATATTAAAATGTTCTATCCAAACATACTTTAAATGTATTGAAATTAATAAGGAATCTTTGAGTAAACTTCAAGTATCATTTGAGTATCTCATTGGTAGGCCGAGTGTCCTGTTTTTCGGTAATCAAAATATGGTCACCCTACTAAAGTAGGGAATAGTGATTGAGGGTTTAGGGGGCGATTTTGGATCCAGCCATGGATTTTCATTTTGTTTTCATTCATTATATGTGTTTCTTTTTTCTATTTTCCCACCGCTCATCATCATGACAGCTGTTCATGTTAATCATCTGTGTATTTAAGTTCCTCCTTCTCCTCTGTTCAGTGTCTGGTATTGTTTGTGTCAAGTGCACTTTGTCTCGCATGTTGGATTGTTATTATGTTTTGTATTTTAAATTGTGTTTCAGTTCCATTGCCGAATCATCACAAGCTAGATCTAGAGACAAATGAGGATCATAATGAACTAATACTTTACATGCATTACAGTTCTTTAGATCTGTTGAACACACTTTGCTATTCATTATCCGAACTCTAGGCAACTTTATAGCAATCTGTAAATGGGGCCAAGATTGTTTTAGGTGTGGTATGAATGTGCTCCAAAATATTTTGTTCACATTTTTACCTCTCAAATTTCACTCTATTGGGACAAAACTGGATATAGAGACATTATGGTGAAGTTTGATATAACTAATACATTTTAGGGATGCGCCGATATCAACATTTTGGTCGATTCTGATAATTCTTTACATTTGAAAGCCGATAACCAATATATTGGACGATAAATCTAAATCCAAACTTTTAAGATCCTGATTACAAAAACAAGTCTCACCATTAAAAGCCATGTCCCAAACACACAATTATAATGTTTTTATTATAATTTTATGTAACCTATATGACAGACTTGCTCTGCACATGTTGCTCTTAACTCTATGTTAATTATTGTAATTGATTTCAATCCTATTTCAAGCAATTCAAAATCATCCACCGGACATCTAAAGTGTCTCAACTCAAAGAAAATAATCCATTATTTATCAGCTTTAATATATTGGCCAGATTTTCTAATCAAGCCAAAAATGAAACATTAAAAATGAACATGTATCAACCTATACTGATATATTGTGCATCCTTAATATATAAATCACATACTTATATTAAAACCTAATAGGCAAATAAAATCATGGTGATATTAATGACGTTTGTATTCAACACCTTCAGTTTGAGACTTTCATCAGGCCCTTTCATTCAACATCTAGGTCTATGGTTTTCCCTGAGAAGCGAGGCAGCGCCCGATCGCTCTTTCTGCGCTCTGTTTTCAAAGTGCTTCTTCATGCGGGGCTAACAGGAGGCAATCCTCCTCCTAAAATCCCACCTTTTAAATAAAGAAAGGAGGGAAAATAGCTTCTGAATTCCCAATGGAGGAGAAGTGACGGATTGAATGGACTTCACTGTCCAATTATGCCCCTCTGAGAACAGTGTTCTCTGAGCTTTTTATGGTCTTGCCTCTCCTCTGCTTTTTGTTGAAATGTGCAGCTTTACAAAGAGCTGTGCGCTCAAACGCAGGCTATGAACTCATCAGGGTCGTCAGGGTTACCTTGCATGTAAAAGTTTTGTCTCACTTGGTTGTAAAAAGTCCTATTCTATAGAGTCTTTGAATAGGCTGGCACAGAGGGCGGTGCCAGAATCTTAAAGCAGAAAACTGTTGGTTTTAGTGATTTGGCAATATCCCTGATGTTGCTGTGAAGTTAATGTTGCTTTTACCATCAAGAGCATTCATATTCAAGCATATATATGCCCTTTCAAAAAATAAGTATACTGCAAGTTTTTTTTTAATTTAAGGTATAGTTAAATGTTACACCCAAAAATTTAAATCCTGCCATAATTTAATCACCCTCATTTTTTTTCCCATACTATGGAAGTCAATGAGAACAACCATCTTCTGTGTTCAACTGTTGAGGGTGATTAAATTATTATCATTTTTGGGTGAACCCCCTTTCCCTGAGTTTTTTTGCTAAACAAAGAAGATTGCGCCCCACCGCCTCACTACTCCAAGTTTGTCAGCGAGCTGCCATGCTAAAGTGCAAACTGTCAACAAACACTTCCTCATCCCATAATGCACAGCACAGCTGACTGCAGCAGTTGGTTTAGTCCAAAAATTATCAGTAATTTTTGCAGTCGGGTCTGTTCGAGGTCGGATCACATTCTCACCACAAACAAACTGCTCCAGAGTTCGTTTGAAAGCTTACCGAGACCCCCTCTTCAAAGAGGTCTTGGTGTGCTTGTTTGGTCTGCTTTTGGTGAGCACCCGAGTGTGATTGCTGCTTTCACACCTGACCAAACAAACCGCACTAAAGGGGAAAACGAACTTTAGTACGATTAAACCGAACTAAAGGAGGCAGGTGTGAAAGCACCCTTAAAAGTATACTTTAAGTGTAACAGTAAACTTTGAGTACGCAACTAGTTTTGAACTATGTTTTTTGTTTGTACTTCAACTATACTTCAAGTGAACTCATAAATAAAATAAAATTTAAATAATAAAAAAAAACATTTAGTGTATGAAAGTACACTTTGAAGTATACTTTCAGAAAATAGTTTAGTAGTTCTATACTACAAGCATACTTTTAAGCATACTTTTTGTTACGTAATCTTAACATCATTCTTTTTATTAGTAAACCCCGAATAGTCGAAGATTCGATGCATCGATATGTGGAGCCGGATTCGACTACCGATCTCACAGTCCAATCTTTGCGGGTGTGATGAAATGAGGATCATATCATTTTGGCAATATGGGGGCACTCAATATTTTAAAGATGTGGCGTGGCGCTGCGCGGCGCTGAGCTTCACATCCGATGTGCAAGCACTTTAAGGCAGCGCCTTTAAAATTCAAATACATTGTTTTTAATGAGTGTACACACAACGGAGGCAGCTTTTGGTGCCTGTCTGCGGCGACTAAGGAAGTTGTTTAAATCCTGCTGCGCCACAGAGCTCCATTTCAAGGTTTTATATTAAATGTATATTTCCCTCATATGTACATACTGATTTCACCCTGTGCTACAAGATACACTCATCGTGCAGCTCTTCTGTCAGAAGTCGGTTCAAAATTGAGCTTGCGCATATAATGTGCGCGTCCGGTGTGAGATATCTGAGACTTACCCTTTAAGCATAATCGGCTTAAGAACGTGCATGTAAACGCATTTAAAGTGTTCTTTTCCTCTCTAGGCAGGTATTTCTTTTAGGTTTATTTATCAAAATGTTCTTTTATATAGCCTATTTGTGTGATGATCTGTATTTCGATCGCAGCTTTAAAATGTTATGAGAAAACGTTTTATGATTGTTTACCCACCCCATTACTATTTATTTAAACCTAAATAAGAAAGCCATTGTCAGTTCGTCTGTCAGTTGGCAGGCAGTTTTGGTCGCTTTATTAAAAGTTGTTGCTGTGTGCAGTGTGTAAAGGAAAATAAAAATAGTTTTACCCTCCTGCTGACTAGTGTCGTGCCCCTCCAAACCCATACACACACACATGGATGATTCAACTATCGGTCGACCATATGAGAGATTCGACAATTCTGATTCGAATGTGTAAATCCTTAGTCAGGGACACTATTTATACATTACATTTAAACTTTAAGTATACTATTCGCTTTTATACTTGATATTTAAGTCATTTTAGTTGCCCGTTAGCGGCAACATTTGTGATTATTTTGAGCAAAAAGCTGAGAAAATCGCATTTTTGTCAAAGACTTTGTCCGGATCAGATTCAGAACGATGATCAAACGACAAATGAGGAATATGTTTGCATATTGTTTGCACAAATTGTGCACAAGCACTGCTTCTATTGCATGTTTCTGCTTATTCTTTACCTGTGTTTTGATCTGGAGATTTTATACTTTTTCAGATGATGCATAATAGCACCCCTACCGTGTAACAGTGAAAACGCATTGCCGAATAATTCTGTTAGGAAGTGTTGTCATAGATGATGGAAAATTCCGTCAATGGCGGGGAAATAATTAAAGGGATAGTTCACCTTAAAATGAAAATGTAGTCATCATTTACTCACCCTGGTGTTGTTTCAATACCGTATGCCCTTCTTTTATGGACCATAGATTTTTTTTTTTTAAATGTCCCGCACGTGCTCGTCCATTGAATAGCAACCAGCATCAAGGTTTAAAAAAAGATTCACAGAATGATGTGAAACATTGCGTATACAATAGGTTTTAGAGAAAAACAAACAAACATGTAATGTATTATTATGACATTTTTGACTGGACTGCATGATTTAATGAAGAGAAAGTAAATGAAAAGCATAAGGGTCAAGTTTTCATGTCAACTTTTATTCTTATGTCCTCCATCCCCCCCTTTCTCACTTTTCTCTCTCTCTGTTTAATCCAGATTTCTACTGTAATCCCTTCATTTCATGTAAGGATCAGCCATCACACACAGAGGCTTAAACACCCTCTGCAGATGTGCTGGATCGTCTCACACCCAGGGCTGGCCCTTGCATTTTGAAGATCCTAAGTAGATTTTTAAAAGGGGTCAACCTACCTACAGTTTTCACCCCCATCCCCCAATATATACAACCTATACTGCCACCTTATTGTAAAGTTTTACCGAATTGTCTACCTTCATTGGTAAACATGATTTCACCAAGTACAACGTCTTTGTGGATCCTAGAACAACATTTCAAACAACCAATCAGATTTGCAGGTTACAGTTTATGTCATGTTTGTGCTTACAACCAGGTTTTGGTGCTATATCAGTGTTATTCACCAATCATTTCCCTCTGATTTTAGGGATAAGTTACAGGTATAGTTAGGGTATGAATAAGGTTAGGACTATAGGTATATCTGGGCCAGGAATGTTGTTCCAGGATCAACAACATATGTGGGAACACTTTATGTATTAAGCCCTTATGTATAAAGCATGATAAAGGTATTCATAATGTACGTTATAATGCATATCTTTTCATAAATAATTTTAACCAAAGTTAAAATGCATTAAAATAATTGCCGATTCAGAAATGTGTTTGTCATGTTTTTATGTACTAATCTTTCTCAAGGTGCGTTCAATTGTTAGATAAGTTTTATAAATATGTATTACAACTATTATATTATGAGTATTATGATTATATTATATTATAACTGTGGTTACAGTTATTAATGAGACCATGAAATGCATTATAAGGTGCATTACTGTAAGGCATAGGCCTAATGCATTGAAATTACTTTTATGATGCATTATACATAAAGGATTTAAGTAAAGTGTTAACAAATACGTATTACTCGGCACAATTACTATGACCCTTACTCAGTATACGTTTTAAGATATAAATCTGAAGACTAAGTTACTTAAGCAAATGCTTACAGTTTTAAAAGTTTACTTTCTGAAAAAAAATTATCACATTTTTGTCAGATTATTGCCTTAAAGGGGTCCTATAATACTCTTTTTTACAAGATAAGTAAAATAAGTCTCTGATGTCTCCAGGGTGTGTTTGTGAAGTTTTACCTCAAAATACCCCACAGATAATTTTTACAACATGCTAAAATTGTCACTGAGCAAAATTGTGCTTTTTTAAATGTGTTTTCCTTTAAATGCAAATGAGCTGCCGGCCCCTTTTAGGAAGAGGGTGGAGCTTCAAGAGCCTGTATTAGCAGCTCTGATTACCTCAGGCAGACACATGCTGAAAATGTCAGAAACTGTTTAGCCTTTAATGTTCAAACCGGAGTCAGACAATGATGGAGAGACTCAAGAAGAAGAGATAATATGTAGAATGAGTCAGGACGTTTCTGAACGGTTAGTTTATGAATTTATGAGTTAACTATCTTCAAGTCATTGATTAGCATATCTCCCAAATGTGCTTGTCTACAACAACTCTTCTGCTGCGCCCCGATGCGCCTAATTATAATATGACCTAAAAGTGTGTGCTCTTTTTGTGAAGAAAAAGTATACTTTTGAGTGTGTAGTAGAAGTGTATGCAAGCTTTGGGACAAAGTACTTTGTCATCTTTAACAGAGAGCTCTGTTGCTTAGTTACGTGCATCCTGTCTTTGTTTAATCTGCCCTGTCAATCATCTTGTAAGTTAAAATCCTCCACATTCAATTGAATTTTCTTTCATGTTGAGTCTCCCCTCATGTGTTCTCTCCAAGCACTTCAGAATCTCCCCGGAAGTCGGTCATCCGGGTACTTTTCACCTAGGCTACGCCCAAAATCGCGTACTATGTGAGTAGGTACTACATTTGAATTAGAACGTACTTCGCGACCGTTAAAAAGTGCTCATATCATAGACAGTAAAAGAAATGGACAGAGCGATCCCATTGACTTCAACGGCGGAAAAATGAGGCCAATCAGAGGCACTCACTTCTGATGGCTGAGCGAACTGCGCAGGCTCAGACTGAGCTTGATGACGTAGATGTGACGTAAGCTACCTGTCGGACAGCTGTAAGTCTTCTAGTAGATGTGGAAAGCGAAATCTGAATCATGTTGTTTAAATGTTTTCTCCCGTTGCTTTTGGCTCACTATGGGATTCTCCCCATTCTTCCCCCTTGACTTTATCAGACTTTATGTTTCCACGTCTCCCCGACTGTCTCATAGACAGTAAAAGATTTTATCTGAGCATCTCCTCCTGTCTGTACGGTAATTTCTCAACTGTGCGACAGATTCGCGTTGGTTATGACGCAATCGTTAGCCTATTTTTACAAAAACAGCTTCTACGGGGGCGATAGTGTAAGATAAAAGGTAATGGAGCCTTTTATGCATTGTCGTGTTTCTTTAGAAACAAACAATGGACAAATAGAGTCTTTAAACGCCTCAGATGTAAAGTTATTCACTGTCAAAGTGACTCAAAAATGAATGGGAGTCAATGGGATGCTGACAGCAGGTGATGGCTTGGTTAGCAATTGGTGTTACTCTGGGTGGAACGCTTTCCGAGTGCTAGATTACCCCCTTGGCTCATATTTGGAGAACTGTGTTGTGTGTTCCCGGGGGCGGGGTTTATGTAAATGTTGTCACTAATCTCGCTGGAAGTAGTAGGCCATCCGGGTACTTTTCGCATACTGTTTTTCGAATTCTTTGAATTTGGACATACTACTCTGCTCACGTACTGTTTTTCGCCTACTATATAGTATGGAAGTATTCGATTTTGGATGTAGCTTGTGTATCGATCTGCACTTTAAATTCTAACTGGAAATAGTAGACCATCCGGGTATCTTTGGAATACTCATTCCAACATACTTCGATTTGGGACACACTAATTCTATTTTTGAATACTATGAAGGACAGATAGTATGTGAATTGAGATGCGCAGTTCAACATAATCTCCCTGTGTTGTGTGTTCCCGGGGGCGGGGTTTATGTAAATGTTAGGGTTAGTGATGTCACTAATCGGTGAAAAAGCTCAATGTAGTCCCTATCAGCCGCTTTGTTGTAGTTCTTAGAAAGCTTTTTCTTTCAAATAAAATCTCTCCATTTGCTTTGATTTTTGAGCGTCGTAACTTTGCAGATGCTGTTTATGCTCAAACAGCAACATTACACTAAGTTTTAACTAAAGTTAAAAAAGTAAAATCATAATCAAGGTCCCCTTTAATAAAGCAAAACCGGCCAATGGGATATGAAAATTAAAATATAGAATAATAATAATAATAATAATAATAATAATAATAATAATAATAATAATAATAATAATAATAATAATATTAATAATAATATTCCCTTTTTTGTACTGGCATGTTTAATCCAGATTAAAATGTGAAAATGTACAAGTGTAAACAAATTACTATGTATGTATTTGGGGTTGTTTGTTTTATTTTTCTGAAACATGCCACTTTGTCTTTCAGCGGCATTGCATATGCATATTTTTCCTTTAAATGTGCACAATTTGATCCGATTTATCTTTTTTTTTTAAATTTTAGATGCAATGTAGGGTTCGTTAAAATATTTGACTGTATAATTCTGTCATTAATAAATCACAATGTAAAATACTACTAACCTAGAATGGATACTCTAGAATGCAAAAAATAAAATAAAAATGCAATTATAGTAAAAGCTTTAATATTTTCAATATAGCACAAGTACATCTCTGTACCACTGAAACAAATAAAATGGAAAAGTTTACTTATGTGTCGCTGCTTCTCGGATGTTGAGCTGCAGTGTCTTACCTGATCCAGCAGGTGGCAGTGTGTTGTACTCATCTGTGTGTGTGTGTGTGTGTGTGTGTGTGCGCTTTAGGTGACCATTCTACGAGGAAAGGACGGCTTCGGCTTCACCATCTGCTCTGACTCGCCTGTTCGTATACAAGCGGTCGATCCAGGCAAGAACTGCTCTAAATGTGTGTGTGTTTGTGTGTGTGTGCATTTGTCCCAGAGGATGCTGCTGTCCTCAAGGCTGGGAATGTGCCATTTCTGCGTCATGGATTATTAAGCATCACGGTCAAACATGGGTCACTCTGTGTGAGTTTTAGGCTTCAGGAGTCACGGCTGATTAACACTGACAGTCATGTCATTATTTAAAGTGTCAGAATGTCACCTATGTTATGTGTGTGTGTGTGTGTGTGTGTGTGTGTGTGTGTGTGTCTGTCAGGCCACTTGAGTCACAGCTGAATAAAACTCACTGTTATATATTGTGTTATATTTTGTGCCTGTGTGTGTGTGTGTGTGTGTTTCCTGAAATATAGCAATAAATTCAAAGTGGGGACATTTTTTTGGTCCCCATGAGGAAAATAACATAAAAGTGAATTTTTTTAATATGTACAGTTGCTAAATGATGGGTTTGAGACTAGTATACAAATCATTATGTCTATGGAAAGTCCCCATAAAACATGGAAACCCCATATGTGTGTGTGTGTGTGTGTGTGTGTGTGTGTGTGTGTGTGTGTGTGTGTGTGTGTGTGTGTGTGTGTGTGTGTGTGTGTGTGTGTGTGTGTGTGTGTGTGCTTCTCCTCTCAGGTGGTCCAGCGGATCAGGCTGGTTTGCAGCATTTGGACACTGTTGTGCAGTTAAACGGTCAACCTGTCAAACACTGGAAGTGTGTAGATCTTGCAAATGCTATCAGGTACATATAATACACTATAGTTGTGACAAACTATGCACTATATACTCAAACGTGCAGTGTATAAATTGTATAAGTCTCTTTTGTCAATCAGTATTGGAGACTGATGTATACTTCAACAGCAAGCTAAACTCCCCCTCATCAAATTCACAGACATGGAATGTCCTTTTCCATATTTTAATAAAGGTAGGGTAAAACTATGAAATAAGAAGAATAAGAGCAATATGAATTTACATCCACAATGTGTATTTAAATAAATGCTTCTTACAAACATCTTTTTAATCTAGATTTAATTTATGAAACAACATGAAAATAAATTGAAATGAAAACACTAAGCATACAATATAGCTCCCATTCGATCCATATCTGAGATGCAGCTCAGAATATTTCAAATATTGTAATATGAACAATAACTATAAAACATACCGACAAAGCTACCAAAGGCCAAGGATGACTGCAGATGGGTACTGATTCGCTGTTTCTTGACTCAGGAATAGACTCATGGAAGGCACTTGTTTCCTTGTTGGTCATCGGATCAGTCACATGCTAATGCCAGCACTATAATGCATGATCCCCAGAACAGCCAGTAGAGGGAGCCAAACTACCAACTAAACATTTACTCTTTAATTATTGTTAGCTTTGACAGTTAGTGTAACAGAGCACTCCCCATCTGGCGTGATTAATCGCCATCACTAAGTAACTTCTTTTGATACATTTACTTGGATTCAGGAGGAAGGAGCACAACAATCTCTGTTACTGGTCTAAGGAAGACCTTGATGCCATCTTGTTTGGGAACCCTTATTTCCACCTTGCGAACTTTTCCATCTTTACTTGGAAAGACCTGTGTAATAATTCCCATTGGCCAACCATTTCTTTTGGCTTGGCTATCTTTGAGGAGCACAGTGCTACCTGGATCAACATTGGGTCGGTCAGATTGCCACTTCCTTCGAGTCTGTAGTGAACCCAGATACTGTTTCCTCCATCTATCCCAAAATGTGATTGCAAGATGCTGGACTTGTCGCCATTGACGTTGGAAAAGATCATTGGTTCTAAAGTCACCAGCAGGAGCAACAGGGGTGCAGACTTTCTTTGTGAGAAGAATGGAAGGTGTGAGGAGAAACGGGTCACTTGGATCAGTAGACACCGGTACCAGGGGTCTGGCATTGATGATGGCAGTTACTTCAGCCATGGAAGTAGTGAGCACTTCCTGAGTTAGTTTTGTGTCCCAGGGATGGGCAGTATTTCAGATACATGTATTTAAAATATGTAATAATATGTAATTTGTATTTAAACACATTTAAGATGAGTATTTTTGTATTTTCAAAATACTTTGAGCCAGTCAACTTCTTTATCAGGAGCTGTTTTCATTCATCTACTAGTTCAGACCAGACACGCCCCTCCCCTCGACCCCTCAACATTCATCCACGTGAGCCGCAGCTCTACAACCCAGCCTTTGATCAGCAACTTTACAAAATTTTGGAATATGGTGAGGATGTAATGGTCAATTGTATTTGTTGATTAAAGTAGCTTGTCAAATGTGTTTGAAGTATTAATGTTACTGCATGTTAGGAATGGGTATCATATGACAATACATATCGTAGATTCTTATTAATGAAATGAAATGTGAATCAATGGAACTTTTTCTAACTGGTTTACATATATAGGCCTATCGGGGTAAGCACATATATCTGTGCAGCTTTTAGTGGGCAGGAATAATTGGAATGTTGGAGAGGAAAAAGAAGCGAGGGCGAATTAGCTATTGATGTAATTTGTGTTATTATAACTGCTGCGAAAGGAAATTCTAATTCACAATTGCACATTGGCAGGCAGTTCATTTGCGTGTGCCCGCGCTCACAAATAGGCCTACACTTTTGACTTAAAGGTAGGGGTGTTCGATTCCAGGTTTTTTGGAGTCGACTGTGATTCCTGACTCCCACTGTTGGAGTCTAAGGAATCGACTCCTCGACTCCATTTACTTTACATCAAAACAGAGTTAGAAATCAGACAAAACTGCTTTTGTTACACACTTAAATGATTTCCTCCCCGACACAAACTCCTAAAATCCTCTTTTTAAAACCGGACACTTTTAGTGTGGCCGTCCAAATTAGTTCAATTTAGCCATGACTTGAGTGGCTATCAACAAACAAAAGTCACGAAAAAAGAGCTTTTGTCGAGTGATCACGCTAAACACACATGATCATTGTCTTAAAAGGAAAGTTAAAGATACTAAACATATAATAATGCACACTATTGATGCATTTCTTCTTGATGTTAGTATTTTTATGATGTATGGTTAGTTGAACACATTAACCATGGGAAACCAAATCTATATCAATTAAACTAAAGCTAGCATGGAGCAAGCCTATAATTACAAACTCGCTCAAAAGTCACTGTGATTGTTTCTAAAGTAAGCACTCAAATAAATGTGTGTGACAAATTTTCTGCAACAGCTGTCTGACGCGGTGTATTACGTCAGTGTATTACCTTATGGTTCACTTCATTTCATTCACTCCTTGGTTACAGTGCACTCAACTTCCATGCACTTTCGATGAGAGATTCAGTAAACGAGCGATTTCGGACACAGCCACAGAGTCGACACCGAGAGTCGATTCCTGTCCTGGAGTCGACTCCCCATCACTACTTAAAGGCCTTTTTAACGTGGCAAGCAATCAGCACACAGTTGCCACTTTCTTTTTAGCTATGTGCAATTGAAGCTTTATTTATTCTCTTGCAGTTCGCATGGCTCTAATCAACAGGTTTAATCAATAGGCCACACAGACAACGCCTTTAACCCAATCATTTTGAAAAGCTGGTGGTGCTAAAGGGTATCGCCTAGATGGATGTCTGAAACACACAGGTACACCACCTGGAAGAGTACACCATCAGTTATTTAATATATAATTGACTTTGTGTTATTGACGTCTTGCTACTGAGTTTGAAGTAATGATGGTAATAAAATATATTAAACGAATGTTATGCCCATCTCTTCCTTGCCATCCCTTTCATCCTTTCCCAAGAGCCACCCATGTGGGAGGCATGAGGAGGGTTGAATATCCAAGAGCAACCATGTTCTGCTAAGTACTTTTGAACACTTTTATCATCGATGTTCAAAGGGATCCGAACCTCCTTACATGCCCCAATGAAATTTGTCCCACGATCTGAGCGAATTTGTTGTATTGGCCCTCAAAGAGCAAAGAAGCGCCTGAGGGCATTGATAAAACTGGAGGTGTCCAACGACAATGTGAACTACCCTGACACTGAGACAAGGAAGATCACTGCCCATCTTTTGTCATGTGCCAGACCTCCTCTTGTCCGACACGCATAGATGGACCATGGGCCGAATACATCTAGGCCTATGTTTGTGAAGGGAGGATCTGTAGATATCCAGTCCGATGGAAGAGAAGCCATCTTCTGAATTTGGAGGTGGCCACAAAGTTTTCGACAAAGGACACAATGGAACAGGATGTTATTAACAAGCCTCTTGCCTCCAATGATCCATAGACCGGCTGCACGGATAGCTCCTTCGGTGAGCAAGCATCCTTGATGCTGGGTTTGTTGGTGATAATGCCTTACTAATAAGGATCCAACATGATGCTTACCAGGAAGAATTAAGGGATTCTTTTCAGCCTGAGATCGAATAGATTTGAAGTACACTCATTTAATTCAGCACATTTTTTAGAAAGGTGAAACCTGTTAAAGATGTGTACACTATCTTATGTTTGATTATTATAAACTCATTGCACATAAAGGCACTCAGCACTTCTTTGTTTGCTTCTTTTCCTTCTCTTTGTTTGTTCTTTCATCTCTCACTCTCTCCAGAAATAGCCTGAGTGAAATCACAGTGGTAGTTTGGCGTTCAGGACCCTCTGTTAAGTCCAACTTTGAGGGACTGATCCATCATCCTTACAAGTCCTCTAACTATGACACTCCAGTTTCCCCATCTAAAATCAAGAGGGGGGACAAAGCGCCACCACTTCCGCCTCTGTCCGCACACCATCGCACCAGCCACAGGGTTGTAGTCAACGGCTCAGACCGCAGTGGAGCGGGGATCCTGTGGGGAGAAAGAAGGAGTGCAGTGGACGCTAAGCCCGGCACTCAGACGCTTAGAGGGACGCGCGTGAAAGCATCAAACGGGGACGATTATATCATCCTGTCACCTATTAACCCTGGAAGCCAGGTAGAGCGAAGCATTGTCCATCAGTATGGTGTCTCACAGCTGCTTAAAGGTGCAGTGTGTAAATTTTAGTTGCTTCTAGTGGTGAGGTTGTGAAATGCAATCACCCACCGCTCACTCCTCCCTTTCGAAGCACATAGAGAAGCTACGGTGGCCAACACAGGACAAAAAATGTTGTTGTCTGAGAGAGCAGAGAGTGACTAGTGCTCTGTAGAGAAGTTTGTTCGTTTAAGGCTACTGCAGAAATGTGACGACTGGCGACTTCACTGTAAGGGGACACGCAGTGTATGTTGATAGAAATGGCTCATTCTAAGGTTATAAAAACATAACAGTTCATTATGTAAGATCTTCACACCACTGAAAACATAGTTATTTATATTATATTGCATTTCTTCCAATATATCTTCATTAATACTACGCACTGCACCTTTAATGTCTCAATGTGATGTGAAAAATGTGAGCAGACATGAGATTTCAATTTGTTAAATGTGTATGGCCTGCTCTGAAGTACAAACCCGATTCCAAAAAAGTTGGGACACTGTACAAATTGTGAATAAAAAAGGAATGCGATAGCTGATAAATCTCATAAACTTATATATTTTTTCACAATAGAATATAGATAACATATCAAATGTTAAAAGTGAGACATTTTGAAATGTCATGCCAAATATTGGCTTATTTTGAATTTCACGAGAGCTACACATTGCCAAAAAGTTGGGACAGGTAGCAATAAGAGGCCGGAAAAGTTAAATATACATATGAGAAACAGCTGGAGGACCAATTTGCAACTTATTAGGTCAATTGGTAACATGATTGGGTATAAAAAGAGCCTCTCAGAGTGGCAGTGTCAGATCTGCAGTCCAGATTTTTCACCCATAGAAAACATTTGGTGCATCATAAAGAGGAAGATGCGACAAAGAAGACCTAAGACAGTTGCGCAACTAGAAGCCTGGATTAGACAAGAATGGGACGACATTCCTATTCCTAAACTTCAGCAACTTGTCTCCTCAGTCCCCAGACGTTTGTAGACTGTTATAAAAAGAAGAGAGGAACATAGCCTTGTCCCAACTTTGTGTTGATGCCATGAAATTTAAAATCAACTTATTTTCCCTTAAAAAAGATACATTTTGTCTGTTTAAGCATTTGATATGTCATCTGTGTTGTATTCTGAATAAAATAGTAACATTTGAAACTTCCACATCATTGCATTCTGTTTTTATTCACAATTTGTACAGTGTCCCAACTTTTCTGGAATCGGGTTTGTAGTTTCTAAACCTACAACAGCTTAAGCCGGGTGCACACCGTGTGTGATTTTGCCCTCGATTTGGCCGTCTGAGACAAATTTTGTAAATCCTAAAAGATTCCTGTGATCCTAGGCTAAAATCTGTCAACTTTGATCATTAGTTTCATATGTTCTCCGGCAGCCAATTATTGACTGCAGCCTTCAAATTTTACCTCAGACGAAATTCTGGCAGTGTCATAAGATTTGGCGCACAATCCTGCAGTGTGACTTCTACGACAACCATCAAATATCTTTTCAAGGGTTTTCAAGACAAACTCAGTGTGCAGGACCCAGGACTAAATTCTTAAAGGGTTCTTTTACCCCAAAATGCTACTTCTTTCAGCCAAACACAATCAGAGTTATATTAAAACATTTCCTGGATCTTCCAAGCTTTATAATGGGAGTGAATAGTAACTGCATCCAATAATTAGACACAAAATATTGACTTGAGTTGAAATATTTTATATTATTTAAACACAAAGCTTTCGCTGAGAACGCAGTCATACCACTTATTACACAGTATTTCACCATATTAATAATTATGGGGATAAGAGATATTAATTTGAGATAAAACTATTTTAAAATCTTACCTGTTTGTTATCTTATAATCTATTACAGTGTACAACACCATCGTCACAAATGGCTGCAGCTGCGCTTTTATTATCCGAGATACCGATGACATAAATAATTGAGTTTTAATATTTTATTAAATCAGGAAATGCAAAACTTCTATGAGGAAAAAACGCTTCTAGCAAGCGTAAAGTGCCGACTTTAGTTACCCAGATGAGTCTGTGCTATCAGCCTTTACCGGTTGTTATCGGAGGATACCGGGGATAACATACCGCTGGATGTCGCAATTAACCAATCCGAAAGAAGTATTCCACAGAGCCGTGTAAGGGCTGGATGACTCACCAGAATATTTTGTACTCTGTCTAAGTGTCGTCACTTATTGACTCTTCTATATTTTCAGGTATTGGGCTCTGTCTATGGAGACAACCACAGAACATTAGGTAAGTTCCCTAATGTAAGTTTCCTAGTGCATTTTATATCATGGTGTGGTGAAGTGGTTTAGCTTTGGGTTTGGAAAGTTACTAGCTTGAGCCCTACAAAAATTAAGCCCTACACTATGCCCTTGAGTAAGACTCTTAAGCAGGGCAACATAGGGTATGAATCTCTATCCATGCCTCTACTTACACACAGAGAAAAATGGGTGTCAAAATTGTATCTTTAGGTGTATAAAACTTTGTCCAACTAAAAAGAACATATTTGTGTCTTTTTTTTTTACCACAAAAAGTTTCATAGTAGTACCTTAAGGTACGCCTTTGTACTCTAGGGTACTAATATGCACATTTTAGGAGTAAAAAAGGTACAAATATGCCATTTTAAAGGGTTGTTTCACCCCAAAAAATGAACATTCTGCCATTAATTACTTACCCTAATGTCATTCGTCACCTGTAAGACCTCTGTTCGTCTTCAGAACACAAATGAAGATATTTTTGACGAAATTCGATGGCTCAGAAAGGCCTTCATTGACACCAATGTCATTTCCTCTCTCAAGACCCATAAAGGCACTAAAGACGTCATTACAAAGCCCATCTCACTACAGCGGCTCGACAATCATTTTATGAAGTGACGAGAATAGTTTTTGTGTGCAAAAAAACTAAATAAAGACTTATATAGTGATGGGCCAAATTTCAAAACAAAGTTTTGAAATGTTAGGAATCAGATTCATGATTCACGATTCCTGATTCGGATAGCGTGCCAAACTGCTGAAATCACGTGACATTGGCGATCCAAATCATGAATCGATACATTGATTCATAACGGTCTGAATCTTTGTTTTGAAATCGGCCCATCACTATATAAGTCGTTACTTCGTTTCTTTTTGCGCACAAAACTATTTTTGTTGCTTCATAAAATGATTGTAGAGCCGCTGTAGTGAGATGGGCTTTGTAACGACGTCTTCAGTGCCTTTATGGGTCTTGAGAGAGGAAATTACAATGAAGGCCTTTCTAAACCATCGGATTTCAACACAAATAACTTCATTTGTGTTCCGAATATAATTAATTATAATTATAATTAATGACAGAATTTTCTTTTTTGGGTGAACTAACCCTTTAAGCAGGGCAACATAGGGTATTAATCTCTATCCATGCCTCTACTTATTAGTACACACAGAAAAAAAGGTGTCAAAATTGTATCTTTAGGGGTACAACAGTTTGTCCAACTTTACTTCACTTCACTTCACTTCACTTTTACTTTTACTTTATTTTTTACTTATTTTCACCCACAGTCCTGGGACATAAGACAACTAAAAACGACATATTTGTACCTTTTTTTGGCCCCACTTTACATTAGGTGGCCTTAAGTACTATGTACTTAAATCAAAAAATAAGTGTGATGTACTTACTGTGTTCAAATTGTATTGCCAAACACCTTTGCAGATATTGAGTTGGGATACGGGTAGAGTTAGGGACAGGTGTGGTGGTTTGTGTTTAAGGGTAAGGTTAGGTGTAAGGGAAGTGCGAACTGTGTCATTTGCATATGTAACTACATAAATTAATTTACAGAGGTAATTACATGCAGGCATTTTTTAAAAGGCAAGTACAATGTAAAAACATGCATGTACACAATAAATGCATTGTATCAAATTATTAATTACAATGTTAGTACATAGTAGTTAATGCCACCTAATATAAAGTGGGTCCCTTCTTTACCACAAAAAGTTTCATAGTAGTACCTTAAGGTACGTCTTTGTTCTCTAGGGTATATGCACATTTTAGGAGTAAAAAAGGTACAAATATGTAATTTTAAGAATATTCCCCCCAGCGACAAGCTGTTGTACCACTAAAGGTACAATTTTGACACCCTTTTTCTGTTGGTAGTGGATACTGACATTGGAGACATCTTAACTTTCTTACAGCTGGCCAGATGTTCCCCCCACCTCAGAAGCCTGTCCCACCCCCTCCGGCTGCTGGTTCCCAGTCAGCACCTGGACTGGCGAGCAGAACGTGCTTTCTACGTCGCTCTGCCAACAGCAAATCCAAAACACAGCAAAGTGGACATTACCAACAGCCAACTACCACCTCAAACTTTGCCAACTACCAGAACTGCACCATTGTGAGGTCACACATGCCTCAAGCCAACTATGGTACCTACGTTAAAGTGACGCCTAAAATCCTCATCTTCCCCATCTTTGTGCAGGTAAATCTTCCATATCTTCAAAATAAGCACAGACATTCAATAAAAAGATCTACGTTTGGCTAATGTTCTGCAATGGTTCTCTCAAAGTTATGAACAAACGTTTTTTCCAGTAACGCTAATTGAACGTTTGTTTAAAGTTATATGGTCCTTAAAGGATTAGTTCTCTTTAAAATGAAAATTAGCCCATGATTTACTCACCCTCAAGGCATCCTGTGTGTGCATGAATTTATTCTTTCAGACGAATAAAATCAGAGTTATATTAATAAATATTTTGCGGTTTCCAAGCTTTATAGTGGCAGTGAATGGGGCTCACGAGTTTGAGCTCAAAACGTAGGGGAACGTGGGGCACAACCTAACGTGGGGTAGTCGTACTCATAACACACATGGTTTAAAACTATCCACACACGCCAGGATGACGAAACTTGTGTACTAGTTGCTATATCGACATTTTTTAGAGAAAAAAATCAAAAAAATATTACTGAACATTTATTTAACCATAGCAAAAGTACATTTCGTACTTAAGTTTATTTTTCATCCCTGTTTTTTTTAAAATCTGTATTTAAAATAAGACAAATGTGATATTATTGTAATCTTATATCTGTTATTTCACAGTTGAGATGGTTTTTTAATGATAATCTAACAGCAGAAGACACGAGCCGCGGTTTAAATCCCAGTTGTGCAGACGGGGTGTGTTGTGTTATAATGTTTTGAGCTATGCTGTATAGCTGTATTTAGCGATGTATTTGTTGTCAAAACTCAATAATGTGTATATTTTTAATGCTTAAAAAATGCCATTATTTTAAAAAGTTAATAATCGTATTTTATTGATATCTGTCTTGGATAATAAGCATTTGAATCTGTCATTTGCTCATGTTACAGTGAACCCCGCCTATGGGGCATGTTGTCACATTTCACTTCCATTCTTTCGGGGTAAATCAAGAAAAAGTATACACTGTAATGAAACAAAACCACATAATTGTACTAGACGTGTGCAATTAATGTGGGAAAAAACAAATACTCTAAAACCTAAGTGGATTTACACAAACTAAGACAGTTGAAAAGCGTTAGGTTCTGCCCCGCTCTCCCCTATTTCACACGGCCCCGGGCGGTTAATAAAGGCCTTCTGAAGCGAATCAATCGAATTTTGTATGAAAAATATCCATATATAAAACTTTATAAAGTAAAATATCTAGCTTTCTCCAAACAGTCTTTCTTATTCAACTTACAAAAAAAAAAGCAAAACTGACGGGAAGTAATATGTAGTACGTAGAGTAAGCATTTTGAACTGCAAGAGGCATTACAGTTTTGGTGTAAGTTGGATGAATGGATGTACTTTTTTGAGTTTTAAACTCACTGCAATTATAAAGCTTGGAAATATCAGGATATTTATTAATATATCTCTGATTGTTTTCATCAGACAGAAGAATGTCTTGGTGGTAATGCATTACAAGTAACTTGAGTTATGTAATCAGATTACTTTTTCAAGTAATTAGTAAAGTAACACATTCCTTTTTTTTTTTTTTACTTTTTCAAACAAGTAATGCAAGTTCCTTAGTTTTCCCATTTACTGACTGACAGCTTCTTGTCCCCATGTTGAGAAAAATCATAAGTGCAGAGGCTGGTAATTGTAGTTTAATCTAGACTAAATGTGAGCATGCATTTACTAAGCTCACCGGCACAAAAAATTAAATAAAAAGATTTAGTATTCCTCAAAATTAATGAAAATAGTCAAATGCAAAATCAGAATACTATGCAAACCTCCAATAATTAAATATGCTAAATAAAACAAATATTTTTATGCATTTAAACTCACTTTATTAACCAATGTCTTGCAGCTGACCTTCAATGATTCAGTTAAACAATAAGCATAAATTATTTTTTGTTTTTATGGGTGAAGTATGCATTTTTTCTCCTGCATATTATTTGCTTATTATTATTTAATCTTATTTTATTTATTTTTTACCCATAAAATATTACTTTTTGTTATAAAAAATAAACAAACAAACAAACCAAGCCCAGACCAGGTAAGGAAAAGTAACACAACGTAATGCATTACTTTCCTTAAAAAGTATAAGTAACACAATTACGCAGTAATTTATAACTTTCCCCAACACTGGTCATATACACCTAGGATGTGTTGAGTAATTCATGGGGTAGTTTTCATTTTAAAGTGAACTAATCCTTTAACAATTTTCTTTTTAAAAACTTTAGCGCAGAAACATTATTTTTTACATTCTTTCAGAAAAACATTCTATAAACATTTTAGTTGGAAGGACATCTAATGTTTTTTAAGTGTAACTAAAGCCCCGTTTCCACCAAAATTACCCGGAACAATTTGTACCAGGAACTTTTTTCACAGGAACTTTTCTCCCCCCAGACCTGCAGCTGTCTGCGTTTCCACCGCGCTCTAAAGTACCGTGAAGATTAGGCAGATTAGTCCGGTGATGTAGGACTGCACGCGACTGCTCCTCCAAGCCAGTGACGGACAGTGATCATTTTTGCGCGACACTAGCCACGTTTACAAGCACACTTTTTTTTCATTCCGATTGAAAGGTTTAGTGGACTGTTTACATGAGACGTTATCTAAATCGATCTGGTGTTTACATGTGATGACTTTCAATCGCAATCATTTTGTCACATGCAGTTTGTCTGCCGCATCAAAAATGTCAACGCTGTTTTCTCCAGCAGCTGGAATGGGTTCACTGTAGCCATAGCAACTCTTAACGGCCACCAGGACTAATACAGTATTATATAAGCTATTTATTTGTTGTAAAGTGTAATAATCATCTCAGAAAAAAAATAATTCTTCTATCAGGCGCAGTTAAAGTAGAAACTGCCTGGGGCAATATACGCTGTGTGCGTCATTATTAACAACATTATCTTCATAACTTACGAAATCAAAAGTTTACCCCTCAGAAAAATGAGCTTTCCTCTCTTGTCAACATGAGCGCGGCGCGCGCTGTCACGTCATGTAAGGACGCACACTTAAAAGTAATCGGTCAGGTCGTTCACATGGTGAAAAAAAATTAATAAGGAGTATGGAAGAGATTCAAGCTGTGCTGCTTTTGCTGGTTATGTATAGGTTTACTAAAGAGGTAATTAACAACGACAGAAAAGAGCACTAATATGCAGATTCAGCAGCATATTCAGAAAGCTTGTAAATCTAGATTTAAAATGACAATGTATATTATTGTCAGCTATTATGGACATTGCACGTGAGATGGCTGAGACGAACGCGCGCCATCAGACAGAGAGCAAGACTGATATTTACTGAACGTAGACCGAACCTCGCAAGACTTTTAAAAATGCGGTTGAAATAAAATGGTAAACCAATCAGCATGTTCAGCGCCCAAGTCCCGCCCTCGAAAGTTCCTGAACTTTGAAAAAGTACTACCTCGCGAGCAGGGCCGTTTGGAGGGGGAAATATTTACCCGGAACTTCATTTAGACCCTGGTTCCTGCGGTCTAAACACACCGAGTACCACACAAAGTTCCTGGTTCCTGTGTAAAGTTCCTGTGGTGGAAAAGCGGCTTAAGTGTTACTGAGTGTTGCTACTTGTTTCCGAATGTTCAGCGAACATTAAAAAGTATTCTTAAAAAGAATTCTAAAATAGAATGTTCCCTCAACAAATGCATAACCAAGAAAAAAACGTTTTTAAAACATTAAAAAATACTGGATGTTTGAACAATGGATGTAGTTAAACTTCATAACTAAACGAGAACATTAGCAAAACGGTTTTAGAACTTAATATTTTTTTAGCATCCCAGCTCTTAAACCGTTTTGCTAGTCCCAGTTTTTTTCATTGGACATGAAGTGGCAGCCTAACACAGTACTGAATTTGTTTATCATACAGTACAGAAGTAAAAAAAAAAAAAAAAAAAAACTTCTTACCTTAATTTTATTTAATATTTGAATGAACTGCATATGGCCACCATTATGAACAATTATGCAGATATATATGAATAGAAACACGGACAATTTTAGTTGTTAAATTTTGTTACTTTTCGGGAAATTTCCCAAAAATGTTCGCCCCCTTTGCAACCTGCATCAAAACACAAACCATATTTACAGTATTTTTGATCGGTATGTAATATGATATTTTTGTAGCTCTTTTGCATGTTTTTTGTAGATAGACAGCATGTGTCTTTTGCATACTTAGATGCAAACACAATTTTACACACATTTCAGTGTACTAGTTTAGAGACTAGTGTGGTGAGATATACAGTATATTATGTTTGCTGTGGGGGTTGAGTACTCGATAAAAAAGTACTGCTAGTTCAGCACTTTCACGGAGGTAATACCAGTGATTATTACATGAGTTATTAAGCCAAAGTTTGGAGTCACAGTCTGTTTCTTTCTATTCTGAAGCCTGTAGATCTGTGTAGCCCAACCAGGGCACTGGTGATCTCTGAAGAAATGATTCTACATGAGAGCAGGCACTTCTCTATCAAGGTAAGAGATATTCTGCATAGTGTGCACATGGATTTATGGCATTTCTCACTTAAAGTTGTTGAAAGTAGTGCAGTTTTAAAACTGCATTGATGTGGGGAACCTGATGGATAATTTTCAGTGTATTTCTCTTTTCCCATCTTTTTAACAATGTCTGGTGTAAACTGCTGGAACTTTCTTCTGTCCCTACTCGAATGAGAGATTTAGTCTCTCTCTTCATGACATGCTGGGTCTCTTTCATGCAGAGTTAATAACGCTTTAATGGTCTGCCATTGCATGAATGCATTGCAGCCTTTAAAACAATGGATATTCATTACTTGTAGTACCAAGATTGACATGAAAGTACAATACAAACTATAAAATGGAAAATGATTAAAGTCCTAAAAACAGAATTTTATGAGTAAGGTGCTAAAAATAGAAAATACATTGTAAAACAAAAGGTTAAATAAGTGTAACATATTTAAATATGGTAGTGTTGTAACTGATTAAAAAGACTTTTAGTGCATTGGTACAATTGTTTAAGAGATATTTTACCATGCTTTCACTTGTTATCATGAATCACACATTCTTATAATAGCTCTTATAATAAGCTGTAATTATTAGCTCTACAAGGACGTGAACAGTTTTTACAAGGTTTAACCTGACATTACGTTAATTTCAACATATTGAAATTATTGGCTAAAGTAGGTCCAGGCAGTTCTTGACAGAATTACAGCTCCATATCACTTTGCCAAATGATTTCAGGTATTTCAAAGGTCCTTACAGCCGACCAAAACCCAGAACAACACTGACCAAACAAATAAATATAGTAAACAATAGGATAAAAACAACATTATTGCCATGATTTTTGCCACAAAATTAAGTTCTATTATGCACATATGCTCTTTCTCCCACTCACACACACAGCCTGGACACACACTCACACATAAATGTGCTCTGATGATTTTATCAGTAAAATAGTTTAGCGACTTAAAAGCTACGTGACATCTCTCACTAGCGAGGGAATAACGCCACTGTTCTTGAAGCAGATAAACTTACAGTTTCACTGTTAATAGAGACGCTGCTGATGAACACTGAATGACACACAGACTCAGATAATACATACACTTAATCTCTCTCTCTAATAACTGCTTTAATAACTAGATTAGTCTGCTATCAGCAGTGGTGGAAAGAGTACTGAAAAAGCATACTCAAGTAGAAGTACTGTTACTTGTCAAAAAATGTAGTTCTAGTAGAGTAAAAGTTCCTGTCCAAAATACTACGTAGCCCTCTTAAAAGTACTCAGGAGTAGTGAGGGTGAGTATTATGCTATGAATGTTATTCCACCTTAGACCCTGCTAATTACAAACGTAGCTTACTCTTTTATGGATGATTCACAGTAAGAACAAAAAAGCGAGATCACCAACAGTATTTCATTAATTCTTTGACTATTTATTTTTATTTTTGACTGTTAGCACTAAAAATACAGCCATATAATATTGGAGAAAGCAACCAATAATCTGGTAACATTTATGACAGTTTTGTAGAGGTTTTCTTGCGGTTAATTAAAAAAGGTTTCAAAGCGTCGTACATTAACAATTTTACGTAAAAAAAAGCAGAGTTCTGTCTTTCCAAGACACATTCATTATACTGCTTTAATTTCAATGGAGGTTTTCTCTGTAAAAAGAATACACTTAAGAAATCTGAATCGAGTGACTCACAATGTTCACCACTGATTATTTTTGCTTGCAATTAAAAAATAAACCTGATTTCAATATAAATCTGATGTTTTATGAAAGTTATTTGCTATATATATGGACTACAATTTTAAATCACCATATGAGAACACATTACATTAAAATATCCACTGAAAAAAAAAGCTGACAGAAAGCAGGTTTAATGCGTTTACATGTTAAATGAAATCGATGTAAGGGACCAAAATCTAGCAGTGACGATCGGTTAATGCCTTATGCACTTTGAAGACTGGCACACCATCATGCCAGAGTTTCCAGCAGATGGCACCGCGAGCTTGTGCAGCGCTAAGAGGATACGTACTGTTTGTGCATGTATTAGAAAATGTAATATTCTGCAGTCATTTTTTAGTAATTATTTAAATCAATTTCACGATTTCAGTCATCATACAGAAACCAGCAACAACCCCCTTTCATAAAGTGCACGTCTCACTCTAGGCTGGCCGCTATGGTTGATTTGACGGGAGTCATACGCATGACACATGGAGACACAGGACGGATTATTCGTCTTAGCCAATCACGTTGACAGGAAAAAAATAATAAAAATAATGTAGCAACTGCACGTTTAGAGAAAATAGGGCAGTAAAAGTACCGATACAGCTCTTAAAATGCACTCAAGTAAAAGTAAAAGTACACTGTTTTTAAACTACTTAAAAAAGTACAATTACTGAGAACAGAGTATTTAAGAGTATTTTTTTATACAGTAACAAGAGTATTTTTAATTTGTTTCTTTACACCACTGGTTATCAGTGGCTAGTTGTAAAATTACGTAAAATTAGTTGGATGAGATGCGTTAGTAATTAGTCCTACACACAAGTGCGTTTAAGGACAAAAACCTGACAAATGTCTTGAAATGCATCATCTGAACAATGCCTTGAGGTGTGGTAACTGTAGTATAAGCGGAATAATGGACTGTGGGCAGCTGAATTATTGAAAGAGCTGTCAGAAGCTTAGGTGGTGATGTTGAAGTCATGTACCATGGTTTAAGGAATAATTGACGACAGGAACACGTTGGTTTTTACTAAAGAACAACAACATGTTCCCTGATGAGGATTCACTGTGCTCTTTTGTGGGATTGTTGATGAATTTGCCCCTACATTCAACCTTTTTTTTGGGAATGTATCCATGTTGCAGTATGTAGGAGAACATTAAGCTTGTTTATACTCTTATACGCTCATCTCTTTTTTTTTTCTTTCTGTGCTATACAGATGTTTTATTCAGCTGCTACACTGTTTCTTTCATTAAAGTGGAGCACTGTACTGCTATAACCTGGTTGTTTGTGTATCATGAAGGAGTAGGAAAATACATTCAAATAAATGTTATATTATTAAAGAGCTGTAACATCAAGTAATTTTCTAGGAATAATATAACATATTCATGTATATTAAAAAAATTATAAACACGTTTGCATTGAGATATAATTCCCCACTTGCTGCAGTGTGTGGGTTTCATGGCTGTATCCCTGAGAAAAGCAACACAAATGAATTGAAAAAATGCACCTCTACCTAATTTGTTGCAAAACTAAAAAAAATGCTGAAAATACAAAATAATGATTACAAGGGAAGATTATGGATTAATAACGAACATGTGCACAAAAATATATGTGACCATGGACCACAAAACCAGTCATAAGTGTATTTTTAGGGCCCAAGCCCTAAAAGGGTGAGGGCCCTATTGTTCCCCTAAGGATTATTATTATTCGGATTTAAAATCATATTGCAGGAGATGATAACTTCACATTTTAAATTAAACTATGACACTATATCACAATTCGGACAGGACTAATTTTCTAAGTGACATTTGAGTTACAAATCTTATCACCTGACATCTGTGAATTCATGTGAATTCATGTATTTAGTTAGGCAGGTGTTTTTTATTATATATATATTTTTTTTACAGGGGAGTGTGTGTGTGTGTGTGTGTGTGTGTGTGTGTGTGTGTGTGTGTGTGTGTGTGTGTGTGTGTGTGTGTGTGTGTGTGTGTGTGTGTGTGTGTGTGTGTGTGTGTGTGTGTGTGTGTGTGTGTGTGTGTGTGTGTGTTTTCTATACATGGGCTTTACAGAAGGTCATGTGCTGTGTTTGCAAATATCACATATAAAACATGTCTTTAAATTAACTATTTACTGTTATAATTCAAATTCATATATATATATATATATATATATATATATATATATATATATATATATATATATATATATATATATATATATATATATATATATATATATATATATATATATAAAAAATTAATTTCACATGATTTTATAAAAGTGGCTGTTTATAATAAACTTCCATACAATTTTGACATGCATCTTTACTACCTGACACTGATATTAAAATTGTTGCGGTTTCTGAGATTTGGCTCCATTTATTAATTTTGTTATTAACGTTTTTTTATTGGATGCCACACACATTTGAATTAAAAGCACGCTTTTTGGCGCAGAAAACTGGTGAAAAAACAGTAGCTATACGCTAGGTCAAAAACACATGAAGAGAAGTGTTAGGATAATACAACATATAACAAACAATACAACAGCATTCAGATGGTATTCTGTACTGATTTGAAATTGACCTTTAACATCTTAATTGAGCTCCTAGATCATAATACATCATAATACAATTTAATTGAGCTCCTAGAGGTTGTGATTCGTGGTCATAGCTGTCGTTAATGTGGTGAATTAAAATGATCTTGACATAGTCCTTTTATGTTTTCCCATTTTAAATTCCTATTGCCTGCCGTGCACAGTTAAGCTGATGCCACCGGTGTGGCGGTGCCACCGGTTTGGGCCCATCATCGTTGCTTGCAGCTTTAATTTTGAAATTGAGATTTATCATCATTTGAAAGCCGAATAAATTAGCTTTACAATGATGTGTGGTTTGTTAGGACAATATTTGGCTGAGATACAACTATTTGAAAATCTGGACTCTAAGGGTGCAAAAAAATCTAAATATTGAGAAAATCACATTTAAAGTTGTCCAAATGAAGTCCTTAGCAATGCATATTACTACTACTAATATTTTTTAAACTATATTTACAGTAGGAAATTTACCAAATGTCTTCATGGAACATGATCTTTACTAATGATTTTTGGAATAAAAGAAAAAATTATAATTTTGAGCCATAATGTTTGTGTGACTCAAAGCATTTTTAATTTTTTTTAGTAAGTTTAGGGTTTGGTGTAGGTGTACGCGACATTGTACAAGGTTGAGCATCAACCAATTCAGATCTGTGGTGATAACGTACAACAACCAGTGCCACTCACTGGACATTTCACATTAAAAATGTTGCGAAATGTGAATGACGCAATGTATTATAATTTTGCAGAAATGTCGCTACAGGCAGGTTTCACTAATGAGCCTGGATTGGCGAAAAGATATCCATCTTGGAATAAATTTGGACCAAATCAGACCCAACTATGGGCTAAATAAAGTCCTGATTTATTCTTGTACACTTTCCAGTTTAAGCACCGGGCGCCTGTATCTGAATCCAACATCTGCATTTGATCCATTTCTTCTGAACTCTCTCACTCTAGCTCTCTCTTTTTAGGTAACAATCTTTATATACTCAGATCTGATGTTGGTGACCAGAGAGGATGAACCGGGACGATGCAATGTCCTGCAAAACCCTCTGTACCTCAGACATCTGCAGCTGCGGGATGGTGAGTGATAACTAAACACATTCACACCAGAGGCAGACAGTATTGAAGATTGACTTTACAAGTAATTTTGTTTCTCAAGTATATGTACTTTATCAGTGTTCTTGGAAAACTTTTAATTCACAACGTTCCAAAACATAATATTGTACTTTTTACAGCATTACATTTCATAATGAAATTCATTCAATACTTAATTACATAAAAATGTAGCACTTTTATTCAAGTAAAATTATATATAAGTTTTGAGTACTATATTTTTTAATCTAATTAAGTATTAAAGATAAGAGAACAGCAACTTTAATTTATGAAATGTAGTGCAGTAAAAAGTATGACATTATATATTATGCTTTGGAATGCAGTGAAGTAAAAGTTTTCTAAAGAAAAACACTGATAAATATATACTTAAACATGCACTTGAGTAGAAAGTAAAAATACTCCACTACTGTCAGCCTCTGATTCACACACAAAAAACAGTGTTTTTGCTTTGTAAGAGTTTCGGTGTTGTTTACGTTCTCTTCAATAGATCCCGAGTCTTCGACAATTGTGCGACAATCACGCCCCTTTTACTAATCCAGCAGCTCATAAAGATGCTTTAACTCAATGAGAGTAAAATAAATCCAGCGCAAACCCTGGTGTTTAAAAACTACTGTCAGGATTTTCTAAAGGGTTATTAATTTATGCGGCTGATATTATTGCTTATGCATTTGTAGGATTTTCCCTTTCAGACACAACATTTATTGGAGGAAAGTATTTAAATGAAGTGATTTACTGAGGTTTGCACTAGTAATTTTACTGGTGTTTGTGCCATTATTTACTGCCCCAAAAATCTTTCCATACTTGATGTTTTTCCCTTTTCACACCATACTTTGTTAACCCTAGAAATGGTTGTGTGTGAAAATCCCAGTAACTGAGCAGATTGTGAAACACTCAGACCAGCCGGTCTTGCACCAACAACCATGCCACGCTCAAAATTGCTTAAATCACCTTTCTTTCCCATTCTGACATTCAGTTTGGAGTTTGTCTTGACCAGGACCACACCCATAAATGCATTTAAGCAACTGCCATGTGATTGGTTAATTAGATAATTCCATTAATGAGAAATTGAACAGGTGTTCCTAATAACCCTTTAGATGAGTGTATATACAAAAGGTAGCTCATTCCCATCACAAATGAGATGAATCCACTGCATCCTCAGTGGCTCAGAAGCCAGAAGTTTTTTATTACAGCCAAAACAAAACTTGTCCTTATGGGTTGTCCTAATTTTTTTAAGTTTTCTGGCTTGGTAGATGCACCAGGGAGCTGATTATATTACTTAAACACAGAAAAGGTCAGATTTTCATGATATGTCCTCTTTATTAAAGATATAATACATTAGCTCATCCATGAACATGAGTTCCGTCTGAATGCTTTCCATCTGCAGTGGATGTGAAGACTGCAACCCCTATAATTCCATTCATGGCGTCATTGTTTTTGTTTTGAATAAGTGACCTCTAGTGGCGAAACATACATACTAACATACCCATGTAGAAAGATACACACAATTTTACACACAATATCTGTAAGATCATTCATGAAATGGAAAATATCATACCATTGTCAAACCACTGTTTTGCCCAGTCACTGCAATGAATAAATTCAATAAAAGACTAAATTAATAAATAAATTAAAGAAATTGAAAATTGCCAGACTGTCTTAGATGATTGTATGATCAGATTGTTGCTGTGTCTGCTCGGGAGACTCAGCAGAGATATGAATGTTTGTGTAGATATCCTGTGTAATTTAGTGAGATGAATGCGTGTTTGAGCATGTGACAGGATGAGCGTCACAGCGTAGCTAAAGAACCTGCAGGTGTCTCACAGACAGAGGACTGTACGACTGTCTCCTCTGATCAGTCCCTCTGCTGACTGTTTAAATAATGGCATTAGAGAATATGAAGTATTTGATCAGCCATGTTGGTTACTCAATTCAAGTGCACTGCCCTTATGGGTGAATTGGACAGGGATCCTCAGATCTACAGAGTTCAGCTTCATCAGCTTATGTTGAAAAACTCGGTTTGCATTGCCTTTCTTAAAGCATTTAATGACCTTAGCATGTTTGCTTCCTCAGATCACAGTGACGATCTGCAATTCTACTTGATCCACATGACAGAGGTGAGTTACAGAAATATGTGGTTTTCCGAATGTACAGCTATTTTGTTTATGTTTGTGGGTCATAAACACTTTTTTTGTCCTCTTGACTCCCCTAGTGTGATTTTCGCAACCTAGGCTCATTGGAAATATACTAGACAAAACTGCAAAAAACTTATCTATGCATTAAACTCACTGCAGTTTCTATCTAAAAATGAACACTAGTTTTTTTTATTATATATAATTTATTAATAATTTATTACACAAATTATGATTACAAGGGTAGAAACTATGCTATGACCTGAAAATACTCTTACCATAGTGCATGATTAAGATATAAAGATATAAAATAATACATTTTAAAGTTTGTATCATATAATGTTTTCTGATGTAGTGAACTTGCTCTGCCACTCACCTAGTACAGCATTACACCCGTGATGTGAAGCGCTCGGGTACGAGTCCCAATAAAAGAGCTCAAGGACTTGCTGAAGCAGCTATATTGCTATGGTTGGTTCAGCAAATGTGTTTTTATCGCACATTTGCTTTTGGTAAAGGTGTCATTAACTGGCTTTTTTATTTTTTTATACTGTTGTCTGAGGTCAACTAATGATGTTCGTGTGGTTTTTACATTCAAAAACATCATAACTAATAAGTAATAGGCTATTTCTACACTGGTTTTAAGGCTCTCTCTAAAACGCTCGGTTCTTTTGGCTAGCATTGGATAAGATTTGCATATTTAATGAGCTTAAGCTCCCCTGTCAGTTCAGGGAGGCAACCGGAATGATTCTCTCGACCACAGGGCTCGTAAATGTCTTTATCAAACAAACACAATGTTTTATTTCTCATCGACCCGCGATTGATTGGACTATTATTTTTATATTACACATAGCCCGCAAGATCGGACAATATAAGCACGAGCCGCGCCGTTTGGCGTGCGCGCCGCCCTTCAGATGTCAACTCGAGAGAGAGAGAGAGAGAGAGAGAGAGAGAGAGAATAGCAGAACAAGAACGGAGTATGAGATTCATCGGCCTGCTGAGCCCTGGCCCATACGTGTCTGAGTCCAGCGTGCTAAAGTAAACGATCTATAACAATGCAATACTATTTCATATAAAAACACGTTTTACTCACATAAGTGTGTTGCACCATTTCTGTCGGATTCAAATCCAGCATCGACCGGAGATTAGTTTACAAATATTCCGCAGTGAGCTGAAGCGAACATGTCTTCCCCATGTGAGCTGGAACTTCATTAAAAACAAAGTTCAACCACTCATTCCTAATATTAGGATCAGAAGAAAGCTTATGCAGCGACTGTGTTCTTCCACAACCAGGAATAGCAAAATATCTTAATCTTCCTTGGCATGTTTATTGTTGTTGGCTCCCTAGCAAAAGCCCTCCATGAGTCGGTGGGCGAGGCTACTGGATTAGATGCGCTGTAGATTCTGTATAGGCGGTGTTTTGTGGCGCACAGACGTCAGTATGAAGCACAGGACCGTTTGCTGAACCTGGTATCTATAAAAGCTTTTCTTTGACTAACAAGGAAGTTTTCAGCCCTGAAACTTAGAGGATATTCTTATATTACCATGACCTTTTATATCAAAAGGAAAAGGGAAAGTTGATTCCTCAATTCATCACCCCTTTAACACTATCGGCTAGGTTTAGTGTAGGTGCTATGTTTTTTTTCCAAACGCGCTTTTTTTTGCGCCACTCACCGGACATTTCATTTTGGAACTGCAGCGAATAGTACTACAACCAAAGTAATAATCCGTTGGCAGATTCACATTAACCTGTTTTAGATAAAACTGAATGCCCTTTTTGTCCACTGGACAATTTATTTATTATATTAGTGTTATGAAACCTGCAAGAAGCAATAGCATAAAGATTGTTTCCGTCACAGATTAGAAAATAAAAAAGGTAATTTTGACTTTTTATTTTACAATTAATAAAAAATAAAATAAAATAAATGCTCACAATTGCACGTTTGCATCTCTCAATTCTGACATTTGTTTCTCAGATTTGCTTAACATAAGCTCACAATTGCTCTTTTGCACAATTGTCTGTCCAGCCGAATCTTAGGAGCCTAGGTGTTGTTTTTGATTCGGCCATGTCCTTGGAGAAACACTCAAATCTACTTATTAAAAACTGTTTCTTTCAATTAAGGAACATTTCGAAAATAAGAGCCTTGGTGTCAAAGGCCGAATTGGAGATGATCATTCATGCTTTTATTTCATCCCGTTTAGACTATTGTAACAGTCTTTTTATTTGTCTAAATAAGAAAGATTTGTGTCACCTCCAGACTGTCCAGAATTCTGCTGCAAGGCTTTTAACCCACACCAGTAAAAGAGTACACATCACACCGATCTTAGCTTCCCTTCATTGGTTACCAGTGAAATTTAGAATGCATTTTAAAATTTTGGTTCTTACTTTTAGAGCCCTACAAGGACAGGTGCCTTGTTACATCTCTGACCGGTTACAGCTGCGTACGTCTTCACGTAGTCTAAGATCAACAGGTCAAAGATTTTTAGTTGCCCCCCACACACATTTTAAAACAAGAGGGGACCGTTCATTTCAAGCTGTGGCACCTAAACTGTGGAATGCATTGCCTTCTTCCTTACGCTGCCTGGACTCAGTGGAAAATTTTAAAACACAGTTGAAAACTCTTCTATTTAAAGAGGCTTTTATCTAGAGTGTAGGATTTGGCTGGTATTTTGTGCATTTCTGTTTATTTTCATTTATACTTATTGTTTTTGTTACTTATTTTGACTAGAACTGTAATGTTGTGTATTTCCTCTTTTTGTTGTGAAGCACTTTGTGATTTTTATCTACGAAAAGTGCTATACAAATAAATTTTACTTACTTACTTACTTACTTACAATTGCGAATTCTAATGTCAGAATTGTGAAATATAAACTCAATTTTGAGCTTATATTAAGCAAATCTGAGAAACAAATGTGAGAATTGCAAGATATATAGTCGCAAATATCTTTTCAGAATTGTTACGTATCACACAAATGACTTTATAACTCAAAACTGCGAGTTGAAATTGAAAAAAAAAAAGAGAATTGTGAGGAAAAAGTTGCAATTATTTTTTAATTGTTTGAAAAGCTACTTACCGTAACTTGTGGGCTGATGGATGGGTTCTCTCCTTTTTAATTTTACATTGCTGATGTTTATCTGTCACACAACTGCAAATTATAGGCTAAGTGAATAGGCAAACACACTTCATGAACCCACAGGCGCAACATGTATGAGACTGGTGTAAATAAAATCTATCGCTAAGAAAATAAGCTATTTTTATGCTTTTGTTTAAACATGTTGCTCAGAATTGATCAATTACACTAAATCACAGCTTCAAATCAATTGCAAACAGAGAATCAATGAAATAAAAGTGTTTTCTTCTGAAATATGTGACACCTTTAATCACACAACTCTAAAACATAATAGCCTCCCTTGAGATATCACCATGATTTTCAAGGATGGCTATTTATAGCTCATTGTTGATCACAAACTCCAGGAACAGGGTTGAGATCCACTGATCTATTCGATTGGTCAGGGGTGCGCTTTTTATAAAGCCAACTATGGTCGCCAACATAGGGATCTATGGTCGCAAGTTCTGTCATTACCAGTACAATTCAACAGAACTTGCGACCATAGTTGACTAACGATGCTTATGGGAAAAGCATCTCAGGATCAGAGCATCTGTTGTGATGTGTGATGGATACTCTGAGTAATACAATGTAGGACTTTAATTAGATTCCTCTTTCTCCTGTGTCTCGATGGACTCTCGTAATAGTAGCTGAAGATGTCATTGACCAGAGAGACAGAGAAACCCGCCCAACAGAGAGAAAAACAATCTCATTAGAGGAATATCTCATGTGTCTGCATGTTTTTCACTCACACGCGTCTTCCTTGTGCAGTCCGTGTCCAAGTATATGCCATCTCTCTTTCTTTTGCAAAGTATAATGATATTGAGGCTGTGCAGTGAGGGGTTGACTAGCAGATGTATTTTGTCAGATGTAATTTTTTCATTCTATATTATATGTAAGGACATCACGGGGCGAAGGAAAAAAAAAACTATTGATTAAATACTGTAGCTCCATAGCTATCTATTGTTTTGATTCAAGGGGGTCATCACGTCATTTAAAGGGATAGTTCACCCAAAAATTTTAATTATCCCATGATTCACTCACCCTCAAGCCATCCTATAGGTGTATAAGATATTCTTGATTCAGACGAATAAAATCAGAGTTATATTAAAAAAAAGTTCTGGGTTTTCCAAGCTTTATAATGGTAGTGGATAGTTGGTTCGTTCAAGTGCATCCGTCCATCATATAACTTCTCCACACGGCTCCAGGGGTTAATAAAGGCCTTCTGAAGCAAAGTGGATCCCACGTTTTGAACTGCACTTGGTGATGTAAGGCTTGGATGAGCTGCTCGGCTATGGAAACCCATTCCATGAAGCTCTCTACGCTGTTCTTGACCTCATCCAAGGCCACACGAAGTTTCGAGGTCTGGAGCTATCGACGACTTGGAGACTTCTGTGCACCGCTCTGTGATTTTACGTGGCCTATCACTTCATGGCTGAGTTGATTTTGTTTCCAATCGCTTTCACTTTGTTATAATCGCACTAACAGTTGAGCGTGGAATATTTAGTAGTGGGGAAATTTCACAAATGGACTTATTGCACAGGAGGCAACCTATCACGGTACCATGAGCTCCTGAGCTCCTGAGAGCGACCCATACTTTCACAAATGTGTGTAGAAGTGTCTGCAGGCCTAGTGCTTGATTTATACACCTGTGGTCATGAAGAGATTGAAACACCTGAATTCAATGATTCAGAGTGGCGTCCCAATACTTTTGGCAATATAGTGTAGATATTTTACATGAATATAGAACTACTGAAAGTAGGGCTTTATTTGATCACTTTGAGGAGCAAAGGAGGATTTGAGGAGACTCAACTGAACTGTTTGGTCTTCAAAGTGAGCAGAAAAAAGGTTCATCAGGGAGAAAAGGGTCAACACTAATTAGTGGGAGTCCTAATGGTCATTAACAGCTTTTATCATTTTCCACATGTTAGAGGAATGTCAATGTGGCCTTCAGTTTGCCTTTTATACTTTGTCTCGCTGAACTAAAGGCTGTATCCCGTTCTTTGAGCAGAAAATGTACCTTCCCATCATGGCTTCTGGTTAGGGAACACTTTGAGGGTTTTTGTTGTTTAAAATGTTCATTATTTGTTTGTTTTGCCTATGGCAGCCAGGCAGGAGAGAAACATCCTCCTGCACACACTACACACTATATAAAAAAATCTAACAAAAAAACTGGTTGACCATATGCATTTCTTTCTTGTGTATGGGGACATTCAGAAAAAAAAAAAACATTTTGGATGGTCTGCTTTACAGGTTGATATTGCAACCTTATTAAGATAAGCTTCTGTTTATCCTAACAAAGATGTGTAAATAAATATATTTCTTTCATGACAACTCTCAAAGTGTTTGACATGGTAATGGTTATGACAATGTTTGTATGTTTGGTCTTAGCGGTATAGATCTACTGCGCTTCTGCTGCTGCAGAGCAAGTTTTGGCCTTACTGATACCAATATAAACGTGAAACACTGCTGTGAGCAAGTAAGACATGCTGGCGCTGCACAATATAGCAAACATGAATTACCCATAGCAGATCTATACAGGTGGAGTTGGGGATGGAGGAGGGTCTCTGAAAGCACTCTGCAACTGCTACAGCAGGAACCAATCAGAGAATGAGAAAAGAGAATAGGTCCCTAAAGAGAATGATGGGATTGCAAGCATGTTCAGTTAAGGACCTATCAGCCTGCACCATCTCGAGTTTAAAAAGATCATGAACTGCATTGTTTTATTGTTGTTTCCCGAGTTCACACTTACATCAAATAAATAGAGAAAAGATTATGCACATTTGTGATTGGCGGCTGTGAGACATTTTCACACTCACTCATTCCCGCAGATTTTGTGCACACACATAAAGCTGTATTACATTAAAATAATTTTTGCTGCTTATTGCACGTAAACAGTCAAATACTCAGAGTCAAACACAAAGTCTTGTCGAGCACTCACGTAAACACAGTAAATTCTGTTTTAAGTGAATGTACAGTGAAAAGTTGACAAAGAAAATGCATGTGTTACAATAAAATGGATCCGTGCATCAGGTCTTAAAGGCCCACTGAAGTGCTTTGGAACGCGCCACATTATTCAGTGTGTTGACGTAATTTCCCCGGAAACAGCTCCAGCTGTTAGCAGCTTCTCCCCTTTTTTGAAACGGACAAAAGCGTTTTGTTAATAATATCACATTTTGACTAGAGCCTTTCTGTTTGGTAAAGCCAGTTTCCTCTAACTGTTTATCATCATAATCTCCTCCATATCGCTTTTAAATGCAGCATCCTGTGCAGAATTCAAATTGGTTCGATATGTTTTGTTGTCTGTGCCGAATCGCACATATGATCCCCGTTGCGCTCTTGTGTCTGTAGTCTTAACTTTAGACCAGAGCCGTTGGTGTGTGTGCGCGCTGTGTGAAACTAACATGAAAACAGACTTCATCCACTTCAACTGAAAGCATATTTACACTGAATCGTTTCCTATCACATATATAGTGTGCTATGTGCCTTTCACCATGTAGAAATTAGTAAATGTGTGACCAACTGACCGATTTCAGCCGCAACTTCAGCAGTGTAGGGGGCGGGCTTTAGATTCTAGAGAGCATTTGATTGGACAGAAGATTTGATGAGAAGGTGAAGTCTGCGATGATGTCATCAAAATCTGTGATTCATACGGAAGTGGGAGACTGTAAGGTTTGAATGCTTATATCTCCTTGATGCAAATTTTGTCATTGTTTTGGATCACACCAGCTTATTCATAACTTCAAGGCTAACATAGTCATACTAAAAGCTAAAAAACTTAACATTTGATTTCAGTGGGCCTTTAAAGTGACAGCAGCCTAATTAACCTGTTGACATATTATGATATATTAAAAATATTTTTACCCATGGTATGGATGTCAAAATTGTGGGAAGGGAAAATGCTGAGTGGCTAGTATCTTTGGAAAAACAATAGGGGCTGGTGGGCAAAAAAAACAAAAAAAAAAACAAAGTGATTTGTCTAATAGCAGCATGATATACAACATCTAAACGTTGTCAATTAACAACCAAATCATAGTTTGTACATTTTTTTTTTTTTTTTTTTACTGGCATTGTTTGAACAGGTCTGTTTGGATTAACAAGGCGGGACTTTACTGTTGCCTGTACATTTGTAATATCCTTCTTTACAGCCTTAAAATAAACCCTGGCTGTGATATTGAAAGACTTTTTCATGGGTTGGATTAACATGGATTACATAATCCAAAAGATCATCAGATCAAAATGTGCAGTGGTTTCCTTTGACATGGTCTGCAGATGTTTGAATGGAAACACGTTTACTTCAGGGCTGACATCAGCTAGTCATTTGCCTCTCAAGGCCTGGAAAATGTGTGCATGCAGGCAGCGAGTGGGAGCGTCTCGTCCCCACCCCCTGACTCTCAGATGCTGTGCGGTCCTGAGCGGTGTGTGCCAGCACTGATCCCGTCACACCAGCCGGACCGCGGACGATCTGCAGATGGGAGGTAAGATGCATCCTGTTGGTTTTCACGTGTCGAGGACGTGTTTTCCCAGGAAAAAGGTGGACTAATGGCCGGGGGCAGACTGTGTGGAGGTTTATTTGATTTACAGTTCAGAAATAGGAGCAATTTCTTTGTGAAAGCTGATAATAATTGTGAGTATTTCCACAATTCTCAAATTCTCCTTGGCTTTTGGTGTTTGATTATGTAGTGCGATGGGTTATGTTTGTAAGTACTGTTAGAGTTTTGTTATTTTATATACAGACTTTGATACATTTTTATGGTTTTGAATGTGCTTTGTAAATAAAGTTGAGTTGAGTATTTATGCATTTGTAAATTCCTGACTTAATAAATGTTATGTTAGTGAAAAGACTCAGAAGAGGGTTTGTTTTTGGACTGCAATTGTTTTTCTTACTCAGTATTTTTGTCTTGTTTCTAGTCCTAATAACAAACGGAAAAGAACATCTTACATCTAGATGCATTTACAAGAGAAGTAAAATGATTTTAGATATTATGTATCATTTTCCGATAAAAAAATAAAAAAATAAATCTTAATTCAAACAAAAACAAGATTATTTAAGAATATTTTTCTCAGCCTATTGGCAGACAATTATGCAAAACTCACTTAATTTTGCCCCATCTAGAAAACTTGAAGAAAGAGCTTATGCCAGTTTACTTGCCTAGTAAATGTGTCTTTATTTAAGAATTGTTAGATATTTGGACTTGAAATAAGACAAAAATACTAAGTAAGAAAAGCAGTTTTTGCAGTGAAGCAGTGGGCTGACCAAACGCATGCCGCATCTTAAAGTCCCCATGAAATCAAAATGGAAGTTGTGTGGCTTTTAGAATGAATATGTTAGCTTTACTGTTTTCTATAATATAGTGTGCTCCAAAATAATGACCAAATTCACATGTATAAGCCTTTAAAACTTACAGTCTCTCACTTTTTTTAAATTTATTTATTATTATTTTTTATTGCAGATATAGTTACAGCCAATTATCTTAACAAGCAACAATGGATACGTTCTCTCACGTCACTGTGGATCAATGATTTTGATGACATCACTCTGGACTTCATCAGATTTTCTGACCAAATGCTCTCTAGAATCGGAAGAACCCCTAGAATATAAACAGATGCTGGAGCTGCAGCTGAAATCAGTCAATTGATCACACATTTACTTTTTTTCTAAATGGTAGCTACATAGTAAGATAGGAAACAATCAAACAGTGCACTATATAGGGGATAGGGAACGATCAGACAGTGCACTATATAGGGGATAGGGAACGATCAAACAGTGCACTATACAGGGGATAGGGAACTATCAGACAGTGCACTATATAGGGGATAGGGAACGATCAAAGAGTGCACTATACAGGGGATAGGAAACAATCAAACAGTGCTCTATATAGGGGATAGGAAACAATCAAACAGTGCACTATACAAGGGATAGGAAACAATCAAACAGTGCACTATATAGGGGATAGGGAACGATCAAACAGTGCACTATATAAGGGATAGGAAACAATCAAACAGTGCACTATATAAGGGATAGGGAACGATCAAACAGTGCACTATACAGGGGATAGGAAACAATCAAACAGTGCACTATATAAGGGATAGGGAACGATCAAACAGTGCACTATATAAGGGATAGGAAACAATCAAACAGTGCACTATATAGGGGATAGGGAACGATCAAACAGTGCACTATACAGGGGATAGGAAACAATCAAACAGTGCTCTATATAGGGGATAGGGAACGATCAGACAGTGCACTATATAGGGGATAGGGAACGATCAGAAAGTGCTCTATATAGGGGATAGGGAACGATCAAACAGTGCACTATACAGGGGATAGGAAACAATCAAACAGTGCTCTATATAGGGGATAGGGAACGATCAGACATTGCACTATATAGGGGATAGGGAACGATCAGACAGTGCACTATACAGGGGATAGGAAACAATCAAACAGTGCTCTATATAGGGGATAGGGAACGATCAGACAGTGCACTATATAGGGGATAGGGAACGATCAGACAGTGCACTATATAGGGGATAGGGAACGATCAGACAGTGCTCTATATAGGGGATAGGGAACGATCAAACAGTGCACTATACAGGGGATAGGGAACAATCAGACAGTGCACTATATAGGGGATAGGGAACGATCAGACAGTGCACTATAGGGGATAGGGAACGATCAGACAGTGCTCTATATAGGGGATAGGGAACGATCAGACATTGCACTATATAGGGGATAGGGAACGATCAGACAGTGCACTATATAGGGGATAGGGAACGATCAGACAGTGCACTATAGGGGATAGGGAATGATCAGACAGTGCACTATATAGGGGATAGGGAACGATCAGACAGTGCTCTATATAGGGGATAGGGAACGATCAGACAGTGCACTATATAGGGGATAGGGAACGATCAGACAGTGCTCTATATAGGGGATAGGGAACGATCAGACAGTGCACTATATAGGGGATAGGGAATGATCAGACTGTGCACTATATAGGGGATAGGGAATGATCAGACAGTGCACTATATAGGGGATAGGGAACGATCAGAGAGTGCACTATATAGGGGATAGGGAACGATCAGACAGTGCACTATATAGGGGATAGGGAATGATCAGACAGTGTAAATATGCTTTCCATTGTGGTGAATGATGTCTGGTTTCATGTTAGTGTCAGTGTCAGAGAACCGTCACAGCTCCAGTCCAGAGACATGATTTCACAGAGCGGATCATGTGACTTAGTTGCATAAACGTAGAAAACGTATCATTTAAATTTAGCCCTAATTAGAGACCAGAATATCTAGAGACATGGGTGTGGACAAACAGGCAACTAGTAACACCATTGCATCGTGGCACAGGGAAGCACCACTTACATTTTCTTCAGTGAATATAGTTGACCTTAAAAGAAGCTGGCACCAAATGAAAAACAACTGAATCATTATGCTCACAATACATTTTATGTCAAATTAATTTGTCATTGTTTTTACACATATTGACATTTTTAAGATGAGCTGCAAGAGGGAGGGGAAGATATTCTGATTCAAGATTGAGGTGCATGAATTAAAAAATAACAATGTTGTGCACGATAAATCACTGCAATATTCCATTCAATGTTGATTTCATGGTGACCTTAGGGGTTAAAAACTGTTCCTGCTCTTTTGCCGTTATCTGTTCTGTACTCAGAAGCATTAGTCTAATAAATGGATTTGATGGGCGTCTCTTATCTTAGGCCACAATCGCTGGGACCCCACATGTATACTGAAAGGTTATTTTAGCATCAGAGTCCTAAACTAGATTTAAACAAAACAGAGTTGGAGCTCAGGAAGAGTGAGAGTGCAAATTCTCTGATTTTGCTCTTTGTGTAACGAACTATATTACATCATTGAATTACAGGACATTCAGTTGTGTGACAGTAGCTCAGCTCTTCAGAGGTCTAGCATCACCAAATGCTACACTGCTGTTTTTTTATGTTGTAGCTTTACAGACAAGCTAAAAGAAGGATGATTTTTTATTTGAGCTAACTGGTTGGTGTGTCCTGGGTGATCGAGGGGGCTTTGGCAATTAACCCTGCTGTACTATAACTTATATGCAGAAAAAATAAATAAAATTGAGTAGATTATTGATGCACTCTCAACATTCATTTTGAATATTAATTCTCAACATGAAGCACTTTGTGACTGAAAGTAACAGATTATGATTGCTTAGTGGTCAAAGGCAACAATCCGCAGCTCTGCAGTGTCAGTTAATGGGTGGTCATAAATGTAATCTTTGTAAGATGAGTGTTTGACAGCATCAATTATTCATTGTGTTCAGAGACTGTAATCCACCCATAACATCAGAGCATAGTTCGATAAACAGCGCTATTCTCCTGGGCATCTTTTTTGCAGTTCAGTCAGCCTTTAGTGCACTGATATATTACAGATGCCTCTGTTTTTTTATTTTGCTTGGTTGTGTTTTCAGGGAAGTGTGTGGTTATTAGATTCTATGGCCCTTGTCAGCAAATTTGCCAGGTTGATTGTTGCCATATGCAGTGCTCTCTCAGTGGAATGTTCTGAGAACTCTTTTGCCCTTGTTTGATCCCATAGGATTTGAAAGTTTGTCGTTTTGGGAAATATACAAGACTAGCCTTGAACACACTACAACTCTGTTCCAAAACCCAGTGAGCCTCCTAACTGTCTACTGCGTACATTCACTCTAAAAAACACTGGACTGGGTAAATATAGGACAGAGTAGGTTGTAAATTAGGTTGCAAATTAGGTTGTTCATTTAACCTAGCATAATGTGTTGATTCATTTTTACTAGAATACTAGCTTATTTGTTTTACTTCATACATGAATGCAAGTTTACAGAAATCCTCTTAACTCCTCTAAACTTTTTTATGAAATACTCCCAGGGCCGGATTGGGACTCATTTTTATCCCTGGAGTTTCATGCCTTAGACGAGCCCACTTTAGTTCACAACTGACTATATTAAAATAATGTAATTAAAACCTCAGAATATAAGTCTGCAATAGGCACACCGTTCTTTACAGCCTCATAATTATTTTGTTTATTTTTTATTTTTTTAAATATCATCATTTCCAATTCAGTGCAAAAACAGAAGCCTATATTTTGCTTCACAGTGAAGATTTATTAAAACAGTAAATAACAGGACAGTATCAGAATCTATTTTCTTGTCATTAGTATTCATAAATATCCAAACATTGAAATGAAGAACAAAATCTCACAAAAAAATAAAAAAATGTATAAAAAAATAAAGATTAAAATAAAATGTATTGCACTTTCTAATGACAGTAGCATGTCTTTTTCAGGGAAACAGTAACACTTGGGCATACAGGTCCTTCTCAAAAAGTTAGCATATTGTGATAAAGTTCATTATTTTCCATAATGTAATGATACAAATTAAACTTTCATATATTTTAGATTCATTGCACTCCAACTGAAATGTTTCAGGTCTTTTATTGTTTTAATACTGATGATTTTGGCATACAGCTCATGAAAACCCAAAATCTCAAAAAATTAGCATATCATGAAAAGGTTCTCTAAACGAGCTATTAACCTAATCATCTGAATCAACTAATGAACTCTAAACACCTGCAAAAGATTCCTGAGGCTTTTAAAAACTCCCAGCCTGGTTCATTACTCAAAACCGCAATCATGGGTAAGACCTCCAACCTGACTGCTGTCCAGAAGGCCATCATTGACACCCTCAAGCGAGAGGGGAAGACACAGAAAGAAATTTCTGAACGAATAGGCTGTTCCCAGAGTGCTGTATCAAGGCACCTCAGTGGGAAGTCTGTGGGAAGGAAAAATTGTGGCAAAAAAACGCTGCACAACGAGAAGAGGTGACCGGACCCTGAGGAAGATTGTGGAGAAGGACCGATTCCAGCCCTTGGGGGACCTGCGGAAGCAGTGGACTGAGTCTGGAGTAGAAACATCCAGAGCCGCCGTGCACAGGCGTGTGCAGGAAATGGGCTACAGGTGCCGCATTCCCCAGGTCAAGTTACTTTTGGGCTACAGAGAAGCAGCACTGGACTGTTGCTCAGTGGTCCAAATAACTTTTTTCGGATGAAAGCAAATTTTGCATGTCATTCGAAAATCAAGGTGCCAGAGTCTGGAGGAAGACCGGGGAGAAGGAAATGCCAAAATGCCTGAAGTCCAGTGTCAAGTACCCACAGTCAGTGATGGTCTGGGGTGCCATGTCAGCTGCTGGTGTTGGTCCACTGTGTTTTATCAAGGGCAGGGTCAATGCAGCTAGCTATCAGGAGATTTTGGAGCACTTCATGCTTCCATCTGCTGAAAAGCTTTATGGAGATGAAGATTTGGGTTTTCAGCACGACCTGGCACCTGCTCACAGTGCCAAAACCACTGGTAAATGGTTTACTGACCATGGTATTACTGTGCTCAATTGGCCTGCCAACTCTCCTGACCTGAACCCCATAGAGAATCTGTGGGATATTGTGAAGAGAAAGTTGAGAGACGCGAGACCCAACACTCTGGATGAGCTTAAGGCCGCTATCGAAGCATCCTGGGCCTCCAGAACACCTCAGCAGTGCCACAGGCTGATCGCCTCCATGCCACGCCGCAGTGAAGCAGTCATTTCTGCAAAAGGATTCCCGACCAAGTATTGAGTGCATAACTGAACATAGTTATTTGAAGGTTGACTTTTTTTGTATTAAAAACACTTTTCTTTTATTGGTCGGATGAAATATGCTAATTTTTTGAGATAGGAATTTTGGGTTTTCATGAGCTGTATGCCAAAATCATCAGTATTAAAACAATAAAAGACCTGAAATATTTCAGTTGGTGTGCAATGCATCTAAAATATATGAAAGTTTAACTTTTATCATTACATTATGGAAAATAATGACCTTTAGCACAGTATGCTAATTTTTTGAAATGCTGTTTCATGCATACTGAGCTTTTTACACTGTTAAAGACTTGGATTCCCATCCTAAACATAGGCAAAGTTTCAAAAACTAATGTTGGACGTTTGAAGGAGTATTTCTGTGTCAAATATACTCCTTCCAGTTTCTCACAAGTTTCGGAGAGTTTTTTTTCGAGTATGGGAGATATGAAGGATGCAATACTACTCTATAGGTACTCAAGATTGACATGAGATTGACTGAAACTGAGTGTTTCATCCCCCCTTTAATGTGTTGCTGAATCATCAGGTATCATTCTCAGCAAATTTTTCATTAAGCAGGGCTCTTCATTACTATCAGTTCTTCTGAATGACAATCCTACCTGCCCGTTCTGGTGTGTTAGGCTGGACCTTGGTAACGTTACTGGGCCTTGCTCTTCACTCTTAGCAGCTCTTAGCAGCCAACCGGACTAGAGGCGGCTGCTGCTGAAGAGCTACAAGAAAAAGTTTGATACATGAAAGTGGTTTGCAGAAAAGGTTGTTTTGCACGGTCGCTAGCATCTTTCACTGCTCCTAACTAAAGTTAGCTTACTTAGCCTCGTCGTCTTCATTTGTTTTTGGAAAAATGTGCTCAGCTTAGAACATGTGGTCGCACAAGTTTCCAAAGCGTTCTTCTTTTTTATTCGGGTCTTTTCAGTGCTGCCTTTGCGCTTCCTATTATCCATTTTTATCTGATTTTTTTATCTTGAGAAATTTGCAACGTGCTGTCTCAGGGGCGGGGCCAGGGAATCAAAAGATAATCACGTCATCATTATCCTGCAGGCTGCACTCTGCAAGAAAATATTAAATAAAAAAGAGTGGGACTGCGGTAAGATAATAAATAAAGAAAGTGGGGCTGCTGTGAGTGCTGGCAGCCTAGGGACAGCATCCATATTTCAACCCAGTGCCATGACAACAATGGCCCTTGTGGCAAAAAACAAACAAACAGACCGGTCCACTGGGAATTTGCCCAGTGCTCCCAATTAGCCAATCCGGGCCTGAATACTCCACTCAACCTCTGGTTTGCACAAAAACTACCCAAACACTGGGTTGTTACGTCTGACCCAGGATCTGAGTAACACAAAAACTACCCAAACGCTGGGTTGTCACATCTGAAATGTAAGAATTAATCCAAGATTAATAAAATCAGGTTGTACAATGTCTGAAGCGTATGCCTCAACTAATACTTGGTAGAAGCACCTTTTGCTTTAATTACAGCAGACAGTCTTTGAACACATTGAACTGAACACATCTTGATTTGTCAAGCTGTCAAGAAGTCTACAGCATCTCCGCAAACATTGAAGCAGTCTGTAGAATGGATGGATGGATTTGTCAATTTTTTCCCACTCTTCCTTGTAAAAAAAGTTCCAGATCAATCCAGATCCTCTTCAAGTCATTTCACAAGTTTTTTCCGCGAATGGATTTACGTCTGGGATCTTACTCAGCCGTTCTTCTTCCGAAGCCAGACCTAGATATTGTTGACCTAGATATGTGTTATGAAGCTTAAAGATGAAATTCATATTGATCATCAACTTTGAAATGGAGGCTGGCAGAGTTTGTCTGGTATTTGCCATTGTCCATGATTCTTTCTATCTTGACTAATGCTCCTGTCTCAGCTGAAGAGAATCCCCAGCATGCTTCATCATGTTCTTTGAGTGATTGCCAAAATTATGTCCAGTTCAGCTTTGTTTCATTAGACCATAAAGCATTTTGCAACACGGTTTCGCCTAAATGTAGGTGGGCTAAGATGATGCTGTTGCCTTGCCACCCTATACATACCCTATTGTCCAGATATTGTTAACACATGCAGCAAGTGACCAGTACTTGCCTCAGCTCCTTTAATATTGCTGTAAGTCTCTTGTCAGACTCCCTGATAACTTTATGTACTGCAGTGTATCAGCTGGAGCTGCGCCCTCTCTAATACAATCCAACAATTGTTTGCTCCTTCCCGCAGGTGATGGTTACAAAATTAGCATAGCCTGGTTGTTGCTTAACAAATAAACTTCACACACTCTGTCCTGCTTTAATGGAATGAGCTGCTAACCTCCACCTGATGAGATCACACAGTTCATGGAACAGCTCGTCGAAGACATGCCTCATCCACAAGCACTTAACTAACCCAATCTAGTCAATTAAAATTTCAACTTTTTTTGATAATTATTGACTCAGCCTTAGATGTTACACCCACGCACCATTGGCTAACCGTCTGATGCACATGGCACACATTTCTGTAAACACTTCAGGAGTTTCGAAGTCGTCATCTAGATGAATTCTATAGGATGTCCTTGAGACGAGTGTGTTGCGTTCTTTAACGGTCCGCCTAGAAACAAATGCTGTGACGCCAAACCCCCTCCTGAAAGAAAAAGCAGTCTTGTTTACAACTGTGACAGAGAGTGTTTACCAGGATCAACTAAACACCGGATCTTTAAATGTGTGTGAAGTTGTGAAGTTCGCAGCTCCATTGTTACAGTAAACCTGCACAACGTTCTTGAATTAATAATTTATAGATGCATGCTATTTTTATGCATGTTATTGCAGGACATCAACTTATATTTTCACACCCCTAAACATGACGCGGAACTGTGATTGGTTGCGGGGGTCCTTGACCAATGAAAGCCTCGCTAGAGTCCAGACCTTCTGCTGTCAGTCTGAAGGTCTGGCTACACTAGACTACTGACATCAGACTCCAGAGAATCTTTCTGCACTCGTTGAATCCGATTGGCCTAAAAACCTAGGACTAGTTTGCAAAAAGTAGGTGTGGCAAGCAGCAAGGCGAGGGACTGTGAGAGCGGGCCGGTGGCGAGTGATAATGAGCGGCAGCTGTGCGCCACACCATTCTCGTCTCACGGCGGAGTGACGGGAGTATAAAAGGAGGAGTGAAGACAGTTGAAGACGAGAGAGGACCAGGCCTGGATTTATGTTATGTTTTGTTTACGTTTTGTTGTGTGTGTGTGTGCGGGTAGTCATCCGTGAGGGTCTGCCCGTGTTACTTTAGTTTTGTTTATTTTCACTTGATTAGAAGTCTTTGAATGTTCGCCGGTTCCCGCCTCCTTCCTTCCCATCTATGAACTTTATTACATTGGTGCCGAAACCTGGGAGGAAGGAGGGACAAGCTTTCGAAGAGCCCTCGCTGCTGAGGAGTTCGGGCAGCGCCGATAGAGAAGGACCGCGAGGGGCTGCCCGAGGCGATGGTGCTGGAGCGAGTGAAGACCGGTGGGAAGGAGAACTTGCTGCCATGCCCCTGGGTTGAGGTGGGGTGGCGGCCGTCCTGGAGGGAGAAGAGGAGTCGCCGGTGTTCGCCGTGGGCCGGAGCCTGCTGCCGTCTGCCATGATGGGGAGGAGCAGGGAGCACGGGACTCACTGCCGACTGCCCTCAATTGGAGAAGCCACCACCGACCACCAGAGGGCGGAGGAGAATCGGGCCGTCCACCAGGCATCCAGCACCATCGCATGGCACCGCGAGGAAGAGCCTCTCGTCAGGGAAGGACAGAGCAGCAGTGTGTCGGGGAACCGGAACAGATTTTTTTCCCCTCTCTCCCCTCTCTCGTTCTGTCGCTCCTCGTGCTCTGGGCTCCATTTCTCTGTTTCTCTCGCCTCTCCTTCCTTACCCCAGGTGCCGTGGCTGTGTGCCACACCGGTTTCGTCTCATGGCGGAGTGATGGGAGTATAAAAGGAGGAGCGAAGACAGTGGAAGATGAGGAAGGACCAGGCCTGGATTTCTGTTGTTTTGTTTGCGTTTTTTTGTGTGTGTGTGCGTGCGCAGTCGTCCGTGAGGGGCTGCCCATTGTTTATTATGAGTGTGTTACTTTCTTGTTGTTTCTTTTTATTTGATTTCAAGTCTTTGAATGTTCGCTGGTTCCCGCCTCCTTCCTTCCCTCCCAACTACGAACTTTTAGGTTTTCCGAAAAGATTGCAAATATCCATAATTTCTGTAATTAAATCTATAATTACACTGTTGAGCCTTCCTTTACATATTAACCCTACCCTAAAAACCTACCCATACCACCAAACCTGTCCCTAACCTTACCTGTATACCACCTCAATAGCAGCCCACATGTTTTTACAATCCAATATGAACAAGTCCTTCTTTTTTGATGCAAGTACATAAGGACATCTAATATAACCAACATACCACTGAAAAGTACTACCATCTGATACCATCACTGTACCATGGTACATCCACTGTACAAATTTGTAAGGAAAGTTTTAAAAGTGTTTCAACTCCAGCAGAGGTGACTTTCAAATATACTTGTATGATGATCAAGCATTAGCTTGACCTTGTTTCTAAAAGAATAGCTACCTCGGAGACTAACAGCTTTAGCTTTCTGGTGAAATAGCCCACCACAAGAGACCAAAGTGCATTTGTTTCATTTTAAATTCTGGGTTTTCTGGTGGCCTGTGCTACAACATAATTGCAAAACTGCAAACAAGCTATATTTGAGCTTAAGTATGTTAGGTGTTAAACAATATTGCTGCCAGGTGAATTGGAAATACTAGTCATTAATAATTTTTTCTTTTGCACATTTAATGGTTTGTTTTATATTTTACTACATTTAAATTAAATTAATTGAAATTCATTGAGGCAAAAATTCATTGAAACAGATTAGACTTTAAATTACATGAATCTGTGGTGAAATAACCAGATTTTCACTTCAATGCATGTTTATTTTAATGCGAACAACGTTCTATCACTTTAATTCAGCACGTCCAGCACAAAATAGACTCGGTGCAGAAACGATCGACGCGCTGCTACAGGCGCACCGCTCCTGGAAAGCACTGCCGGACCGCATCCGTGTGCAGTGAGAAAGCTGTAATCCGTTAACATTGGGACGTATAACAGGCGATCTATTCGTGATCAAACTATTTGCGTTGCAGATCTAAGCAGTTCATAGGAGTCATTTGTTGGACTACTACACAATAATAGAAAGACGTGTTTTATTGCTATTATCTCATCACATTTGAAGCGTCGCTAATGTAAATTGGTAGAGGAACATTTTTATTTTATGCATTGGGAATTTGGGATACACTAGCTGCTTGCTGGGGTGGCAATGGTCTATATTTTGGGGTGGCAGTTGAAACCCCGGTAGATCCGCCCCTGCCACTGTCATATTTTCTTACATTTTCGTTCGACATGTTGAGGTGATGATGTAGCCTACTACTGTGTGTTCACTGTGACTCGATTCGGGTGTGTGACAACGATGCTCAACATATGCATAATTGCCTCGATCCAAAAAACAACAACAAAAGGATTACGCAAAAGACGATTGTCTCGGGGGGCCCCCTGGTGTTCGGGGCCCTGGGCTGCAGGCCATGTTGCCCATTAGGATAACGCGGCCCTGACTGCAGCTGGTGACTTTGACAACTGGTTATGAGGGACAATATGGTATGAAATTTGAGAAGAAACACCAAGCTGACAGTCTACTGTTGACTGTCTGTCAACTCAGATTGTGTGGTGTGTTTGTGGTGTGTTTTTGGGCTTAATTTTGGGCTGCTATTCTAAAGCTTGGAAGAGCCAGGACATTTTTAATATAACTCTGATTGTATTAGTCTGAAAGAAGAATGTCATATAAGCCTAGGGTGGCTTGAGGATGAGTGGTCATTTTTTTGGGTGAACCATCCCTTTAACAGCAGACTGGTCTGCAGTAATAAAGGAAGACAAATATTAAATGAAAAAGTCCTGTTTCTGCATTATAAGAATGCTCATGAGTTTAGTGATTTAACAGTTATGCTAATGTACCGCAGCCGGTCTTCCTGGACCAGGACTCTGGATGAAGAGACCAGCAGCAGCTGGGAAATGTTGGAATAGAAGTCTCTCGGTCCCCGAGGCAGCCAGATGCAACCCATATCTGAGCTGCGGATCTGGCTGATGGTTGTCCAGGAACACATTTCTGGGATAGGACGTCCCCAGTTGCTCTGTCTTGTGATGGAGGCTGTGTGAATTTGTTAATCTTTTGTAATTTCAGGGGAATAGTTGGATGAGTCCTGTTTCATAAACACAGTTTAATGTAATTTTATTAAAGTGTCAATCAAAGCATCATCTGTGATGGGACATTTATGGTGATTTAAAGAAGAGAATCATCCAAAAAGAAAATCCTGTCATCTATACATTACTATCCACTTTCATTCTATGCAAAAGAGGCATTCTTTTTTTAACATTTAATTTTGTGAAAATGGTACAGAACATGGTTTGAACATTTTATTTTGGGAATCTGTTCCTTCAGCAAAATTCTCTCAAAGATGATCATCAGTGCTGGCTGTATGGAGCTTTATATGGACTGATGGTCTCAGGCCGCTTTATTAAGTTGAAATGATGGATATAGCAGAATGACTTATATTGATTTTGGTGTTGGGCTGAGAACCCACTGCATTTCATCATTCTTCAGACAATAACAGATCAGCTTCAGCTTCCTCTTGCATTTATCAGCAGGGGAAATATAAATATATCAAAACTTCATCCATGATCTGCGACACATAATCTGGTATTAAGATCTAGAAACAAATGCTCAAATGAGATACTGCAGTGTTTACACCTGGTACGCTGTAAAAAATAAAAAAAATAAAGGTGAAAGTTATGTTTTTTTTTAATTTAATAAATTGAAGTACTGTAAACATACCAGATTGCAGTTTTGTTACCTATGGATAACCGCATTGTAATGGTGGTAAAGATAAAACCATCCAATGAATCAGTTCATCACAAGTTTGTAGTAAGAAAAGCTCTACGAGCTGAATTGCTACTAATATAAATACTAAGGTAAATACTACTATAAAGAAGGGATGTGAAACACACAAATATAATCTTTTTTTTATCATTTACATCAAATATATAAAATGATGTTAATGATCAAAACACTATTTTACTGTAAAATTACATGAAATACCATCTAGAGAAAGTTCAATTAACTTTCCCCCCGCTTTTGATGGAAATTTCCGTCTTTCAGTGTTTTTACTGTTATATGGTAGAGGGCACTATTACACATCTTCTGAATGAGTATTGAATCTCCTGACTAAAGTACAGGTGAATAAGAAGCAGAGACAAGCAATATCATATGTTATCATATACATATATAAAATAATGTGACCATCAGCATATAAATCAACACGGCCTGAAGGCCTGTGCACACCGGGACCATTATCGCACATGCTTATCGCCAGAGTTTTTCGAGACGTTTTTCGGCACGTCTTTGTGTTCACACCATAGTGAGCGTGCAAATTCAGTACGGCATTTTACGCTCCTGACACTCGCTTGTCACACAGAAGAAGAAGACAGACAGTTACATGCTTGACAAAACCATTCACACACTTTTTGCTAAATGGCAAGCAGCATTAGCAGCTCATCTTCCTCTTTGTCATTTTAATGTATGCTCAGCAAGTTATGTGCTTGAGCGTCACCAAGTTGTGTTTTACTGTAACTTCAGCAGCTCCAGGCACGTGAACAAAAGCGCAGATCTCATTGGTCGGCCAGTTTTTTTAAATTATGCTTTTACACCTGATGTTTAGCATGTCAGTGTACACACTCACATTGGGACCCTTTGTTTAATCACAAAACGTCAACGATAAACGTGCGTGAAAATCATCCCCTGTGAACAGGCCTTAATGTTACTGAATGAAATGTCTCCCCAGGACGAACTCTAGGACTGTGAAGCTTTGGGGTGTTGATGGACTCGATCTACTCCATCTCTGTTTGATCATCACTCTAAATCTGATCTGGATGGAGTCTTTGAAAAAACATGATCTTTTTGCTCAACATGTTGCTTTTTAAATAAAAAGGGTTGATAAAAATTATGCATTAAGCTAGAATAGTGTTTTGTTTAAAAGCAGAGGCTATGTTTTTTTTTTAAATATATATTGCATGTTCAGATATTCATACAACAAAATATTCTGGGTACCATGAATATTTGTGAATATGAACAAAAATGCTGGCACTGGCTGGTAACTTAAAAAATGCTGGCAGGCAAAAAGATAACAGGTTTATATTGTTGCATTTTTACAGTCTCTTACCATTAAAATTATGATCTGACTTGTAATAAGATTTCAAGAAGAGGGATTCTGATTTCTTGACTTTACTAGAAGTAAATCACTGTTATAGCAGATTGATAAAGCTCAAAATAGAATGTAAATGTTGAAATTAATTCCAAATATAGTTTAAGCATAATTAATATGCTTTAAATGATCTGCGTCAGCCCATCCTTCCTGCCAAAACGAAGTACTGCAAGCTGCTTCTGGCCGGCCTTCCGATCATCACGACTCCAGAATGATCTCCAATAAACCAAAGAGGGCCCATATCTCGTTCCATTTCGCCTACCTATGCCATGCACTGTAAATATGTACTCTTATTGTGAAGAAAAAACATATTTTTTAATGTGTGTAGCACAGCAGAAGAGTAAACATGCTTTCAGGCACCTTCATAAGGTACAACAGGGCTAAAGGCACACCGGGGTAAAAGGCTCCTTTGATTTTATTTTCCTCTTACCCACTAGATGGCACAAAAACTTGCTGAAGCACTTTCCAATTTAGTTTAAAAGAGTGTCTATTTACATTAAGCACAAACAGCCCGCCTTGTTGGTAGAGTCTATTCACACTAACTCCGCCCACTGATGTCTGATTGGGCAGGACGAAATTACACGAGACACTGGACTGTCAATAGTAGCATTAGTGTATTTTTTTGTGTAAGTTTTGACGCAGTTTAAAACAGCTTTTTTGCAGAACTCACTTTACTCCCTTTTCCCATCACATATCATATCAGAAAGGCATTTTTTTTTCAATAAATATGCAGAAAATATTATAAAACTGGAAATAAAGTGTCTAAGATTTGTTTAATTATAAAGTGTTTAGGTTTAGGGGTAGATGTAGGGAGGGCTTTATTGTCCAAATATGGCATAAATTTAATAATTTTAATAAATGAAATAATTTAGACTCTGTTGCATACCGTTGAATGTACAACAACACTGAGGAGCAAACAGTATGCCACTATGTATAAGTATAAATAGCATCTAACTACTATTTACACTTATTACAAAGAAAATACTGCATGAGTGTGTGAGTGTGTGTGTGTTTTAAGACATCGGTTAGCATTGTTATGACGACGTGTATAAATCATTAAAGTGCACAGTTGGGGTCTTAAGATGGATCATGCCCATATCTCTAATCTGTTCTGGCAGCGCTTGAAAACAGTTAATGCGACAAATAAACTAATGAAGCTTTTCTATTTCTTTCTGCTTCTCTGAACCACACTAGGATATTTTTTTCTTTACTTCAGCAAACCACATAAACATTTGCATACTACAATATTAATCTCTGTCCCTCTCTCTTTGTCTGCCTCTGCAGAAATGTGATTGTCTTCTGAGTCTGAAAGCAAATTCTCTGGAGCAAAAAGCGAGAGTGTGTCAGTGTTTGAGTGAGAACATCAAAAAACAGCTCCAGCTGCACGGACGACAGACGTTCTGCCCACCTCAGCAGGTACAGTACATGCTTCATGTTTCTCTGGACATAATCAGGGCTCGACAACAAGGGTGGGATTGTGCTGCATCATTGCTATGTTCTCATCTTACATTTGTTGATGATGTACGAGCAGGGGTGCGGGATGATTATCCAAAATCTGCTAATTTGGGATACGTGAGAGAGGGTTATTACCTCTTCAGGCATTTTCACACACTCCATGACTCCAAGATTACTGTCAACATACTGAAAACTGCAAGAAAATTGCTCTGAAGTGCTAACATCTGTCAAGTCAGATCAAGTGATCTTTATTTATATAGTGCTTTCTACAGTACAGATCATTTCAAAGCAGCTTCATAGTAATAAACATGAAAATAACATAATCAACGATGCCAACTTTATCAAATATGAAACAAATTCTACTGTAAAAAGCACATCTGCAAAGGACTATAGTGTCATTATTCAACTCAAGTCAGTTTAGTGTTGTTTCAAGTCAGTTCAATAAATGTGTAATGTTAATCAGTTATAAAAAGTGTTCAATTCAACTATAAAGCATATCTGCAGAAGACAAAAGTGTCAGTCCATAGTCAGACTTCACAGTCTGTGGCACAAGAATTTAGCTTGAACGAACTGGGAGATAATCTTATTCTGGGTTGCGTTGCTCATCTAATCATCCATCAGCCACTCTCTTTCCAGATTGTAGGTACAGGATGTCTCAACATAAGCTTGTACAGCATCAACAAGCACTTTAATTTCACTCTGTTTATCGCACAAAGTGATGGTGTTGCTTTAGGAGACTTGACTAAACCATTGACCCTTTTTGGAGATGTATGATGTCACACTAACATGATAAACATTTACTTATGAAGAAACAAATGCAGCAGTGAGTGCATGTTTTGATACTAAATCTGTTTGGCAAATGTTTGTAGATGCTAGGGGTTTAACAACCTTTTGTCGATAATGTGATAATGCATTAATGTCGATAATGCATTTATGCGATTAAAGTCAAGTCGACGTCGACTACTCACTGACACCGCCATTAATGAACAAATAATGACTGAAGTGAGACTCGAACTGTTTGCACAGATATGGCACATGACACCGCGCTGCCCACTCGGCTATTGCTTCTAAATAACAGCTTAGTTTCATCAGTTCTTTTGTCTTTGGGTCTCATAGATTTCGTCTTTTTCTAAATGAGATATGGATAAAATATCTCAGTAAATATTATATTTATATGAGTGCATTAGTGAGACAGCGATTGCATGTGAATTAAAGGATTAGTTAACTTTGAAATGAAAATGATCTCTCCCTCAAGCCATCCTAGATGTATATGACTTCCTTCTTTCTGATGAACACAGTCAGAGTTATATTAATAAATATCCTGGCTCTTCCACGCTTTATAATGGCAGTAAATGGGGCTTACGAGTTTAAAGCACAAACAAGGGCATCCATTATAAAAGTAATCCACACAGCTCCGGGGGGTTAATAAAGGCCTTCTGAAGTGAATCTGAAGCGTTTTTATAAGAAAAATCGTATATAGTTATAATATTTATAATATTTTTGTTACAAAAACACATGGCTTAATTTCAGAAGGGCTTTTTTAACACCTCGGATCCGTCTGGAAAGTTTTATATTGGATGGATGCACTTCAAACTCCTGAACCCCGTTCACTGCCACTATAAAGCTTAGAAGAGCCAGGATATTTATTAATATAACTCTAATTGGGTTTGTAAATCATGGGTTAATTTTCATTTTACAGTGAATTAACTAAATGAGTATACATTTATTGTAATTTTTAACTGTTTGGAAATGGAGCGTAAAAGTGGATTTCTTATCCTGCTGCGTCCTCTATAAGCCATGAGCAGCGACTAGTTGTCGTCACGCTTAAAGTGTCATGGCAGAGCATAAAGTCGACTAGTTGACTAGTCTGTGCGACCCCTAGTAGAGACAGGTGTGTATAAAGGCCTATATAGTTGAGTCCCCGTCGGGACAGTTTGTCCAATTCAGTGTGTTGAATCCCTGAAATTTGTGATACCCTGAAATTTTGAATTTTCCAATCTAATATGATTTCTGACCTGTAAGGTTGCCAGAATAATAATCTTACACGGTGTGTTAATAGGCCAGAGGAGAACTGGCACCCCGACTGAGTCTCTCCCAAGGTTTATTTTTCTCCATCATGCCCTGATGGAGTTTTGGTTCCTTGCCACTGTCGCCTTTGGCTTGGCTTGCTCAGTTGGGGACACTAAAATTATGATTAAAGTTATTCAACTAATTATACAAAAAATTTATGAATTAGGTTTTATTTAATTCTATAAACTATAATGCCAACATTGTCGCAATATGATAAATTAAAATAAGCTGATAACATCACTGTTTTCTGCAGTACGACTGTACAGCCAAATCTAATTTTGTTGCAATATTATCCTGTTTGACACTGTGAAGCTGCTTTGACACAATCGTGATTGTAAAAGCACTATATAAATAAAGTTGATTGATTGATTGATTGAATCGGTGTTGGGCCGTCGGTAAGAGAGAGCACTCTGATTGGCTGTTCAGCTTATCAGTGCACATGAATAAAAGTGAGCAAAGAAGTCAAGACGACACAGACAGAAGTCTGTTACCTGAGCATCTTCTTTACGTGAATATTTTATAACAACATGAGCTGCCTGGAAGGGAAGAAATTGATGAGCATGATTGATAATATTTAAAATGTTAAAGCAGTCTTTGTTTACTCTTTGTATATTCACAGTTTTGGTTCCTCTTGAATGAACGAGTATTGAGACCTGCTGATACAGACAATTATTTCCTTACAGCTGATGGCTGTCGGCTTTAGTCTTTGCGTTGTGTTTAAATGCAGCTTTTTGGCTTTCGTCACAGCTAGTTCATTGACTTCAGCTTGGTGTGTCACAGCCTTAAAGAGGTAAATGATCCTTCCTGTTGATGCCCGGCAATTTTTGGGACTTCTTTGTTCTATGTTTCAGCCAGCAGAACAGAGAAATATATGGTTGGATGTCTGAGATATGTAGTGTAATATTCCACATGGATTGGGACAGAATTAGCCCAATAGGCTTTCATTCAGGTCTCACACCTGCTATCATTTATTTCTCTGCTCTCCATTCACATGAAAGAGAAGGTGTGTGTTGATCACAGATGCTTTTATCAGCCTTTGAATCATCTTTCGCTCTTTTTCACTCATTTTCTCTTCTCCTCTTTTGCTTTATGCCTCTCTTCACCTTTGTGTTCCATCGTTCTGTCTGTCTGTTTGTTTGTTCCGGCCTTGTCTTTCACTGCAGCTGTGCCCGATCCATTTAAATGTCTGTATGGATATGATTTAGGGCCGTGGTTTTCAAATTGACCCAAAATAGGTTGCAGGTTTTGTCAGATAGAGACGCAGCAGGAAAAACAACAATGCCAAAAATAAATAATGAAATTAAGCTAGTCATATAACCTGTAGCATATAAACTAACCAACTGATCAATTTTTTAAAGGGAGGATAAATAACGTCCCATACTTTTTACCATTTACGTCACAAGTAGCTTATCCAGTCAAACTCCATCTGTCACTGATCACAGATTATTCACAGTTGTGTAATGTTCTCTCATTCTTGGAAAAATAAGAACAAACACAATAACAAAATTTGTGTGCAACAACAAGAAACATGGTTTGAAGCACAATTAGCACAGCCCTCGCAGATCCAAGATCATCCGTAACCCATCTTCTTTTTTGGGTACGATGAAGTATCTCGGCTGGAGAGACATGCTCTATTGCGTCCTTCACTAGCAGGACCGCAACCTCCACAACTGAGGGACATGCTGTATTGCCTTCCTGCTGGGGGCTGGACAGGTTGGATCAGGTATAGAAGCCACAGGAGCCCTCTGTGACGAGCAGACTGTGGGTCATCCCGCAGCAGCCTGGTTTTGGTGGTATCACGCCGAGGCAGGATGTGATTGATGCCCTCCGTCTGCTTTTGGACTGCTGAGAACTGCTGGGCAAAGTCCTTGACAGTGTCACTGAAGAGTTCACCTTGCAAGATGGAGGCATCCTGCATCTCTGCAATGAGCCAGAGATTGCATTCTTGGACCACCAAGGTAGACATCGTCTACCCGAGGGTAAGCACTGTAACTTTCGTCGTCTGGAGGGTGAGGCCAATTTCTGTGTGCAGTTCCTGCATCAACCCTGCCTCAGAAGGGTTCTGACTCCCCTAGTGTATTTTTTGAAAGTGCTTTGGCCTGATGGACTTGCCATCATGCAGAGCAGAGGCAGCCTGTCCATAGGCATATTGTAAGTCTTAGCAGCCAGGGCTGCCGTCATCTTACAGGCCTTTGATGGTAGACGCAGATGGGCAATTGCACACTCCACCAGGGGATTCTCCACGTACCCCCTGGTGGCCCCACTTTTAAAGCCCCAGGTATACTTCGGCCGTCCATGTTTCTTCAGTGCTTTTTCTAAACTGTTTCAATGTTTGAAATGTCATCCACATGCACTACAGTTCTTCTCTGATCATGCGACGCAAATGTCCCGTTGATGACAGGACTCAGTGCTGCCCTCCGATGTCTGGCCGAACGTGATCATCCGCGCGCTTCTGTGGTGTAGTATACTTTAAAAGAGGCGCTGTGTGCATGAAAAGCTAATCTCCAAGTCTTCCAGCGTCGCGGCCAAAGCCAATTCGAAAAACCGCTGTTCGCCAGCTTCTCTGTTTTCAAGTAGCACGTGGAACCTCCACAATGCTGCCGTCATTATGTTAAGCCCGCCCACCGACTCTACACACGATGTGATTGGCCTGATCAGAGTTTGTTTTTTACAGCTTAGAGGTCTATTGAGAGTTGACAATAGACTACACTCGCGGCAAATTAGATTTGCTGCCACTAGAGTGCACCTAGATTTCTAGGCTATTGAGCATAGGCAGCAGGCTGGGTTACAGCAGAGGCGACTCTTGCCTTCACGAAGAAGGAGATTCGTGACCGCAATGCTGACATGCTCTTGTCATGATGAGGTCAGGAAACTACCACATCCAGAAACACTCGGATGGAAAGGCATCTTTTGTGCCGAGGCACCTAAGGAGGAAATGCTGCACTTAATGGTGCACTGGCTCGAAGGCGAAAACCCTTTGAATGTGCTTTGAATGCATTCCCAAGTGAGCCCCAATTTGTCATAACGTCGAACATGACGACAGATAGAGAAAGAAAAATTACAAAAACACAACACAATTACTCAAATAATATAATAGTATATAAATAATGCTAAAACACTGGTACTGTTATGGATAGTCTGTGTTTGTGTCTGTTAAGGGAGGGTTTTGTCATGTTTTAGTAATAATAAAATGCGACTTATCTCGTTTTTTTTTTTTTTTTTTTTACAAATTTTCGTATTTTTTGGAAAATGTAGTAATACATTTTAGGTTCCTGGAAAACCTGTAAACATTTAAAACTAGTATAAAATGTAAGTCATGTGAAATTTTAATAGTCTTGGAACATTCATTGTTCAATAATATTAGCCTATACTATGGTTTGTACATGATTTAATAAACTTATAGCCAGTATTGAGTAACTTTGTGTCAGGCATCCGTCTGTGAGTCCGTTTGACACTGTGATGCTCTTGCGCGATATAAGAGGAAATGATGAGGCCTCATGAATCATACAGGCACAGAGAGCAGCGTGAAACACACACAGACGCAATCTGACACTGACATGAGCAGCTGGATCAACGGCCATGTGGCGACTCACGGGAAATGTCATCTAACTGTCATTTCCTTCATACACGTTTCGTTTCATTGTGCTGTGTAATGATGCCACTGCTGTCTGTGTCCAACCTACAGTACAAACTCAGTGTTCTCTGTCTGCTCTCAATGATCAGAGGTCCCATTACTCTTTTATTTTATTATGTTTGCCTTGCTTTTGCAGACAAAAATCTTAAGAAAGAAATGCTTCACTCAAATTGTATTCAACTGGCACTCTATATTTTTTGAATTCAGTAATAAATGTTGCAACTCTAACCATTCCAATACTCTAATAACTAATCAGTTATTATAATTTATTATTTAATTCTGTTTCAGACATGCCACAGGTAATGAGATAAGTAAAGTAGTAGGAAAAGGGGAATAAAAAGCATGTGTGCATGAAACAGGAGAGCAAGAAGTTGATATAGTACTTACAGTGGCCTGTAATATTGGCAGCTGGTAAACATGAGCAAAGGCGGCTGTGAACATAAATCTGGATTGTTTATCCTTTTGATCTTTCATAAAAAAATAAATCACACAATTCTTACCTTTTATTGAAGTTGAAAGTGGGCGGAAACACATTATGAAATAAATGTTTTTCTCTAGTTCACATTGGCCACTTAAAATAACTACTTTTGGCAATATAGTGTAGTTATTTCAATGTAATCTAGTAATTTTTGGGGTCAATTAATTACATATAAAACAATGCACGACATGTTTCAGATAAAATTTTATAACAAATTGTACACCAAAATGCCAGTTACTTTATGCTAAAGTACTGTACTGTGTATCCTTCGGACTGCTGGATGCGTTTAGAAAAGGTCTTACGGTATCACTGAGTTGTTAGTTGATCCTTTTATATGGTTGAGTATTTGGCTGCCTCTCTTCCAATGCAAGTATATCACATGATGGACAATGATGTCCTGAACTTTATTTAACACAACGGTTCCCTGTCCTTTCCATGCATGCCTCTTTGACCTCTCTGATGAATTCAAGTAATGCCACATCTGCAGATAGCTCTAGAGAAGCACAGCAAACTAATATAAAAAATGCATGTTAACTTTTAGGTCAAATTTTTTATCCATTCATAAGTATTACATGCATGGGCAAAATTATGTTTTTTGAACATCCAAGCATGACAACCTATTCTAGTAAAGCCCAAAAACTAAACCAAGACTTTGTAAAGGGCAAACGATGGCCTCTTTAATGTTTAACGTGTGTGTTTGTGTTTAATGACGATCAATAGTCTCTCGCTGAGCAGCAGCATGAGGTCATGAGTAATTCATGAACACACTGTAGTCTTTTCGATGTGTGGTGTCCCACGTTTGACATGAGGAGTTTTATGTCCAGGGATTATAGAAACATTGTTTTCTGCAGTCGTTGCTCTGTGACACTCCTGGAAGAGGCTAAAAATAACGCCTGACCGCTCAACGGTTCTTACGTCATAGTGGACACTCAGGGACTATCTTTACCTTTCACTGAAGCGCGTACACACGCACACACACACACACACACACACACACACACACACACACACACACACACACACACACACACACACACACACACACACACACACACACACACACACACACACACACACACACACACACACACTGTCTATCATTAGTGTGTGCATGATAAGAGCAGCTTGTGAGCATATATTAATAACTGTTTATGTTATAAAAAAAACATTTGTTAGAAGTATTGGTATCAGTACTGGTGTCAAGAAAGATATAGAATTAAACAAATATTGGGAACATTTTTAAATAAGTATAATGCTATAATAAAATCATTATTTCTATGGAAGTCCCGATGTGTGTGTGTTGTTTAATGTAGTTGTAAACATTTTAAGGAACATGAATGCAATTAATTTCCAATAAAGGTTTAAAGTACTTAATCTAAAGTGAGCCCTTTTATTACTTTTAATAACAAAATAACAATTATTTTTCTACTGGTTTAAAATACGGTACTACATCATTGATATGGTTAATAAATTATTAATTTAATAATTAATTAAACAAGTTACAGTGGCAATGAATAAAAAACACTAGGTATTTTATTATTGTATAATTATTATAAAGTCTTATCCCAATATTATTTAAAATAATTCTTTAATGTTAAATCTACATTATTTTAGGGGTTCTGCAAATAAATATTTATGATGATTAATGATGATTCATTTTTATTTGTAATTGATTCACAGCCCTATTGTCAATTTTACGTGCAAAACTCTACAGTTGTATTCAAAAGTTTACATACCCCTTGCAGAATCTGCGAAATTTTAATTTTTTTAGTAAATTAAATTTCTCCTCCTGAATAATATGTTTTACATAACAAATGTTTCCATATATTCCACAAGATAAAATAACAGCTGGATTTATAAAAATAGCCCTGCTCATAAGTTTACATACCCTTGAACTGTAATCCTGTGTGTTGTTCCCTGATGATCCACATTTGTGTGTGTGTGTGTGTGTGTGTGTGTGTGTGTGTGTGTGTGTGTTTTGTGATGGTTGTTCTTGAGTCTCTTGTTTGTCCTGATCAGTTAATTTGAGTCAATGTTCTTCAGAAAAATCCTCTAGCTCCTGCAAATTCTTCCGTTTTCCCGCATGGTTTTCATATTTGAACCCTTTCCAGCAGTGACTGTATGATTTTGAGATCCTCTGAGGAAAATTGAGGGACTTAAACACAACCATTAAACATGATTCAAACATTTACTGATGCATTAAGTGTGAAAATGTGAAAATTTTTGAACAGGATGAAGATGTGTCCATTTTGTTTAAAGATCATGGGCCAGATTTACTAACAGCTTGCTTCAGTGCAAACTCTCTTTTGCCTTTAATAATAATAAACTACTACAAACTATATAAACTATAATAAACTACTGTCAGGATTTACTAAAAACACGCACTGAGAATGTAGCACTGAAAAGCTATGGGCAGGGTTATTTTTGCGGATGATCTTACTGCATATGCATTTGTAGGAGCTTCCTCTTCAGACGCAGTATTTATGAGAGGAGACTATTTAAATGAATCATACAAGGTGATTTACTAAGGTCTGCGCTCGTTCAGGAGACCTAAGGACTTTTCTACAATTCCCACAGATAAAAAATGTCAACAGTCATGGTTGATTTTTATAATCCGATACCACAACAATTTAATTCAAGATCGTTCGTTTGCTCGGCCCATTTCAAGCAAGCTTCGCTCAGCGTCTTAAACCAAAGAAAGGGGCAACTATATCCCTGGAAGCAGTAAGTAGCGATTTTATCCACTTATTGACTGTTTAAACAATTTCTGATTAAATTGAAAGTTTCTTAGAGAGACCGCATTGTCTAGATAAGGCAAGATGCTTACAGTAACAATAGGAAACACCAGGTACCATACAAAACTAAATAGCGTGTCTAATGACAAAGGGTAATATTATTTTGTATTACAAAATACAACCGTAGATACTTTGCTTACAGATCGTTCACTCAATCCTTCTAGGAAACGTCACCTTTTCCACCACATAAGTTAAAACGGCAGTCATTTGACAAGTCTATTTATTTTGTAAAAATATAAGTTATATATTTATATTTTTGACAACTGAATTATGGTGTTTCCTATGATGTTTTTGCCTGTTTGTGAGGCCAGCAGGGGGTGCTCACCCTGTGGTCTGTGTGGGGCCTAACACCCCAGTATAGTGATGGGGACACTTTACTGACAAAGCGCACCATCTTTCGGATGAGACGTTAATCCGAGGTCCTGACTCTCTGTGGTCGTTAAAAATCCCAGGATGTCCTGGCCAAATTTGCCCATTGGCATCTGTCCTTCATGGGCTCCTAATCATCCCCCTCTCCTGATTGGCTTCATCACTCGGTCTCCTCTCCACCAATCAGCTGGTGTGTGGTGAGCGTTCTGGCGCAATATGGCTGCCATCGCATTATCCAGGTGGATGCTGCATATTGGTGGTGGTGGTTGAGGAGATTCCCCCTTCAATGTAAAGCGCTTTGAGTGCCTACATTGTGACTAACGTTATGTAAACATGCAATATCATTGACGAAAAAAGACAAGTCTAAAATGTAGGCTGAATGACACACTTTAAGCAGAACATCTCAAATGGAGATTGATAAAATGCAGCTTACTTGTTTATTGGTTGTTTTCAGTTCGTCCATGCGCGAGAGAGAGCTCACGTGCATATGGTTGCCAGATTGGACATGTTTAGGTAAAAACCGGAGAGTATACGGGTTTCTATTCACAGAAAGCTCTGTTTGGGGAATTTATTTACTGAAATCTGGCAACCACACGAACGTGAGCTCTTTCTCGCGCACGAATGATCTGAAAACACCAATAAACAAGTAAGCTGCATTTTATCAATCTCCATTTGAGATGTTTTGCTTAAAAGTGTCATTTAGTCGGTCAGTGTTCTGTCAGAGCGGTCAAGGACTCACAAGCCGCTTCACTGAACTGCTGTGAGCTGCTGAAATAAGCAAATCAGAGCAGAGCTCAACATTAATATTCATGACCCTTCCAAATAAGGCAAAAACTGAGCATTACATCCTAGGGACAATTTTTAGGGTTCTTAATGGACCTGTAAAACTGTATCTGGACAATTTTTGCCCTTAAATAAGCCACATACCCTCTATGTAGATATCAGAGAACAATTAAACATTGTTTCAAATCATTCTAGGGCACCTTTAAAAATGTGTGTGCGCAGCTGCTCGTCCCAGTGTGTGTGTAATAAGCAGAGTGTATGACAAGACCAGAACAAGGCAGGAAAATGGAAGAGCTATCAGGCAGTCCAAGGAACCAGAGAACAGGCTGGCAGCAGGGCAAAGTGGGCTTGTGATGCAGGCAAGCATTGGGCAGATGAAGCGTCAGGAATCCAGGACCCATATTGAGTGCAGCAGGTGATAGTGATCAAACAGTAATCAGAAACCACACCCCCAACACAACCACACAACACAAGGAGAATGAGACGATAGATTGATGAACTGTGACAGTACCCCTCCCCCTAGGAGCGCCTCCTGGAGCTCCCAGGAGGACCAACCTGTCGATTGTAATCATCAATAAGGGAGTGATCCAGTATGTCCCGCGCAGGAACACAGCTTATCTCCTCTGGACCGTAACCTTCCCAGTCCACCAAGTACCGGAATCCGCGTCTCCTCTGCCTCGAGTCCAGAGTATGATTGACCGTATAAGTTGGTATGAGGCATGGCGGAGGAGGAACCGTGACTGGTGGATTAATGTGGGAATAAAACACATTAGGAAGGTAGTTTGAGGCGCACTTTCACTGGACTAAAAATCTTGGTGAGAGGAAACGGGCCTTAAAATTCAGCCGGGCTCACGGGCTCTGCTCCATGTGTGGCAACACCTCTGGAGGAAGGCGTGAGTGGAGGGGACCACAACTTCGGATTCCAGACTGGGAAAAAGTGGTGGCTGGTACCCTAAGCTACACTTAAACTGAGAGAGGCCCATGCCCGACACTGGTAACAAATTATGTGCGTACTCAATCCAAGAGATCTGCTGACTCCAGGACAAAGGATTCTTGGAGGCTAAACATTGCAACCGTCTTGCAAGATCTTGGTTTGCCAGTTTAGTCTGACCATTACTCTGGGGATAAAACCCCGAAGACAAACTAACCGTCGCCCCCAGTATTCTACAAAATTTGTGCAAATATTCGGAAATAAACTGGGGCCCCATGTCGGAAACCACGTCCATCAGGAGGGCAGGAGGGTGGTGAAATCTAGGGCGATGTGGTACCAGGGTCTCGAAAGAACAGACAGCAGTTGGAGTTACCCATCCGGAGAGCAATTAGACGTCTTACCCATGGCACAAACTGAACAGGCCAAAACAAATTCCCGGATGTCACGAGCCATACCAGGCCACCAGAATCGTTGCTTGACCAAAAACTTACTTCTATTTACCCCTGGATGACAAGCTACATTGGAACAATGACCCCATCGTATTAAGTCGGACCGAACCCCCTCAGGCACAAATAATCGACTCGGTGATCCAACGGGCGGAGGCGTTACCCCTTCTAAGGCCAACTTGACCCTCGATTCGACCTCCCATATAAGTGAGGAGACCACAAGTCTCTCAGGTAAAATGCACTCGGGAGTAGCTGGGCTTTCGGAGTGGTCAAAAACGCACGACAAAGCATCAGTTTTATGTTTTTATAAACCTGGGCAGTACGAAAGACAAAATTGGAAACGTCTGAAAAAAAGGACCCATCGAGCCTGCCTAGAGTTGAGTCTTTTAGCAGATCTGATGAATTCTAGATTCTTATGATCGGTCTATACCATGAAAGGTACCCCCAACCCCTCTAACCAATGGCGCCATTCCTCCAATGCAAGTTTGACTGCCAACAACTCTCTGTTACCAATGTCGTAATTGTGTTTGGCTGGGGATAAACGATGAGAGAAAAACAAGCATGGATGCATCTTGTCATCCGAGGAAGAGCACTGGGAAAGAACTGCACCTACCTCTGTCTCTGATGCGTCAACCTCTACCACAAACTGCTTAGGTGGATCAGGGGTCACCAGAATGGGAGCCAAAACAATGCTGCTCTTAAATTCTGAAAATGCAGCCTCGGCTGCACCAGACAACCTGAAAACCGTTCTGTGATAGAGGTTAATGCAGTCAGAGGCGCAGCTAGTTGTCTGAAATTGCGAATAAAATGCCAATAAAAATTGCAGAATCCCAGAAACATCTGTAGGGCCTTACGGGAATCTTGGCCAATCTATCACAGTCTTAACTTTGTCAGGATCCATGCGCATTCCCTCGGATGAGATGATATATCTCAGGAATGAAACGGACTGTGCATGAAATGCACATTTCTCCGCCTTGACAAAAAGCCTATTCTCTAGCAACCTTTGAAGCACTAGTCTGACATGTTGGACATGTTCCTAGAGAGACGAAGAAAAAATCAATATGTCACCCAGGTAGACATAAAGAAACTGATCGACCATGTCTCCCAACACATCATTGACTAGTGCCTGGAAGACTGCAGTGGAGTTAGAAAGCCCGAAGGGCATGACCAAATATTCAAAATGGCCCCTTGGGGGTATTAAACGCAGTCTTCCACTCATCCCCCTCTCTTATGCGCACCAAATGATAACCATTACGTAAGTCCAATTTCGTGAATACGGATGCTCCCTGTAACCTCTCGAAAGCTGAAGATATCAGTGGCAAAGGATAAGTATTCTTTACCGTGATGTTGTTCAGCCCCCGGTAATCAATACAAGGTCGCAGAGAACCATCCTTCTTACTCATGAAAAAAACCCGCCCCTGCTGGAGAATAAGAGGGGAGGATGAACTCAGAGGCTAGAGAATCAGAAATGTATTTCTCTATGGCCTCCCTCTCCGGTAAAGAAAGTGAGTATAACTTTTCTTTAGGCGGAGACTTGCCTGGTACTAAGTCTATGGTGGCACAGTCATAGGGACGGTGGGGAGGTAGAGAAGCAGCCCAGGACTTACTGAACACCTCCTTCAGGTCGAGATACTCTGTGGGCATGTTAGAGAAATCCACGTCTCCTTCTGAAACACAAAACGAGACACAGACAAACGAGCAGAAACAAGACAAGAGGCATGGCACTGATTACTCCACCCAATGATAGATTTGTGTCCACAGTCAAACCTGGGGTTATGCTTTAACAACCAGGGATAACCGAGGACAATGGGAATGAGAGGGGATTCCGTGATAAAAAAAACTGTATGGTTTCAGTGTGATTGCCCGATATAACCAGTGTGATGGTGTCAGTGTTGTAAGTGATGGTGGGAAGAGTTTGTCCATTAAGTCCTATCGCTGTGCACGCCGCACAGTAATAGGACTAGGAAGGGGATGAGAGGGATCTGAAGTTGCGTGGCAAGTTTGCAGTCCAAAAAACTACCCTCTGCCCTGGAGTCCACCAAGGCCTGGCAGTGATGTGATCCGGTTGTTTACTGCAATCTTCTCTGAAGGAGAGTCACGTACAAGGATTTCCCCAACGCAGCTCCACCCGACAGTAACCCCCGTTCTACTGCCGGGCTCGATCATTTAACGGACACTGGTTGAGGGAATGCGTTCTCTCTCCTCCCGGGAAAGCCAAGCTCTCCCCACCTGCATGGACTCGTGATCGTTGGGTGGGCTGACCGGGTCGCCGACTGTTCTGTTCTGTTCTCCTTGTCTGATAACGTTGGTCACGGTATTCTAGGCACGAATCCACTCGCAAGGCCAGTTCCATGAGTCCGTTGAGGTTAGTAGGCAGTTCCAGTGCGAAGATCTCCCGTTGGACACGGTCAGCCAGCCCATGCAGGAATCGATCCCACTGCGCCTCCTTGTTCCACTCTGCGTTCAAAGTCTGGAACTCGATGATGTAATCGGAGACGGGTCAATTGCCTTGGCGAACTTCAACGAGTCTCTGGCCCGCCTTGTGGCCCACCACGGTGCGGTCGAAGACCTGGCTCATTTCTTCCGAGAGTGCACGGCACGAGGCAAAGCACACATGTTGGTTTTCCCAAACTGCCGTTCCCCACAGCGCTGCACGTCCCGCCAGCAGATTGAGCACCAGCGCCACTCTAGAATTCTCTGTGGCAAATGTTTTAGGCTGTAATGAGAAGAACAGTGAGCATCTGGTTAAGAAAGATCTACACAGATTAGGCTCGCCTGAGTAGCGCTCTGGCGTGGGGATCCGTGGCTCGTGCTGGCTGCTGATGTTAACTGGGTTGTGGGGTACAGGCGGTGGGGCTTGCGCAGTGGGCTGTCTCAGTTGTTGTATTTGATTGGAGAGCTCGGACACCTGTGCCACAAGAGCCCACACCGCCTGAGCGGTAGTCATCACCTGTTCATCCTGATGATACATTCTCTTGTTGCTTTTTGTGAGGTACTCTTGCAGTTCTGCGACTCTCGCTGGGTCCATTTCGCAGTCAGATAGTTCTGTTGCATTCTAAAAGAAAACTGAGAGTTCCAAATGCGATAAACTCATTTATTTGTCAGAACTGAACAATGTTCATCAATAAGTTCGAAGACCACAGAGAAATAACTCAGAACAAGGCAGGAAAAAGGCAGAGCGATCAGGCAGTCCAAGGAACCAGAGAATAGGCGGGCAGCCGGGCAAAGTGGGCTTGTGATGCAGGGAAGCAGTGCGCAGATGAAGTGTCAGGAATCCAGGACCCAGAACAGAGGCGATCACCCGGGAGAACAAAGGACGCCCCCAACACAACCACACAACACAAGTAGAATGAGATGATGGATTGAGACAATAGCAACGCTTCAACAATGCTCCTGAACACACCTGGTTTTCAGACCAGACGGCCATGGGTGAGCAGAATACATTTGCTTTTTAAACAATGTGACACTTGACGTGAAACTGAGGACTGCTTCGGGCTGAAACTAGCAAAAAACACTTGCATCGCCAGGTGTGCCGGGTGTAAGATAGGGCCCTTTGAGTCTGGTTTAAGAAAGGCTTTTTTTCAGGGGTGGTAAATAATGGCACAAACACCAGTAAACTGACAAGTGCAAACTTTAGTTAATCACTTTGTATCCTTAATTATTTACTAATCACTTGTAAATGACTTGTAACGGAATTTACAAAACATTTATAAAATGTTAGCATATCACTTGATAATCATTTATAAATGTTTTGTAAATGATTAGTTCATTAACTAACCACTTATAAATGACTTACAACTGAACGTTATTATACAGTGTTACCGATTCATTTAAATAGTCTCCTCTCATAATACTCCGTCTGAAAAGGAAACTCCTACAAATGCCACAAAAATAACCCTGCCCACACCTTTTCAGTGCTAATTCATCACTGTGTGTCTTTAATAAATCCTGACAGTAGCTTTTTAACACCAACAGAGAGTTTGTGCTGGACCAAGCTGACCCTTAAAGTCCTGCCCTTTCATGAATTATGGACCAAGCTAGTTTTCTCTGTTTGTAAAATGTGTTCTGCTCTAATGGTAATTGATATTAGAAAAAAAGAAAAGAAAAAAAGATTTAAACGGGAATACTCAGCCTATGATGGATCGTGTTTGGTTTTCTTTATAGAGACCTCAGTCTCTATAACAATTTATAACTTCAGTCTTACATGGCAGATATGTTTTATGGTAATGAAATGGGTCTCATTTATTGCTTTCTGATGGATGAATTTATTCCAGCAGATTGTCTATGAGACTTTAATAAGACTGATGTAAAGCCATTTCAACTGACAAGTTTGTAATTCGGCCAACACTGCGAATGCCCTTTCAGGCCGTGATGAATGTGACGTCTCTGACTGTTGTTTAGCTGAAGGACCGAAGGCGTCACATGACCTTGTTTTGGGATCTATCGTGTATCTATAGATCAGACGGATTTATCTCTGCTCATTAGTGCCAAAACCAAATTTTCTGTCTTTTTTCTTGTCGAGTAATGCATATCACCTTACTTTATGAGAACACAATTCACAGTAATAACCTCAATAACCACAAACAAATAAAACAACTTGCAGTTTTTGTTGCACCAGGGCTGATGAAATTTGCACAAATACCTGCGAGGATTGTGTGTGTGTGTGTGTGTGTGTGTGTGTGTGTGTGTGTGTGTGTGTGTGTGTGTGTGTGTGTGTGTGTGTGTGTGTGTGTGTGTGTGTGACAGATATCTGCTGGCATATGACATGTGCCTGTTTCTTTTGCGAGGGTTTGATTCATGCTTCGGCCGCTTCTAAAAATAACAGCAAGCAGAGCGGGACAGCGACCTGTCTCCGGAGAGTGAGAGTGAGAGTGAGAGTGAGAGAAGAGAGAGAGAGAGAGAGAGAGAGAGAGAGAGAGAGAGAGAGAGAGAGAGAGAGAGAGAGAGAGAGAGAGAGAGAGAGAGAGAGAGATGTGCAGTCCTCTTCTTTCTCTTTCTCTCTCGCCCCAGTCATTTTGTTCAGCAGCACAGTCGCGCCTCAGAGCAGCCGCTAACTCACACACACGCACACACACACATAGAGTCTGCAGCAAATGTAATAAACCGCAGAGAGAGTGAGACAAAGACACACAGTGGGTAAAAGAAACAGGTTGAACAAAAGGGAACTTGCATTTGTAATCAGAAGTACGGGGGACGTCTACTGGACAGGACTGAGGATCAGCACATGTGAGAGAGACGTGTTCAGAGCGGCCAGATGCCTGTATTCAAGGTACACCTGCTTTAATGGGACTCTGTGTGTGTGTGTGTGTGTGTGTGTGTGTGTGTGTGCGTGTGCGCACAAACGCGGAACACTGTAATTCATTACCTTGCTATTTTATCAGTTTATTTTATTAAATGTGTAGCTGACATTATGTGCAGTTTCACTGAATATCACAGATAACATTTTGTATGTATTTTTTTTAAGTACGTGGAGCTTTAGACTTAAAATATGCAGTTTATTTTTAATTGCTTTAAGTTTATCTAACGCAGATTCATGGTATCAAGGTGTTTCAATAAAGATTGCATTTTACATTTTTTCTTTCAATATTTTTTTATTGGTAACACTTTCGTTGAGGGTTCAATTCTCACTATTAACTAGTTGCTTATTAGCATAAATATTACTTGGATATTGGCTGTTATTAGTACTTATAAAGCACATATTAATGCCTTATTCTGCATGACCTTATTCTACATCTCTTAATCTACCCAAAACCTAAAGTTAATAACTACCTTAATAACTAATAATAAGCAGTAAATTAGGAGTATAAGGCAAAAGTCAGTTAATGGTGAGAATTGGATCTAATCTAAAGTTTGTCCTCATTCATTCATTCATTCATTCATTCATTCATTCATTCATTCATTCATTCATTCATTCATTCATTCATTCATTGTTGAACAATATGGTTGATTAATTTAATTTTAAATTATTTCATTTTATTATAAATTATTTCATGTTTACTTCTAAAAATTGTGGATATTACTTTGTATTTATTTCCTTTTTAGCAGGCAATATTTTATGCATTTTATGATGAGTGATGAACACCATACATGAAATGTTAAACATGCTCATATTTCATGTCTGCGTGTGTGTTTTATTGGTTATAAATGACGTTTGCTGAGATAAGCAAGTGGAAAATTGTTAAAGAAAGTTTCTTGCTCTGGTTTTCACATAAAGCAAACGCACACAGAGAGCGATGACTTGTGTGATGATAGATTGCTTTATGAGGTTTATATGACTGGGCAGCCGCTGACATGTAAATTTCCCACAATGCTCATGGAGGCGAGGTCAACTGTAACTGTAAGAGATAGACATGAATGTAAGTGTGCAGGAAAGAAGTGCACTCAGTCGAAAAGAAGATTTCTCAATGTGTTGTTCTTAAACACTTCCTGCTATTGTGGTTGGCTATTTGTGACAAACATAACTTTTAACAGTTGGTTAGTTGAAATATTTTACCCCCATAATCGGACATCTTTTTACAGTATGTGCACTGTTTCTGTGAAACAGAAAGAAACATTTATCAAAGTGTTCATACTGCTCTTTTCCAAAAAGTAGTTCATTGGTGTGATATATATTTGAAGCCGTTCAGCAGCTGTTGTGTGAGCAACAAACCCAAAATTTAAGTCCCTGCTGATTAAAAATCTTCCTTGCACACATTCAGGTTTCACGTCAGTGATATTTTATGTCAGTGATGTCAAACATGGCGTGACGTGTCTCAGTGTGTCCTATTGGAATGTAAACATTACATTACAAATTACATTTGACAAATGCTGATGACATTTAAGATCTGCTAGTGGTGGTTTGGTTGTCATTTTTGACACATTTCATTTGTTGCATGCAACACTCACACAAGGCACCCAGAGGGAAATACCACAAAACCATAAAGGTGCAAAGTAACAGCGATAGGAGGAGAAATGGTGATGACTGATGGAATTAAACTAAGAATAAAACACACACACACACACGTCTGGTTCACTATCTTTGTGGGGACTCTCCATAGACTTAATGGATTTTATACCGTACAAACTGTACATTATATCCCCCTATACTGCCCCTGCCAAACTTACCCATCACACACGCACACGCACACACACGTTGTGTTTTTGTGAATTGTGGGGGCTTTTCATAGGTGAATTGGATTTTACACTGTACACACTGTACATTTTATCCCCTTACACTGCCCCTAAACCTAAACCTACCCATCACAGGAAATATTCTGCATTTTTACATTTTCAAAAAAAACATAATTTAGTATGATTTATAAATCCATTTACATTGTGGGGACCGCTGGCTGGTGATCTCAGGTTTTACTATCCTTATGGGGTCATTTGGTCCCCACAATGTAATATAAACACGGAAACACACACACACACACACACACACACACACACACACACACACGCACGCACGCACGCGCACACACACACACACACACACACACACACACACATACACCATTCAGAACTTAATTGAAATGTCGGTTTCACTTTAGATTAGGTCCATTTCTTCACTATTAACTATGACTTTTGCATTAAACTCCTAATTTACTGCTTATTAATAGTTAGTAAGGTAGTTGTTAACTTTAGGTAATGGATAGGATTAAGGGACGTAGAATATGATCATGCAGAATAAGGCAATAATATGTGCTTTATAAACAGACAATATCCTAGTAATCAGGATCCTAAGGGTGCGTTCACACTTGTAGTTCGGTTCGTTTGGTTCGTTTGGTCCGGACCAAAAAACAAAAACAAAAATATAGTCCTGGTCCGCTTAGCATTCACACAGGCATTTTTAACAGCGAACCTAAAGTTACCGAACCAAAGGCACAGGGAGACGGTCACAACCTGATTGGTCGGCTTATATGACGTAGGAGCTCGTTTACCGAACATTCAAAACAACACTGTGTGCGGATTACACGCGCGGGCATTTTATGCGTGTAACACATATGGCATTATTTTTTACCAGAGAACTCATGATGAGCTCATGAAATGTTCAAAACAACGCTGTGTGCTGGATTAAACGCCATCATTTTATGCGTGTACATGTGGCATTATTTTTACCCGCTGAGAACTCATGAAGAGCTCATGAAATGTTCAAAACATTCAAAACAGCAGCAGGATTTCCTCCGTTGTGCAGAAAAGAGATGGCCGTTCTGTCGTCTGTACCTGCTAATAATGGGCAACACAGGTCCTTTGATGACAATAACCAGGTTTGCTTTTTGTGCGTTTTTTCTAGCATTTTCGAAACATGCTCGTCGCACCAAATATTGATGAGGCTCTTCCTCGTTGCTCTACGTTTGCCCTCTAATGTTAAAGTTACTCATTTTGGATAACGTACACCGATCTTTCTGCGTCGTCAATTCAGCTGCATTATGCGTGGCATCTTGTGACATTACGTCCGGTTTTTGGTCCGTTTACATGTCTTTGGTCCATGTTGCGTTCATATATCAATCGAACCGCACCAGAGTTCGTTTGGAAGCGGACCGAGACCCATCTTTTTAGCGCTCTCGGTCCGCTTGTTTGGTGCGCACCAGAGCTCGGATGGCAGCGTTCACATATGTTCAAATGAACCGCACTTACCGAGCAACCGCACCAGGGTTCGTTTTAATCGAACCAAACTTTTTGCGTTTGAACCAAGTTTTTGCGTATACGACAATATTGTCAAAATGATCCCGTTCGCACGGATAGAAAATTGCTAAAAAACGCTGTATTATCCATGATCGGCCAGTTGATGTCACTTTGTAAAGAAACACTACTCGCCTATAGAGTTAAAGGTGCTGTATGTACGTTTTTGGCTGTACTAAAGTCTAAAAATATGATAGTATGTTTTCTGATATTTAGGAAACACGCTGAGTTCACACACTCGTTTCTCTGGAAAGCAATGCTACAGCCAGTTATTCTGCTTTGAAATGTGTGTTCTGTGTGGGAATGTCTGTTTTGGTCTGTGTGATACCGCACATTGCCAGTTTACCCAATAGTATTTCGACACCACACAGTTGGCGGATAACACAACATATTGCAGCCATGGAAGCCAGCAAACAAACTGGGTTAGAGATCGCAGATTCCACCAGACCTCGGCATCCATCTGAAAGCACAGAGAAATCCACTCATCAACTTAAAGTCTCCTCATCTTCCATTGTCAACGCTCATGCCGAATCTGAGGTGGAGGGGCGGGGCAAACTATATTTTGAATTTGGACTGTAGTACTCATTTCAACCACTAGCTTTCATTCTTACATAGAGCACCTTTAACAGGTGATACACATGCGCACGACGTTACCATTTTCACAATTTATCGTTTTTGTAGTTCAGACAGAGGTGAAAACATGCACTATGAAACCTGATTTCAAAAGTTAGCATTTTCAGGCTGCCAAAGCGCTGTTGTCGTGCAAATGAATGGCCACAACACAAACAAAGTTTTCAGTGTTTCAGTGTTTCAGTGTCAGCAGCCCCTAAAGTGTTACTAAAAATGCTATTCCAGTTCAGTTTCCAATTGAAAATGAAGCATTTCAGTTTAAGCAAGAAAATTATCAATAAAACAAATAATTAAATAATTATAATTACATTTTTCAGTTTGAATTTTTTGAATTATTGTCCCACCCACAAGCAATCCGTTTTTTAAATTCCACCTTAAGAAATTATTATCTTATCATTTTTAATACATTTTATTTTATTGACCATGGATCAAAGAATGTTTCGTTTAAAAGAATTCTCTAATTTACTCAAATTATTTAATATTTAGTAAGCAAAATTTTAATGCAAATATTTATTTTTGTAACATTATTTCCAAACAATATGTTGTATTCCTGTGGTGACGAATGGCAGATTGAATCTGTTTTGATGGCTTTGTTCTTCTCTTACCCCGACAGTAAGTCTACATGTTTAGTTTGATCTGCTTTGGGTCATGGGTTACGCTGTTGGGTTTACGTCCTGTCTGTGAACACAGAAACGAAGGTCTGTCGCAACATTGTGGCTCATTGCTACATAGAAAAAGTGTTGTTTTAGGATTTTATTCAGACACCATCATGTTTTACTAGTGTGTGCAGGACACTAGTTCATTTATGTAAGTGCGGAGAGCAAAATAAAGTAAACTGTGACGTACAATATACCCCAAAACCAAAATGATTCGGACACTTTGGCTGGAGCATGTTTTGCTTCAGTGTTTTTTCTTGAACTGCTAATGCGACCTTTGACACCACAGACTGAACAGAATGAAGCGTTGTTGGTCATTGGTCGACCTGAACTGGTATTATCTGATTGTCTTCTTAAATTTAACAGCTGATTGGTTGATTGTAATCCGTTGCACTCCTTTCTATCAAAGTTATCTGACATTATCAAGATGAATTTGTTCTGACACAGTTTAACTCTGAGTTCTTGTTATATTTTATTACCATTGTCTAAACTATAGCGAATAAACTGTGATCATGTGAGACAATGTCTAAATATATATTCCACTGGAACAGAGAAAGCAAAGATATCCCTCCCATATGTGTGTGCTTATGCTTATGGTCAGACTGTGTGTTTGTGTGTGTGTGTGTGTGTGTGTGTGTGTGTGTGTGTGTGTGTGTGTGTGTGTGTGTGTGTGTGTGTGTGTGTGTGTGTGTGTGTGTGTGTGTGTATTTGTTGCCATTGATTTGCATTTTTTACTTGGTCAAACTTCAGATTAGGGTCCAATTATCACTTAACTAACTATTAATTATGAGTTTTGCCTCAATAAACTCATAATTCCTGCTTATTAATAGGGGTGTGACAAGACACTTAGCTCACGAGAGATTGGGTTCACAAAAATGAGACAAGACACGATTTTTGCACAGTATTTTTAAGAAACCCTCAATGACAAAATTCATGACTGGAAATATAATAGCAAGTGCATTTTGAAATGTTTTATCATCTTGTTTAATGAATGTCATTTTAGTCTTGCATTCTGAGTATGAATTATCAAATGCATTGAAAGACAACAATATAAAAGCACTGTAAAAGATTTTGCCACAGACTGAATGGCTTTTCTCCTACACTGTAAAAAAAACAACAAAAAATCCCTGTAAAATTTACTGTAAAAAACGGCAGCTGTGATTGCCAGAACTTTACTGTAAAATATAAAGTAGCAACATTTTAGTTGATACAGATTTAAATTTACAGTAAATAACCATAACTTAAATGACCAATCTATTAAAATACTTATATCTGTTATGTACCTTTGATGTCTACTAACAACCGCCAATCACAGTGGAGATGAGAGTCACATGATGAATCAAAGAGGAGGACAATACTCATATATAAAAGGTGCACAGTGTCATTCACACAAACACTAAACACCATCATGGTAACACACATAAAAAATGCAATAAACATTCATTTAACAACATTAAATATAATATACAACCCTATTGTACATAATTTATTAGAAAAAAACTAAGAAGAAAGGTGTCGTGCAGGGAAATTCTGGGAATCTCAGTTCACGTTTTTTTCATTCTAAATTATACAACAACTTGTTATTTTTCACTTCCAACAACGGTTAACGGTATTTTACTGTAAAATTACATGAAATGTAAGGTTTGATCTATTACAGTTATTAACTGTATTTAGTATGGAAACTTTCTGTTAACAGTTTTTAACCGTATTAAAATCACGATATCTTTTTACAGTCTCTTCAGATCTGACTGTACATGAATTATGAGTTTTCAGAACTTCTGATTGAGGCTGTGTGTGACCTCCTAATTCAACTAATTTCCACAAATTGAACATAGAAATAAAAACAGTATAAATACTCTTTGAATATTCAAAGCAGAACAGATACCATATCTAAGAGGTGGTTATAACTGCACAGCCCAGCATTAGATAGCATTGATATTGGGAGACAGGCTAATGTATGTCGTCTAATATGCGGGAGTCAGGGAGCTCATATTTAATTTTGCTTTCAATTCGTGATCGCACGTACTCTTGTGTATAGGGAGCGGTGGTGCTGAGTGCGCATTCTAGATAATAAGACATTTATCAGACGCTCTATCAGGCTCTGTTGCGCACCAATCTTCTGCCATGGTCCTGTAAATAATCTCGTCTTGTTTAAAATAGTTGAAAATTGAAGTGACCATTATCTAACTGAATATAACGGTTTTTATTTCTTAAAAAAAGGAATACGACAGTGGAGGATGTAATGTAAACGTAGCCGTGGCATATTGTTTGCTAATTTTACCCACACGCTCCATTGTGGCATTGCCTTGAGACAGCTTTTGTACTCTATGTGTTCAGCGTGATGCATGAGATCTCGTCACACCCCTACTTATTAATAGTTAGTAAGGTAGTTGTTGTTAAGTTTAGGTATTGGGTAGAAAATAATCTGGTCATCATGCAGAATAAGGCATCAATATGTGCTTTATACAACACGATCTCATGGTCATGCGTATAAATAGTACGAGTTTGCAATCTTGTGGAATGTATACGCCAAAATGAGTTTTGGCGTGCGTATGGTACGCGGTTTTTCGCGTGCATATGATACGCACTTTATGGCGTGCATATGACACGCTCTTGGGTAGGTTTAGGGTGGTGGGGTGGGGGGTTTGTATGTATAATATGCCATAAAGTGCGTATCATATGCACGCGAAAAACCGCGTACCATACGCACGCCAAAACTCATTTTGGCGTATACATTCCACGAGATTGCAAACTCGTACTATTTATATGCATTTTCGTGAGATCCGTCTCGCTTTATAAGTACTAATAAACAGACATGATTACAGACATATTATGCATGTTAATAAGCAACTAGTTAATAGTGAGAACTGGACCTTTAACAAAAGCGTTACTACCCTTTACTTCATAGCTGTGGTTTTTAAAAGCATTTCAACAAGTTTGCGGTGGTTTACCCTTCTTAAGTTTCTGCTTTTCAGGCCATTTTGAGCAGGGCAAACAGAGCAGCTAGGGCTAGTGTGTGTGGTGGACGTTAATGATTGTGTATTCAGTCGAACATAGAAGTTCAGCCAAGTGGCATGATGTCTTGAGTGAGGCTGGGGTGCGATCAGCGCTTAATGCTGTGTTTGATAAAGACACACTCACAAACACCCCCCCCCCTCTCTCTCTCTCTCTCTCTTCCTTCCACTCATGATGTGTTTATGTGAAGAGGGTGTCGCCCGTCCAACCACTAGATTTCTTCCTGTCTCTCTTCTTTCTTGCACCACTTGTGATCTTGCAGAAGAAGCTTGAATCTTGATGCACGCTAACCTGGTCTGACACACACTGATGCACATGTGACCAGGGTCTGATTCTCCTGTCTTGGCTGTGTGTTCACCCCGACGGTGAGTGTGTTGCTGGTGCGCTTTACTTCTTTCTTAGTGTTTACTAGCGTTTCCGAGACCGCACTGTAAAATAAATGTGGTGGTGAAAGAATGAACAATGAATGAGTTTGTATTGAGATTTCTCTCAGACTCTTGGCAAATCTGAGCACAGTTTGAGACATTAACATCTATTCTAAAACTTTAGAGGAGACACATGTGAGACACGGCTCTTATTGTCTGGTGTAAAGTCTGAGATGGTGAAAACTTGTTAAAGTCTCTTTAATGTCATTGCTGTCTAAGAGCAAATACTATAAAGTAATTATGTGCTTATGCTACTTACGGCACTCTTTTAAAGTTCTGCAGTATTTATAGGTCACTAATAAAATTGAAATAAATTTGTGGCATTTGACCATGTGCGTTCTTCATTATAGACAGGTATATTTTTGTAAGCGTCCATGTAATAATGAATCATCAGATTTTGCACAACTTGTGCAAAAGGTCCATGCAAGCTCAATTTGTTATATAATCATAGGCTACACAGACAGAACAAGTTATGATTGCAGTTTATTGCATTTTTACATATTAGGTACAACAGATTGTTTTTCTCCCCCCTCCCCCCCCCCCCAAGTTTTCTTTAAAAAAAAAACTTAATTTATTTTTGACTAAAGAAAGAAAGACATGAACATCTTGGATGAGATGGGGGTGAGTAAAATGAGTAAATTTTCATTTTGAAGTGAACTAATCCTTTAAGATGGGCTATAGCCCCATTGCACCCTATAAATCAAGACTGCTATCAATCACAATTCAATTATGACAGTCATCGATTCAGTTTAATTGTGCATGGGGTAATTCAGGGGGGAGTTTTGTGCAATTTTGCATCAATCCTGACACTGATCAGCATTGATCTCATACATGGCCTATCTACAATCCAGTTAGAGGAACAATACCTCGTTACATTGGCCCTCATTTATCATAAGAGCGTACACCAATACACCAAATTTCCAGCGTACACCCTGCATACACCCAAACCCAAGGTGACTTTGAGATTTATAATTTTGGACGTTGGCGTACAGCACGCTCAAATAATACTCCAGCTCAGGAGGTGGTGTACGCACGTTTGAGTTAGTGCGAAAATGCACAGAAAAACAATTCCCAACACCACAAAACGCACTGATAAAGATATGCTATATTATGACCCACTGTAAAAAAACAACATAGTAATTCTAAACTTCGGTGTTTATTTTTGTGCAACACGGACTTCAATGTTTAATTTGTGTGACTTTACCAAAGCATTTGAGGATGTATTCCTCCAGTTGCGAGCCTGTGCGGCAGCTGCGCACGGACTGGGACTGAATAATTCAGACGGACAAAATAATACAAAATTACATTCTTCTTCTTTTAAATAATAATAATAATAATAATAATAATAATAATAATAATAATAATAATAATAATAATAATAATAATAATAATAATATAAATAATAACGGCATTCTTCTTCTAAATAACAATAAGCGTCATTAATAATAAAAATCATAATAAAAAGAATAAAAAGAATCTTACAAATTGTCATGCAATTATTAATGTGAATGAACGGTAGACTACTCCACATCACATCATCATCACTATCGTACACCCCAATACATGTGCCGTGATACGAATTTAAATGCTAATTGTTTCAAAACACGTGCTGTAAAATAATGCATTGTGATGGTAATTTATCATCCAAACAGCTTTAATCTGCTGGAGTGCGCTTCTCAACCCCCACACTATTAACAGTACTCGTATTGGGTCCATATTTTTTGTTTTTGTAGGTGCCTTTAATCCCACTCTTTAAACTCCCAAATAAAACAATTTCGTTTTTTTCCACTTCCCTGGTGGTGGTCTTGATGGGCGCGTCTCAATCATCTCACTAGTCCACTAGTCAGGGCACTGATCAGAGAGTCAGCCCATTGACTTATGTCCTAATCAGTGCCATGACTAATGGACTAGTGAGATGATTGAGGCGCGCCCGATCTCCACGTCGGAGAAGTTTCACTTCTTTGCCGTCTTCGTGTGTCCATGGCGTAATATAAGGGCGTGGAGGAGGCGGAGACTTGAATATATAGGGGCGTGTCATTCTAATGACGATCGTTTTCAACCGTGGCATTTATCAAGGGCAGGTATTGCGTACACCTGGATTGCAGAGGTGCGCTCACCTTCATAAATCAGGCGGTGAGAGGAGTGTAAGCATAATCTTACGCCAACATATACGCCCGTTTCTACGCAAGATTGATAAATGAGGGCCATTAAGCGCAAACAGCCCGTCTTGTTGGCAGAGGCTATTTGCTCTAACTCCGCCCACTGACGTCTGATCGGGCAGGACCAAATTACAGAAGAAGCTGGATTAACAACAGTAGCAATAGTGTAGAGGTAAAGCGTATGACAGAAAGTTTTGATGCAAATCGACCCCTGTTCGAATCTGCCTTTTGCCAAACGTCCTTTACTACACTTTCCATCACATATCAGATCGGGAAGGCATTTATTTTCAATAAAAATGAAAATATTTGAAAAGTGGAATTATAGTGTCTAACGTGTATTTAATAATACATTGTTAAGGGTTAGGGGTAGGTGTTACTTAGTGCAAATAGCAGCTGCTTTAACGAAACAGCAATGGAAAATGTTAATCCATGCTATAGTTATTTCAACCATGGTGAAAGTCAAACTTAATACTGAAGTACATTTTCACCTCTGATAAACAAAGAAAACTTGGTATCATTTTAATCTCCAATATGTTAGTTGACAGTTTAGTCTTGCAATGCTATATTTCCTTTAACCCTAAAATACAACACAATGCAATGCATAATTCAAAATATGGGTAAAAACACCTGTGCAAAATCAATAGGGAACATATTAACAGTACATGTTGGGCATGTTGCAGCACTGCACTGCATTGAGCGCTGCTATAAGACCCAGACGATCCCATGCAGTTTAAGAGATAATTCACATTATTCCCTTTTGTGAATTCTATTTACTGCAGCATGAGAACGCATGGAGTCCCCCTAGGGTCACATACAGAAGCAGAATTTTCCCCAATAATAAGTGCCTTGATTTCTGTGCTTTATGTTTATGAACTGTACTCGTGGATTTGTATAAGTTTACACATTATAACAAATTGATTTGGAAATCTGTAGTCCCGTATTTGACAACTGCACTCTTATACCGGGTTCAGACTACACAATATATTTGCCTGTTACGATAATCAGTGTCAAATTATGCAATTTTGGCTCCTAAATTATTGTCGTGGACAAGGCTACACGTTGCCTCCCGACCAATCATCTTGTGCGTGATGTCATCAAGAAGGAGGAACTAGCGCTTGACTTATGAATGTAAACACACATTAACTTCAGCTCTCCAGTGTGTTCATGTTTTACTACAACATGGCCCGTCGATAGACTGCAACATTTCACTTCCCTTTTTTCGTTTAGCAACCACCCATGTTTGTTTGCGGAGAACAGGCATTGGTGAGATCGGGCATGAGAGAAAACGAGGCTTCCCTGCGGCGGCCATGTTAATGACTGCAGCGGGCATCTTTATTGGGCCGAATGACTTTGTGATGGTTTGTGTGACCTTAATCAAGTATTGTGTGTCCCTGACCTTCTGTATTTGATTAATCTCACCTCCATGTCCTTCTTTCTCTCTGTCTGAGAGAGGAGGAATATTGGCCCCCAGTAGCAGAAAGATTGTCTCTAATAGCCTTAAAAATGGTAAAGGTTGTTTTCTTTACTGTGTTAAATATTTTATGTCTCTATTTGTGGGCTTCCACAATCTTCTCTGCTTTCCTAATGTGAGACATACTGCCTGATTCGACTAAAATATCAAGGATAAAAGCCATTATTACAATCAATCAATCACACACACACCGTTACCTCAGTCATATTTCAATATCAGTGATGTGGATTTTTTTGTTGTTTGAGGGATGAAATAGGAGAAAGAAGCTGTATTTATTTTATTGCAAATATTGAGATTAGATTTCACAGTGTTTGACGTAAGAAATATTACAAATTAAAATTACAAATGAGACTTCTTTAAGATAACATGAAACCAAACTTATCTACAGTATTTTCTTATTGCATTCTGCAAGTTGTTCCAAACCTGTATGGTTTTCGTTGTTGTGCTGAATGCAAAGGAAGATGCTGAAGGATCTTTGTAACTAGCACCTAAAACTATATATTTTAAACAGCTTTATTAATGCTGCAAAAGTTATTCAGTCAAGAGCAGTGAGTGATGGTCTGATTAATATTAGAAACACATACAGCAGCAGCAATATTAGGCTACTGTCACTTTAAGAGTTAATAAACAGATCTAAAATACTGATACACGTGTGTTTACTTTCTCAAATATTTATGGTAATTTTAAGTCATAACCGACTATGCTTACTAGGAGACTGATGTTGGACGAGAAGGCCTGGCTCTCAGTCTCCGCTCTAATTCATCCCAAAACTGTTCTATTGGGTTGAGCTCAGGACTCATTGCAGTCCAGTCAAGTTCCTCCACACCAAACTCGCTCATCGATGTCTTCATGGACCGACGCTTTGTGCACTGGAGCGCAGTCATATTGGAACAGTTAGAGGCCGTCCCCAATCTGTTCCCACAAAGTTGGGAGCATGGAATTTTCCAAAATGTCTTGATATGCTGAAGCATTAAGAGTTATTTTCACTGGAACTAAGCCCTGAAAATAATCATCCACCATAACACACACCCCCCTCCACCAAACTTTACACTTGACACAATGCAGTCAGACAAGTGCCGTTCTCCTGGCAACCACCAAACCCAGATTCGTCCATGGGATTCTCAGACAACTCAGAGAACACCAGACTCTAGAGTCCAGTGGCGGCTGCTTTACTCCACTGCATCCCACACTTTGCATTGCTCTTGGTGATGTAAGGCTTGGATGAGCTGCTCGGCCATGGAAACCCATTCCATGAAGCTCTCTACGCTTTTCTTGAGCTCATCTGAAGTCCACACGAAGTTTGGAGGTCTGGAGCTATTGACTCTGTTTTTAGTCGAATCAGGCAGTATGTCTCATGTTTGGCAAGCAGAGAATTTTGTGGAAACCCATAAAGGGAGACGTCAAATAAAGTAAAGAAAACATTCCATTTAGCAAACATTCTGAAGAATTTTACTTTAGAATGTTCTCTGAACCATGTTGTAACCTTTAAATAATGTTAGATTAACATCCAACTAAAACATTCTTAAAATGAGTTCTGATAATGGGGTAAGAAAAATAATATTGTTTTTGCTTTTAATTAATTATTTTTTATTTATTTTATTTTATTTGTCTGTCCCCATTGGCAGAATTTTTTTTCTAAACAAGACTTAACATCATATGCCAGTGTGCTTCCCCAGTAAATGGATTTTGATTTAAGAATGTTTCGATATTTGTACTGGAAAACAAAAAGGCACACTTTTTGCGCATTTCTTTTCTGAGTGTGTGTGTGTGTGTGTGTATTTGTGTCTATTGTCTCAGTATCGTCCTTCATTCCTCTTGTTAGTGATCTGGTGGTGTTTTGGTGTGCGAGGCACGTCCCCTCTCCATGTGTCCGCTTTGAGATGTTTGCCCCCAGCTCATTCAGTTACGCCTTTAATCTGCTGTTTCTAATGCGGTAGAGATGCCGCTGTAAAGACACGTCTCTCCCAATGAGTTCCCTCATTCTGCGCGCACGGACCCACCGGGACAGCAGCCAATTAACTTCAGTGTCCCATTGATTTATCAATCAACCCAACGTTAATGTTCACCAACATTATTCATTGGTCGATTCCTGGTGACAGGATCCTTCAAAACAGAAAGAAATGGTTATGATACTGTGATTAGAATAGATTATTAATTGGTTCAAATATTTAATCAAGATTGATTGTTTCAGCTACTGATGCACTCAGATCTCAACATCACTACAAAATCACATCTGTTTGAGGTGGCTGACAAGAAAACTTCACAATACTGACACCATTTAGTTTCAATATATTTGTATGATCATGAAGCTGGTTATCACAATATCAGAATGATTTCGCTGGATAAATTGTTTCAATGCTTGTTTTCATTAAAAAAAAAAAAAGAAAAGAAAAAAAGGTAACACTTTAAGGCCCAATTCTCATGTCATGGTTTTGTTTGTGTTCATGTCTTTGTATTTATGCTTCTTGTCCTGTTCCTGGTTATGTCATGTGATCCTGCGCTAGTTGCTTATTAGTATGCATATTACTAGTATATTGGCTGTTTTTAGTACTTATTTAGCACATTAGCTTGTCATTGTTTAAAACAAACATTTTCATTTGTCACACTTCTGACTTGGCTAGATCAGAAATTGTAATATGAATACCGAATGCCCCAGATTGAATTGAACATTGATCACCATCATGGTGACTTCAAAACAATTACAGTACTAAACAATATCATTTCTTACAGTGGGATAGTTAAAGACAAAGTCATCATGTGAATTCACAGTAAAAACAAGAGCAGTAAATTACTGTGATGTCAGCATCATTTTGCAGTTGATTAACAGTAAATCATAAATTACCCTGTATGCTTTAATTTCACTGTAAATTTCTGACTACAGTAATTTATTGTAAAATAATACTCTTTAATGCTGTAAATGAGTCGTATTTACAGTGTAGTTAAAAGAGAGAATTGGACCCTAATAATAAAAAAGGTTGAATATTATATATTCATTAGGATTATGTAGGATATTAAATTATTGATTATTTAAATGTATAGAGTTACTATATTTGGAAAAGTAGGAAATGATCATTTACAAGCATATTTTTGAACATCTGACCAATACTGCATGCTGCAGACAAAGAAACAGAACTTAGTCTAAATTTGCACACCCCCATACAATTTTGTAATGCAGCATATGTTTAATTCAAAGCCATATAAGTACCGACTATATTATTCTAATGGGGATAGATTATGAATTGTGTGTGTGTGTGTGCGGGCGCGCGCGCGTGTGTGTGTGTGTGTGTGTGTGTGTGTGTGTGTGTGTGTGTGTGTTTGTCTAAAGAGATGAGCCTGTGGTGTAGACTAAAACAGACTTAGAGTTTGGTGGCAAGTAAGAAAATAATCTACTCTGCAGATTTTGATATCCTGAGCATTAATAACTGGCCAGAATTTAGCAGTTTGCAAAAAATGTGACACTACAGTGTGATGATCAAATACAGTAAACTGCAGATCAAATGCTCTTGCATGACCTGTCAGGTTTGTTCTCATGAGTCCAAATCACATGTTCAAGCTTCTGTTACTATATATGATATTTGATGTGCTGCATGTATGTACATCGATCAGTGTTTATGTGAATCAAAGCCAAAATTAAAACCTGTTCATCATATAAGAATGTTTCCTTTCAGAAGACTCAAATGCATTACTTTTACACTTGCTGTGTTCCAATTTGTCATCTTATTTTATGCCTTATAAGTGCGTACTATTTTGGTGAAGAAAAAATACATACTTTTGAGTGTGTAGCAGAAGAGTAGACAAGCTTTGGGAGAAACTACTTCATCATAATTGTGTCTTTAATAGACAGCTCTGTCGCTTATGTGCATCCTGTCGTCATCCTAACGTTTAAACTGACCTATCAATCATCTTGTCACAGTTACAATCCTCCACATTCAGTTTAATTTAATTTAGACTCGTGACTTAGACAGAAACAGATTTAGACAGAGACTCTCCTCGTGTGTTTGCAGATGCCTATAGGCCATATTACTAACACGTCCTTTAAATAACACAAAAATAATGCGCTATTGACTTTAGAGCAGGTTTTTGTTGGTCAGTGGTGCAGTCGTTTTCAGTTTCTCAAAATTACACCTGGTTTTCAGACCAGACGGCCATGGGTGAACAGATAGAAAAAACTCATCAGAAATCAAGCATAGCTTTAGGCAGGTCACGTTAGTCAAGCACACAACCAGCTGACGCTCAGATGATCATGAGGTCTATCAATACAGTGCTGTGACAGCCTTTAGCCTCTCGTCCCCTTTATATCGGTCTCGAGTTCGCCCAGTACAAAACCAACATGTTGCTTGGTTCAGTTGTAACTGTCTGTGATGATAATTTGACCTAAGTGGTCTTCTTTATTTACAACCAACTTTAAAATACAACCAACACAGTTTTATATAATGGAGTCAAATACTCAGCTACTGCTTGGAAAAAAGAAAAATCTGTTCTGTTGGGCTTGATGCAATTAACATGCAGTTAAAGATACACAAAATAGTTTTCAGTAAATGTGACTATATTCTTTCTTAAGTAGTTTATATTTGAAACTCTGTAACTTAATATTGTATTTTTGTTTAAGACATATTTTAATCAAAAAATAATTGGAGTATTCCCTTTGGTGCCCCAGAAGAAAAAAAAATACATAGCAGAACATATTATTGGTCCTAAAAATAGCCATAATTGTCTAGCCATAGCCATAAAAAGTCCCCATGAAATCAAAATGGAAGTTTTTTGGCTTTTAGTATGAATATGTTGGCCTTACTGTTATATATAAGCTCCAAGACAATGACAAAATTCACATTTATAAGCATTTAAAATGTACAGTCTCTCACTTCCGACAATATGGATCTGTGAGCGGATCATGTGATCGAGTCGGTCCACAGTCCAGTCCAGATTCCAGTCCAGAGTCACGACAGCTCGGAGCGGATCATGTGATCGAGTCGGTCCAGAGACATGACAGCACAGAGCGGGTCATGTGATCGAGTCGGTCTAGAGTCACGACAGCACAGAGCGGATCATGTGATCGAGTCGGTCTAGAGTCACGACAGCACAGAGCGGATCATGTGATCGAGTCGGTCTAGAGTCACGACAGCACAGAGCGGATCATGGGATCGAGTCGGTCCAGAGACACGACAGCACAGAGCGGATCATGTGATTGAGTCGGTCCAGAGTCACGACAGCACAGAGCGGATCATGTGATCGAGTCGGTCCAGAGTCACGACAGCACAGAGCGGATCATGTGATCGAGTCGGTCCAGAGTCACGACAGCTCAGAGCGGATCATGTGATCGAGTCGGTCCAGAGTCACGACAGCTCAGAGCGGATCATGTGATCGAGTCGGTCCAGAGTCACGACAGCACAGAGCGGATCATGTGATCGAGTCGGTCCAGAGTCACGACAACTCAGAGAGGATCATGTGATCGAGTCGGTCCAGAGTCACGACAGCTCAGAGAGGATCATGTGATCGAGTCGGTCCAGAGTCACGACAGAACAGAGCAGATCATGTGATCGAGTCGGTCCAGAGTCACGACAGCACAGAGCGGATCATGTGATCTAGTCGGTCCAGAGTCACGACAGCACAGAGCGGATCATGTGATCGAGTCAGTCCAGAGACACGACAGCACAGAGCGGATCATGTGATCGAGTCGGTCCAGAGTCACGACAGCACAGAGCGGATCATGTGATCGAGTCGGTCCAGAGTCACGACAGCACAGAGCGGATCATGTGATCGAGTCGGTCCAGAGTCACGACAGCTCGGAGCGGATCATGTGATCGAGTCGGTCCAGAGTCACGACAGCACAGAGCGGATCATGTGATCGAGTCGGTCCAGAGTCACGACAGCACAGAGCGGATCATGTGATCGAGTCGGTCCAGAGTCACGACAGCACAGAGCGGATCATGTGATCGAGTCGGTCCAGAGTCACGACAGCACAGAGCGGATCATGTGATCGAGTCGGTCCAGAGTCACGACAGCACAGAGCGGATCATGTGATCGAGTCGGTCCAGAGTCACGACAGCTCTGAGCTGATCATGTGATCGAGTCGGTCTAGAGTCACGACAGCACAGAGCGGATCATGGGATCGAGTCGGTCCAGAGACACGACAGCACAGAGCGGATCATGTGATTGAGTCGGTCCAGAGTCACGACAGCACAGAGCGGATCATGTGATCGAGTCGGTCCAGAGTCACGACAGCACAGAGCGGATCATGTGATCGAGTCGGTCCAGAGTCACGACAGCTCAGAGCGGATCATGTGATCGAGTCGGTCCAGAGTCACGACAGCTCAGAGCGGATCATGTGATCGAGTCGGTCCAGAGTCACGACAGCACAGAGCGGATCATGTGATCGAGTCGGTCCAGAGTCACGACAACTCAGAGAGGATCATGTGATCGAGTCGGTCCAGAGTCACGACAGAACAGAGCAGATCATGTGATCGAGTCGGTCCAGAGTCACGACAGCACAGAGCGGATCATGTGATCGAGTCAGTCCAGAGACACGACAGCACAGAGCGGATCATGTGATCGAGTCGGTCCAGAGTCACAATAGCACAGAGCGGATCATGTGATCGAGTCGGTCCAGAGTCACGACAGCACAGAGCGGATCATGTGATCGAGTCGGTCCAGAGTCACGACAGCACAGAGCGGATCATGTGATCGAGTCGGTCCAGAGTCACGACAGCTCGGAGCGGATCATGTGATCGAGTCGGTCCAGAGTCACGACAGCACAGAGCGGATCATGTGATCGAGTCGGTCCAGAGTCACGACAGCACAGAGCGGATCATGTGATCGAGTCGGTCCAGAGTCACGACAGCACAGAGCGGATCATGTGATCGAGTCGGTCCAGAGTCACGACAGCACAGAGCGGATCATGTGATCGAGTCGGTCCAGAGTCACGACAGCACAGAGCGGATCATGTGATCGAGTCGGTCCAGAGTCACGACAGCTCTGAGCTGATCATGTGATCTAGTCGGTCTAGAGTCACGACAGCACAGAGCGGATCATGTGATCGAGTCGGTCCAGAGTCACGACAGCACAGAGTGGATCATGTGATCGAGTCGGTCCAGAGTCACGACAGCACAGAGCGGATCATGTGATCGAGTCGGTCCAGAGTCACGACAGCACAGAGCGGATCATGTGATCGAGTCGGTCCAGAGTCACGACAGCACAGAGCGGATCATGTGATCGAGTCGGTCCAGAGTCACGACAGCCAGTGGGACTTTAAGGAAGTTCAAATGTTTTTTTTGTTTTTTTTGCGTTTGAATTTGCAATGACAGGTTTTGTGAGATTCATCCATTTAGTTTACATTCTAAAATGTCTTTGGTGGACTGATAAAAGCCTGAATACTCACAGAAAATTTACAAAGATGACTAATTCAATTGGAGATTGGCCATTTTGAGAAAGCTTTTGGACATTGTGCAGTTAGCATCTTATGGTACTTGAATGGTTTGAGATGGTGTCATCTGAGGCCGACTCTATAAAGGTCTGAAAACATACCCTAATCATTTTCATGAAAAAAAGGTCATAAATCACTGTGGAGGATGCTTGATAAAACATTAATGTGTTATGAGGTATAATTATTGAGAGAGGAATGGACAATGATTAAGGTAAAGTTACTAAAAAATAATAATCCATTGCTTGTTATTATGGATACTTATTATGGAAAATTATGAAATATATGTGAGGTATTAATTTTATTTAAAAAAATATATATCTTTAGGAATTGGAACTACAAGTGTTAAATGAACTACAAGTGTTAAAGGCTACCGGTCAGGTCAAATTTTGTTAAATTTGTTGTTTTTGCCATTTTAAAGTATTTTTATTTATTATTATTTCTGTATTTTTTTTATTTAATTTCTACACTGCAAAAATAATTTTCTTCCTCAATATTTTTGTCTTGTTTTCTTGTAGAAATATCTAAACATTCTGCAATGAAGTTACATTTTTGACTTAATAAGTTATTATGAAGTGTTGGCTACTGACAATTTGATCAAAATAAAATGAGTTTATGCTTAAAAATATCTGTCAATAGATTATCTTGTTTTGAATTATTATAATTATTATATTATAATTAAATAAATTATTATAATTTTTATTTATATCAGTAAAGCAATACTTACTGGTTCACACTTGTCATGTTTGGTTCGATTAAAACGAATCCTGGTGCGGTTGCTCGGTTAGTGCGGTTCATTTGAACACATGTGAACGCTGCCATCCGAACCCTGGTGCTCACCAAACAAGCGGACCGAGAGCGCTAAAAAGAGGAGTCTCGGTCCGCTTCCAAACGAACTCTGGTGCGGTTCGACATGTAGACATGTAAAGAACCAAAAACCGGACGTAATGTCACACAATGCAACGCATAGTCAGCTGATTTGACAACGCAGAAAGATCGGTGTATCCAAAATGAGTAACGTTAACGTTAGAGGGCAAACGTGGAGCAACGAGGAAGTGCCTCATCAATATTTGGTGCGACGAGCATGTTTCGAAAATGCTAGAAAAAACGCACAAAAAGCAAACCTGGTTCTTCTCATCAAAGGACCCGTGTTGCCCATCAGTCGGTACAGACGACAGAACGGCCGTCTCTTTTCTGCACAACGGAGGAAATCCTGCTGCTGTTTTGAATGTTTTGAACATTTTATGAGCTCTTCATGAGTTCTCAGCGGGTAAAAATAATGCCATATGTACACGCATAAAATGATGGCGTTTAATCAGCACACAGCATTGGTTTGAATGCTCGGTAGGCAAGCTCCTACATCATATAAGCCGACCAATCAGGTTTTGAGCGTCTCCCTGTGCCTTTGGTTCGGTAACTTTAGCATCGCTGTTAAAAATGCCAGTGTGAACGCTAAGCGGACCAGGACTATATTTTTGTTTTTTGGTCCGGACAAAACGAACCAAACTAACCAAACTACAAGTGTGAATGCACCCTTAGGGCTCTATTTTAACGATCTGAAACACAAGTGTTAAAGCGCGAAGCGCAAGTAACTTTGTGGGCGGGTCTCGGCGCTGTTGCTGTTTTCCCGGCGGGATAAATGGCTCTTGCGCCCGGCGCAAATCTAAAATGGGTTGGTCTGAAGTAGCTTCATTATTCATAGGTGTGGTTTGGGCGTAACGTGAATAAACCAATCAGAGCGTCATCCAACATTCCCTCTAAAAGCAGGTGCGCAAGTTCCATTATGGATCGCTATTATTATGGCGTATTTACCAGGCGCACGCCAGGAGCGGTTCACAGCCGAGGAGACTGATGTTCTTGTAAGAGCAGTGAAAGGCAGAGAAGTTGTGTTGTATGGGGATGAGAGAAACCCACCCAAAATAGCGTCGGTTAAACAGTTTATCAGTCAATTTTTTTTTCCTGGTTCTTGACGGACAAACCAATTTGTCAGATGTCCTTATATACATATATGTCTTGCCACTATTGAGCAAACAGGTCTGATCCTTAATTACTCCAATTAGCCTGAATAATTTGTAAGCTAGATTTATGCCTATTTTTTCACATCTTCGTGGCACACCACAATGATTTCCGTCATCTCATGTGTTAATATTTTTTTAGTGCAACAACTTATGATTTGCAAAAATAACTGTTGCATCTGTGTAGATTACATTAGCAAAGTGTATGTGCGTTGTGCACACTATACATTATGGTCACGCATGTGCCCTTAAAATAGCATAATGAACAACGCGCCACTGACTTTAGACTAGGTTTTTTCTGGTCAGTGGCGCGATTGTTTAATGGAACAGAAAAATAGCACCAGGGATTGTTTGCGCCGGAACACGCCTCCTTTTTTGCGCTGAACCGCCCAGGGAGCGGACACCATGACACATGCGTCGGTGTACAAAGTCAATTGCGCTGGGTGCAAGATAGGGCCCTAAATGTATTTTTTTTGTGTGTAACTTTTAAATGTAAAAGTTATTATTTTTTTCAATTTCAGTTTTAGTTATTTTAGTACATCAAGTAAAAAATAATAAGACTTTTTTTTATTCAAATTTAAAAAATCATAAAAAATATATTATTTATATAGTTTTTTTAATGGTTTTAGTTTTAGCTTGAGTTATCTATAATAACCCTCTACTGGTTTAGATAGTATTCAGGCTAGGTTTTTATGAGATGTCAGCGGAGTCGCTCACGACTGTGAGCATATGAAGTTAAAAATGCTTCACTCCCAGATTGCTTTCTTTAAAAAGAAACAACCCATTCTCCAACCTCTGTGGTGCCCAAAGGGGCCAGACGAGCTAGAAAGACGTGAATCACAAGGTCCCCGATGATACAATGTTGTAGTATAACTAGTGTCTCACCTTCCCTAAAGTGATGTGCCCTTTCAGTTTGCCAGTGACGATGTGCACTCAGTGGGTTTGCTGTGTCTGGTCATGTTGGACTGTGAAGATGAGGAAGTCAATGCTTGTTGGTGGCTTCAAACCCTGCTGAAAAAAACAGCATGAGTTCCATGTTAGTCCAGGCTAGTTTATGATGTTAAGCTTGGAACATACTCTGCAGGAACAAATAAATTAGTTTGTTTTCTCGAGGTGGCAAGGACAAGAACAAAGTTTGTTCTGGCCAGTACATTTATACTTCACGAGAAAAGCAGGTGCCGATCATCTGCTTTTCTCCTCATTAACCTCATCTCTCCTCATTCTCGGACACCCGCAAGAAAAAAGTTCTGCTCAGGCGATGTGTCGAGAACAAGTTTCGAGAATCTTCCAAACCAGGGCTGCAAGAACAAAATGACATTTTGTTCTCGCAGCTCTGGGAGCGAGAACTTTTTTCTCTGTTCTTGCGGAGTGTGTTGTAGGCTTTAGTGCTGCTGGTCTAAAACATGCTGGATTATTCATCAGGGAACAACAAGACCTGGTTGTGCTGAAGCAAAGCGTTCTCTGAATCTCTCCTCTGTCAGGTGGAGAAGCGGTATAAATTAAGGGTGTAATAGTACACAAAAATTACAGTTCGGTACATTTTTGTTAATATGAAAATTCATAGAAAGCATTATATTCGCATACATGTTATAAACACATTTTTATGTTTTTTTTTAATAAACAAATTGAATTGTTTGTGCATCTTTAAAGTGAATTGTTTGTGTATCTTAAAATGTATTGCTTCAATTAAAATTTTCCAAGATCGAAACCTTGTAATTCCAAGTGATTGTTTAGAATTAGGAAGCACTATGTAATGAAGGGTAAACAGGGAGTGGATAAATTTGCAGCTTTTATTTGACACAGCAGGCTCATTTAAAATGGACTGTGGCAAAGTGGAAAACTGTTCTGTGGTCAGACAAATCAAAATTTGAAGCTCTTTTTAGAAAACTGGGACGCCATGTCATCCAGACTAAAGAGGACAAGGACAACCCAAGTTGTTCTCAGTGCTCAGTTCAGAAGCCTGCCTCTCAGACGGTATGGGGTTGCATGAGTGTGTGTGGCATGGGAAGCTTACACATCTGGAAATACAACATCAATGCTGAAAGGTATATCCAAGTTCAAGAACAACAAATGCTTCCATCCAGACGTGGTCTCTTTCAGAAAAGACCTTGCATTTTCCAACATGACAATGCCAGACCACATACTGCATCAATTACAACATCATGGCTGCGTAGAAGAAGGATCCGCTACTGAAATGGCCAGCCTGCAGTCCAGATCTTTCACCATTAGAAAACATTTGGGGCATCATAAAGAGGAAGATGCGACAAAGAAGACCTAAGACAGTTGAGCAACTAGAAGCCTGTATTAGACAAGAATGGTACAACATTCCTATTCCTAAACTTGAGCAACTCGTCTCCTCAGTCCCCAGACGTTTGCAGACTGTTATAAAAAGAAGAGGGGATGACACACAGTGGTAAACATGGCCTTGTCCCATGTGTTGATGCCATGAAATTTAAAATCAACTTATTTTCCCCATAAAATTATAAATGTTCTCAGTCTAAACATTTGATATCTCCTCTATGTTTTATTCTGAATAAAATAAGGAAATTTGAAACTTCCCCATCATTCTTCTTCTTTTTCTTTCGCCTGTTCGCTTTAGTAGTCTCCACAGCAAATCATCTGCCTCCATCTATTCCTATCCTCTGTATCCTCTTCTCTCAGACCGACTACCTTCTCTTTGGTTTTCCTCTTGACCTCCTGCCTGGCAGCTCTAACCTCAGCATCCTTTTACCGATGTATTCACTCTCCCTCCTCTGAACATGTCCAAACCATGTTAACCTGGCCTCTCTAACTTTGTCTCCAAAGCATCTCACATGTGCTGTCCCTCTGATGTACTCATAAACTTCCACATCATTACATTCTGTTTTTATTCACCATTTGTACAGTATCCAGTAACTTTTTTGGAATCAGGTTTGTATTTAATTCACTGTCTTATAGCATGTCAAGAATGAAATCTCCATTTTTGAAAGGTGCTCAAGTGTGTAGAGTAAGAGGGAACCTGTGATGGAAACAAACATCAGAACAAAAAAACAACAGAAACCAAACAAACAGCAAACAATGAAGTCGTCTTCAGGTGCCATTGCTGTGTGGTGGAGAAAGCAATTTACTGGCCAAACTAAACCAAAGTGTACAGGAAAAAAATGTTGTGCTGGACTTTGTGGCAGGAAAAGTCTGGCTTAAAGGAACTAGATTAAAATAGGTGGTTTGTTTAGGTGTTTCAGTGTTTATGTACTCAATGATTCTCCTCATACCTCGGCTTGAGCCACTGATCTGCTGGTCTTTAGCCTGATATTTCTCTTTTCTTTGTGCCATGTTTTGATGGTGCTAGTTGTGTGGAGTTAAATATTTCATGACCTACATGTGCTGTAGCTCTTGGCTTTGACTCTTGTGTGAACACTAATTCTACCCACTTGCTGTAGTTGACATTTGCAGCAGGGGATCACAGCTCAACACTCAAGACCTATTGCTCTCAGAGTCTTAAGCCAAAAACACACAGATACAAATGTCTGGCTAATGCTTGAGCTGCACTGGCCGATTATACATGTCTAAACTTCAAATAATTTGCTTCAAGCAGTTGCTCCACTGTAGAGCATTTCTTGAGTTTGAGTTCTCGGCGGAAGTTGAAATTGTTGGGTAAACTTTTAGAATCATGAATTAAAACTACAACAAATATAATTTCTGTGTTGTAATTTCCTCCAGTAGCAAAAAAAAAAAAAAGTACACAATAACTTTTCTATAGAGGATTTTGGTCTTTTGTGGGTCGGCACACCTGGTGCATGGTCCAAAAGGGTCGTCCCTCGTCTCTTAATGAGTCATGGGTGTGTTTTGGGCTTAAAATGCAATAAACCAATCAGAGTCTCAACTCCCATTCCCTTTAAAAGCCAGTTGTGTTCACACCTTGACGGATTTGCTGTTTACATGTGAGCGGAAAGACTGAACACTTTATGAATAATTTTATTTTCAATATTTAAAAATGTGTGTGTGTGCTGCTGTGCAACCTTGTGTGAGTAAGCAGAGTTTACGTGCGTTGTGCACCACCTATAGGCTTATATTACTAAATAACACAAAAAATACTGCACTATTGACTTTAGAGCAGGTTTGTGTTGGTCAATGGTCGTATTCAGTTCCTCACAACAGCAATGTTCCAACAATGCTCCTGAGCCAGACCAGACGCCCCTGGGTGAACAGTTGCGGCAGTGCATTTGATATTTAGGGCTCTATTTTAACGATCTGAAACACAAGTGTTAAAGCGCGAAGCGCAAGTAACTTTGTGGGCGGGTCTCGGCGCTGTTGCTATTTTCCCGGTGGGATAAACGGCTCTTGCGCCCGGCGCAAATCTAAAATGGGTTGGTCTGAAGTAGCTTCATTATTCATAGGTGTGGTTTGGGCGTAACGTGAATAAACCAATCAGAGCGTCAACCAACATTCCCTTTAAAAGCAGGTGCGCAAGATCCATTATGGATCGCTATTATTATGGCGTATTTTTTACCAGGCGCACGCCAGGAGCGGTTCACAGCCGACGTGACTGATGTTCTTGTAAGAGCAGTGAAAGACAGATGTCCTTATATACATAGGCTATATGTCTTGCCACTATTGGGCAAACAGGTCTGATCCTTAATTACTACAGTTAGCCTGAATAATTTGTAAGCTTGATTTAGGCCTATTTTTTCACATCTTCGTGGCACACCACAATGATTTCCGTCATCTCATTTTTTTTAGTGTAACAATTTATGATTTGCAAAAATAACTGTTGCATCTGTGTAGATTACATGAGCAATGTGTATGTGCGTTGTGCACGCTACACATTATGGTCACGCATGCGCCCTTAAAAAAGCATAATGAACAACGCACAACGCGCCGCTGACTTTAGGCCGGGTTTTTTCTGGTCAGTGGCGCGACTGTTTAATGGAACAGCAAAATAGCACCAGGGATTGTTTGCGCCGGAACACGCCTCCTTTTTTGCGCTGAACCGCCCAGGGAGCGCAAGTTCATTCACTCGTTTAGCGACGTGCTTCTGTGGAGGGAAAAGCGCGCTTTGCGCGGGTGCAAAATAGGAATGACACATGCGTCGGTGTACAAAGTCAATTGCGCTGGGTGCAAGATAGGGCCCTTAATCTGTAGTCTACATAGTAAAACTATGGGGCGGCAGTGGCTCAGTGGTTCATGTAGGTTGTCTACAAACCAGAAGGTTGGTGGTTCAATCCCCGGTTCCACTTGACCAAGTGTCGAAGTGTCCATGAGCAAGACACCTAACCCCAGCTGCTCCCGACGAGCTGGATGGCGCCTTACATGGCTGACATCGCCGTCGGTGTATGAATGGGTGAATGTGAGGCAAAAATGTAAAGCGCTTTGGATAAAAGCGCTATATAAATGCAGTCCATTTTTAAAACTGGATGTGAAAATGAGAACTGTGTCGGGCTGAAACTAGCAAAAAAACAATTGTGTGGCGGCTGGCGTCGCATTGCGCCGGGTGTATGATAGGGCCCAATGGGACAAAAATGTCAGTGTTTATCTTCAACATGCATCTTTAATGATGATATTCTATAAAAATGAAGATCATTTTTTTTCTGCATTCTGATTCTGACACGCAAAGACAATGTTCCCCCTTATTCTGTCGATCCACTCGTTTTCCTCCACCTCCTTTTTTTGCCACTGGCTGTGACGTCTACTCCCAAATGGCCTATGACTTTCCAAAAGAGTGGGAAAAATTATGAAGAGATTTATTACGGTGGTGAGAAGAGAGAAAGATATTATATATTGCTGTCACTCCCTTTGTATTATAAGCACTCATGCAACCAGTTTTATGTAATATGGTAAGACAACACAACGTATAATATATGAAAAGGAATCATCACATGCGGTGTGTGAAAAGGGTCCGTTGCTGTAGACCTGACAGAGAAAGCTGTTTGTAGAAAAAGACTGTTAGTGTGCGGTATAACGTTCTCACAGCGCTGCTAATGCAATTCCACTAATTGACACAGAACACAACAACACAATAAAAGCAAGTCATTACACAGTTTCACATCATCACCTGTTTATATATATACTTTACATTTTAAGAACAATTCTGGTTTGTCAAGGTCCCTTTCAAGGAAAGTCTGTTCACTCTGCGGCCATATTTTTAACGCCTCCGGGCAGTTATTTCAGGCATCCAAGACCACATCCTATCTACTTGAATGGTGGAATGATGCAAAACTGCTAGCTGAACTCACATTTAAATGACATATTGACATAGCAACAAAATCTGTCCAATAAATGTTGTTTTTTTATGCTCAAATAGCATACAGTAGGCGAGATATAATATGAGTGCACCGTATTTGTATATCTAAAGTGTTTGGTGTTCATGTACCATCCAAATTATGCATTAAAAAATATGTTTTCCAGTCATCGTGTTGGACGGCCTAATGCTTTGAATGAATAATAGATGAGATGATTTCCTGAGCCACTAAAAAGGTTGTACAGGCCGCTGAATAAAGTAATACTGCTCTCGTATTGATTAAATAATTAGTATCACCATTGCTCATCTGAACATTTAGGGTTGGGCTCATTTGATTTGAGCCAATAAGCAGCCGACTCTTAGATGTTAGCAATAACCTTTCAATGTGAACACTTAGCAACACTATATGGGAGAGAACCCTAATGCTTTTTGACTTTTTCATTTTGTGCAAATCCACTTGGGGTTCAGAGTATTTACTTTTCCCCACATCTAGTACAATTATACGAGTTTGTTTCATTAATGCAGTGTAAACTTTTTTTCTTGATTTTCCCCGAAAGAATGGAAGTGAAATGTGACAACATGCCCCATAAGTGTCTATCATTGTAACATGACCATATGACAGCTTAACATGTTGTCTGATATAATCAAAAATATGTCAATTAAATTACAATTATAAAAAATAATGCCATTTTTTAATCATTAAAAATATGCTATTTTTTGAGTTTGACAACAAACACATCTCAAATTAAAGCTATACAGCATAGCTAAAAATATCATAATAATGAATAACTTCTGAACATTGGTTGCGTTTACTTGCACACCAGTAAGCTGATAACCAGTTTTCCCCGTTTACATGCAAACCAGTAAACCTACAACGCAAGTAAACCGCGTTTACATGACTTTATGTATAAACCGGGTTATTTCCTTGTAGTGATGTCAAAAATAATAATGTCCGTATATATGAGTTTTTCAAATGTTACGTCAGTTGCGATGTTAAACGTGCAGTATGCAACTTTTGGCCACTAGGGGTCACTCATTCAAAATAATAACAACAGACGTACTTTGATGACGTCGGGAAAGTGCGTGGGCTCATGGGAGTTGTTGTCATTGTCACTGTCAACCAGCGAATCTGGCATCTCCAGCAGAAAACATGTTCACTGACAAGGTAATTGTTATATTACATCTCTATTATTGCTAAGTTTAGTTACTGCTTTTGACTTTATATAATGTCAATCTAATGAAATAGCAGCGAGCTACCGTTACTTAACAAACTTATCAGTAACGTTAGCTAATGTGTGAGACAGAATGTTGTGCGGGCGGTCGCTATGCCAACATACCTATAAGTTGGTAGGCTATGTTGACATATTAACCGCGCATCATAATTTGAGTTACTCAAATTATAAATATGTTGACATGGCATCCGCGATTGTCGAACATTCTGTATATCAACTGTTCAATAAGGAAATAAATTTCAATATAGTTTTTCATTACCAACATAAAACATAGTAATGAGAGAATAAGTAGATCATTATTAAATCAATATTATATGTAGCTAGTATTAACATATGATAAAAGTGACGGTCACATATTAATTGACCAAGATAGTGGCATATTACCTTATGAAGCTAACGTTACTTTCTCCAGCTAAGTTACATATAAAACCAATAATAGCTAGTCCATCTGCGTTTTACACATGACATCATCGTGTCACCAAATATACGGATAGAAATATACTTTTGAATCAGTTTTTTAAAAAATAGCTTTTTCAGTCTCCAAAAACACAGAATCCGCCTGTTTGAAACGCCGATACAAAATGTATACGTATTCAGCTAAACTCGTCTCAATGTGGTCAAGATCGCTATGCAATATGCAAACATACAGCATGTTATGATTATATGATTATTATGTTAGCTGAATGGTTACTTAAATGACCTGTTTATTAAAATGCAAGCGAGATCAGCATCTCTCTGCAGTCCGAGCTTGTCACGAAGTTTGGCCATCTTTCAAAGGCTTCTCCAAGGTTTACACGTCTCTTGCTTCTTCTACTGTCCCAAAATCTTCTCGGGTCATTTTTTTCACCCGTACGTTTGCGCTTTGTTGAGCTGGCAAAATGTACAGGCAAAGAGTAGTCATGATCCATTATCATACAGTCTTTTTTATACGGGTGTTCCCCTTATACTGTCTGTCAGTGTTCCTCTTTGAGTTTGACGGTTCCGCCGAGTTTCGCAGGAAGCAAGACGCAAACGTGGATATGACGTCAAAGACGGGCGACATAACGGAAATACAGACACGGTCCGTGTCTTCGAATTAAAATATTAATTTCTCTGGATTTAGAAGTTAATTGGAACTGTCGGGATAATGTAAACACACAACTTTAAAAAATATATAACATAGATATAGTGATCTTTTATATTTTTAATGCTGAAACATTACATATTGTGCCTTTAAATAAAGCGTGCACCGTGTCAGCGGGAGATTTACGGCTCATATTACCCCTTATGCAGTTATGCAGCGTTTTGACTGAACCTCTTCTACTTCTGCTGCATGAGAAAAGAGAACACCTCTTTACAATTTTCTGGGTCTTAAACGAGTCTGTGTTTGTGATATATGTCCTTATTTCATGCAAAACGCTAGCTCGCTCTGTCTGGATGTGTTTAAATCTGCTGTAAGTTTGCCTTTTTGTTACCTATCACACATGCACACTTCAACAAGCCGTCAGAAAGCAATGCGTTTACATGCAGCGCGAAATCGAGGTCAGAGGAAGAAAACTACCTGTCCCGACCGGTTTATGCTTACGCCGTTTATGACATTACTCCAATAAAAGAAAACGGGTTGCCGTGTTTACATGACCATGTTCATTGTCGGCTTATTGGGCATAATCGGCTTAAGAATGTGCATGTAAACGCACCCACTGACTCTCAGTCATTATTCATCTCTTTCACATGGTTTCTCAAAAGAATTCATAAAAGTATAGAATATAATATCATAGTTCTAATAGGGGCTCATTGTAACGCAGTGTGACAACATGCCCCACCGGCACAACTGATTAAAATAATCATAATCAGGTTTGTCTTATTTTAAATATACACAAAAGCAGAAACAAAAATGAACTTAAGGAAGTTGACTTTTGCCATGGTTAAAAAAAAATGTTCAGTGATATCTTCCAAAGACTGTTTTAATTTTGGCACTTTTTTATCTCCATATAATGTTGATATGGCAGCTAGTAAATACACAAAGTTTCATCACCCTGGTGTGTGTGTGTGTGTGTGTGTGTGTGTGTGTGTGTGTGTGTGTGTGTGTGTGTGTGTGTGTGTGTGTGTGTGTGTGTGTGTTGGAAAGTTTGAAACCATGTGTTACGACTAACCTCGCGTTAGGTTGTTCAGCTCACCCTTACTCTTTTGCACAGGCAAAACATATATAGTTGATTCTTCTGTCTCTTATTTACCCCCCCCCCCCCCACACACACACACACACTTTTTTTCCACATTACGCAACTATTCTATTTTTTTCTTCTGCGTCACGATGGGAGAGTGATGCATGTGGGACTCAGCGAACACGGACTGAACCATCCCGTCACGGATAACAGAGGAAAAGAAAGAGAGAGAGTTTAAGGAAATCATCTGTCTTCGGTTCTTGTGCCCTAATTTCCTCCGTGTCGCTCTGTTCAGTGCTAACCTTTTACACAGCCTAAAAATACCACTGGCGAGATAAGAGGCTCATTCTTAGTGCAGCTCCAGTTATGGATGGGAGAGAGCTAATGTGCCGTACATCATGTGAGCCGGGGTTATATGATTTCTTGTAATCTTATGACTTCTGCTTTTGGCTGCAGCTTGTTTTTTTGTTGCAGAAAAGAGGCGGTTTCTCTCTCAGCGGCTCTGGTTCAACCGTTCTATCTATCTATCTATCTATCTATCTATCTATCTATCTATCTATCTATCTATCTATCTATCTATCTATCTATCTATCTATCTATCTATCTATCTATCTATCTATCTATCTATCTATCTATCTATCTATCATCTACCCACTGATCTATCATCCATCCATCCATCCATCCATCCATCCATCCAATCTCATCCACCCACTGACCATCTATCCATCCATCCATCCATCCATCCATCCATCCATCCATCCATCCATCCATCCATCCATCCATCCACCATCCATCCATCCATCCATCCATCCATCCATCCATCCATCCATCCATCCATCCATCCATCCATCCATCCATCCATCCATCCAATCTCATCCACCCACTGACCATCTATCCATCATCCATCCATCCATCCATCCATCCATCCATCCATCCATCCATCCATCCATCCATCCATCCATCCATCCATCCATCCATCCAATCTCATCCACCCACTGACCATCTATCCATCCATCCATCCATCCATCCATCCATCCATCCATCCATCCATCCATCCACCATCCATCGATCCATCCATCCATCCATCCATCCATCCATCCATCCATCCATCCATCCATCCATCCATCCATCCATCCATCCATCCACCCACCCACCCATCCATCCATCCATCCATCCATCCATCCATCCAATCTCATCCACCCACTGACCATCTATCCATCATCCATCCATCCATCCATCCATCCATCCATCCATCCATCCATCCAATCTCATCCACCCACTGACCATCTATCCATCCATCCATCCATCCATCCATCCATCCATCCATCCATCCACCATCCATCGATCCATCGATCCATCCATCCATCCATCCATCCATCCACCCACCCACCCATCCATCCATCCATCCATCCATCCATCCATCCATCCATCCATCCATCTGTTGTTTAATGCTATTTTGAGACACAGTGAGAACTATTAAACTAGTAGACAATGTTGAAGAACTAGTTTCTGAACATGTTTCCCTGCATCTACTTTTGATATCCCCCTTTTCTGCTCATTAACTTTTAAAGACGACACATTTTCTTCCCACTTCTGGTGAGACGAGATGCATTTCCCATGTCTGAAAGCTTTTTAAAAAATGCTTTATAGATTCTTATTTTCAGCTTTGCAAGCAGCCTAGTAAATGTGATATGAATCACACAGTGTTTCTACATTGTCTCAAGTTCAAATGTCCTCCCCCTATTTTTGTTAGTTTTATTTTTTTTATTTTTATCAAATTGCACCCAGCATCTGTGAAACCAGAAACAAAAACAAAGACAGATGATACGCCCTATTCAGACGGGACTCGTTTTCCTGAAGGAAATTTGTATTTCGCAGTATGTTGTGATTTTAATCCCGTCCCGTATCTGCCACGTCTGTGTTTTTCTCACACTATCTCTGCACAAATTCCAGAGCAAATTAAATTACTTTTTGTTTTCTGGCTTTCTCCCCAAGGAAAATCTAATCCCATCTGAATGTGAATGTCTGTTATTGCTGATATTATATTTAGACACCTCTTTTCCTCATCCGTATTGGCCTGCAACTACTACTGTAAATAATTATTTTCAACTGTATAGTTGAAAATAATTATTTATAATTATATATAATTGTATAGTTTATATACAATTATTGCATGTATTGTATAGTGACAAAATATGTGACAAAAGATGAAGTGATGCAGGACCAGGTTTGAAAACATATATTTATATTTTATGTACTGTGATGGACTGCCCATTTGTCCGGGTTACAACACGTCACATATTTACCCTCTGTCAGGACTTGCAAAGCATTCTTACTAAACTCCAAAAACGTATCTATACATACACTGTAAAAAAATACGTTGAGAAAATGTAAATGTTTAAGGCAACCAGCTTCAGGTCATTTTTGAGTTTACTCAACTTGAGTTTAATTGATTTTACAAACTTAAAGATGGTGTGTGCTGTATGATCAACAAACATAGAAGGGTCAATCCAATATCAGTCTATAATCAACTCTAGAGGCAGTAAAACACCAACAATTTGTATTCCTGTTCACACAATTATGATTATGGGGCATTAATGATTAATAAATATTTATTCAGTAACACTTTACTTAACCCCTTAACTGTCACCGTCCCGTATACAGGTGGCCTACGTTTACTTCACTATATTTCACTTAAATCCTAATGTAATCATGATAAACTATATATTGTTGGAAAGGTCTAACACTCATGAAGAGATATGTGTCCACTGTTTTATGATAAAAATTACATGATGACAGTAAATAGTAATTTATAACAAGAGTGCCCCTCAAAAAAAAAAAAAAAAAATCTACATCATAACAGCAGTTGTAACCTTTAACTTATTTGGTAATGCAAATCTTTTCTTATCTTAACAAAACACATATCATTTGAAAGGTCTGAGTCTCAATGTTCCATATTTGGTGACTGTTTTATGATGGAAGTGATATTTGGACAGAAATTTACAGGAAAATGCATCAAATAAACAATCAATGGAAATTGAATGACACCCGGTGGCTATTTTTGGTATAGCGCCTAAACAAAATCTCATGGGGACTTCAATTTTTGTGATATCAACTTCAAATTTGGAACACAATTTGGTTAGATATATGGCTTTGATTTCATAGTAATTTTAGAGTAAAACATTTTTTGTAAAATATTTATTATATATAAAATGAAACATATTTAGTACTGTATTTTTCATTTTTCAATAAATTTAAACTTCCATAACTTTTTTATACTTTTATATTTTCAAACACTTCAGCAATAATCTGCTGATTGTCATCTTTAAATCAAGACCATACTTACGTCTATATTCCAAAGCATTCCTGAATTACAGCCCTTTAAGTTTGGATAGTGCATTTTCATGACTATTCTCAAAAAGGGGGGTTACAGTTAAGGGGTTAAAGCCCTTGGGTATAACACATTATAAGGTATTCATAATTTACACTTTATAATGCATTATATGTTTTCATAATTGTAATCAAAGTTAAAATGCATTATAATACATGTAGATTCTGATATTTGTTATGCATTTAGATGCATTATACTTTCTAAAGGTGTCTTTATTGAATAAATAAATATTATTATGCATTATAACTGTGGTAACAGTTATTCATAATCTTGTCTAAATAATCAATAACTGGGAAACTACTTGAGTGAACTTAAAACTTTTGTGGTGTCTGAACAATATTGCAGCTTTGAGTACAATTTTATTAATTTTAGAAAACTGTAGGGGAATACAGTGTAGTCACCAATCTTTTAATTTGATCTTTTGTTCCTCATTGTTATGAATTCAATGCATTTCCTGGCCACAAATGTTTATAATTACAAATAGTTCAACATATTTGTATTTGATATTTCTAACAGATATGCAATATTAACATCAGTTCATTTTCATATAGAGCACATTTCTACTGCCACAGGTGAAGCCTAAAGTGCTGTACAAAGCAATTCATAAAAATCAAACAACGGAAATACAAAAACACCACAACATAAAATTATCATTTAGTTCTCTCCTGGGTCAGATTAAAATGCCAAGCTATAAAAATGCTTCTTTAAAGCGGTTTTAAAAGTGTTCAAAGTGGGGACAGAGCGGATGGAAAGTGGTAAGCAGTCAGCTTGCATCCTCATAGTATGATTACAATGGGATTTTAACAATGTATTGGCAGTGTAGTTGTTGTTGGCCATTATGTTTTTTTTTTTTTTTTTTTTTACTTATTGAAGAGTATTCTTTTCTTGTTTTGGAATTAGCAGAATGGTTGTATAAATTAATAGAATATAAATGTGTGGCAGCTAAAACCATAAAACCATAAATATATATATATATATATATATATATATTTATAAAATGTTTTATGGCTTTAGTTTTAGCTTGAGTTATCTATAATAACCCTCTACTGGTTTAGATAGTATTCAGGCTAGGTTTTTATGAGATGTCAGCGGAGTCGCCCGCGACTGTGAGCATATGAAGGTAAAAATGCTTCACTCCCAGATTGCTTTCTTTAAAAAGAAACAACCCATTCTCCAACCTCTGTGGTGCCCAAAGGGGCCAGACGAGCTAGAAAGACGTGAATCACAATTTCAAAATTTAAAATAAGCATTTTTGTCAGGCTTTTCTGTATAGGTTTCTACCTAAGTACCAGTACTTCTGAATGGGCTGAGGCTGGGAATTAGTGGGTTTAAAGTGAAAGTTTTTTATGAACTTATACTTTATGCAGAGAGCATCCACTCAATATCATTATCTCATTTATGACCAAAGTGGCTTTTAGAGGCTTTTGCATCTGAACTCTTCATGTATGTGTGAGTGTGTATATATATATATATTATTATTATTAATATATATATTTTACTTATATATTCTACTTTACTTGGCATATTATCCTTCTTTAGTTTCACCTATTGGGCTGAAACTTGTTACTATGTTGAATTTGTGGAACTTAGATTCTCAAATAAAGATTGCAATGACGATGAGAAATGGTAATGTAATGGTGTTGCAACACTGTTTTCTTCTGTTATCAGATGCTTGAACCCAAGCAGGATGAGCCATGTGACCTCAGGGGCCAGAGAATGACCTCTGAGGATGACCAGTCCCTGGGCAACCTGTCCGATGCGTCCACCACCACAGCGAGCCTCGGCCTTCTGGAGGACGTCTGCACATCTCTGGAGGAGAACTGCCACCTGGTCCCACCAACACCTCCGCCCTCCACCGAAGGAGAAGATGGGAGAAGCACAGAGAGCAGCATGAACGAGATATGGAGGGAGGATGAAGGCAAGGAGAAAGAGGACGAGATGTCCGATGAGAAAGAAGAGCACGTCCGTGCAAGAGACTGTGAAGATGAAAAACAGCTGCTTGTTGATGAAGACAATGCTTCAGAGGCGGTGGACACCAACGCTCCTCCTTCATCATCTTCTTCATCGTTTGTCATCCCCGAGCTGCGATTAGATCGCTCCTTCAGCGCGGACGCCCTCTCCACCCCTGGCACAGAGGAAGAGTACGAGGAGGATGAGGAGGAGGATGAAGAGGAGGAGGAGGAGGAGGAGGAGGAGGAAGAAGAGGAGGACAGTGATGATAACTACCTGGAGCGCAGTGACAGTAAACGGAGGAGCATGGTAGAGGCCTCTGCATGCGAAAAGCACCCGGCTGGCCTCAGCGTGCAGAACTCACTGCGCAGACGCACACACAGCGAGGGCAGTCTCCTCCAGGACCCCCGCACAGCAAACTGCTTCACATCTGATAATGCCATCAACTGCATGGAGGGGTCAGGGACACACAAGGGCGGCTGGACGCTTCCGTCACCCAGAACCCTGAAGAAAGAGCTGACGAAGAACGGAGGGTCCATGCACCAGCTGTGCATGCTGTTCTCCGGTAGAAAAGTAAGTCCTTCTTTTTCTTAAGTCTTTCCCCGCCAGCGTTTAAAAGTTAAAAAGTTGCCAGCCACTGCCAGGGATTTTGACCATTTTCACCAAAATTTAATAGCCCACAGAATATTTTGTTTTATGAATATCTGAACATGCAATATATCAAAAGAAAAAAAAAGAGAGAGAGAGAGAGAGAGAGAGAGAGAGAGAGAGAGAGAGAGAGAGAGAGAGAGAGAGAGAGAGAGAGAGAGAGAGAGAGGTTTTATTCTAGCTTCTTGCATTCCTTTTTTTATCAACACTTGAATATGGGTAAGTTTAATAAAAAATGCAACATTTTGATCAAGATGTTTGGTCTGGAAACTCACCATTGACAGCTCAATCCGAGGGGCGGATAAACGGTTGTCTTTCAAACTCCCTCTGCACGCGAAAGGATAGCGCTACACCAACCTGAGCAACGTGAAGCGGAGCTAGTTGACGGATTAAACATTCGCCGTATCCGGTCGGCTAAACTCCGAACACATCTTCCCTTTTTAAGAATGACTTCAGTGCCGTTCTTTGTTCTTTTCTCAGAGAAAAGCTTAACTCCAAGTCTTCCAGAGTCGCGGTCAAAGCTGATTCGAAAGACCGCCGTTCGTCAGTTTCTGTGTTTACTAGAAGCACGCAAACGCAACTCTGCCGTCATTATGTTAAGCCCCGCCCACCGACTCTATACACGATGTGATTGGCCTGACCAGAGTTTGGCGTTTACAGCTCAGAAGTGTATTGAGAGTTGCTAGACGACACTCGCGGCAGATTAGATTTGCTGCCGCTAGGGTGCGTCTAGATTTCTAGGCTAACATTTCAGTCTGCCCAAACTGTTTATTAATAATTTCCCTTTTGTCATGTTAGTTGCTTCAGCTGATATTATTAATGGACCCAAGGCAAGCACCACTCACTGTCTTCACAAGAAAACATGCACAGCACAACACAAAGTCATAAAGGAGGAAAAGGAGTACATCAAAATTAACATTCTGTCATCATTTACTCACCCCAAAACTATATTCTGGTCAATGTCTCTAGGTTTGTCTGAAGTTTTTTTGACCTGTTGTACCATCATGAAATCATGAAATCAGAAAAAGCGCCACGTTTTATTTTATCTCACCATAATAGGTTGTTCAACTATTCGTGTAACTGTATTTAAATAGGGAAAAGATGGAGGTGTTTGGTACTTCTAACTTGATCTCCGTTTGGTAACATAGTGAATGAACTGGGCTTAGTGGGCTAAGCTAAATGCTATCAGATCGTCACTGCGTGTCAGAGAGATTAAGTGCACGCACTGAGACGAGAGAGGTGTGTATCAACTCGTCTTAGTTAAGGGAATAACACAGTTTAATATGAAAAAGCAGTGAAGAATCCCTTTAAAGGAATAGTTCATCTAAAAATGAAAATCGTGTAAATAATGGCAATTAAAATTTTTGGGTGAACTATCCCTTTAATAAACAGCAATAATTAGGTTCTGTAAATGCTCCCTGACATATGTCCGTAAACATTTGTGTACTTAATTGTAAGGCAAATATAAATGCCTTGAAATTCAGCTAAATACAGCTATTGATAGCTACAAACATGACCTTACAGTATATACTTACCTGCAAACAGCATTTCAGTTTAACTCATTTACCTTCTAAATATCACATGAATAATGTGGATGAAACGAGGAAAGCACAAATATCACATCCCTTTAACACTATTTGTTGGTTTACATGGAAGCTAAGAGAAAAGAGATATTTTTATACTAAAATGTAAAATGCATTTGATATTAGATCATAGGTTAGTGTCTGTGTTACATAGTAATTACTTTGTATGTACAGTAAAAATCATAATACATTTTGGAGTAGTTGGTATATACACAGTAATTGTGGCTGCTACAGTGTTATAATTCATTCAATTACATTAGTTTGTAATAATGTATATGCACTGCAACTCTCAAATTCTGCTAAAATGTAATGCTCATTATTCCATATTTTGCTCCATGATATTTGTTGATTTGGCTGAGAATGCACACCGGGCTGTGCTCTCGGTTTTGTCCACTAAGTGGCGTTCTGTTGTTTTATTTTCCTCTTTTACCTGAAGATAGATGTAATCCAGACAAGCTATTTTAAGAACACATGTCTACGTGTATGCCTGTCAATGCAAGGTGGACTGAGCTCTGTTTCTGTGTAAGCAAGAACCCCCCCCCCCCCCCCCCCCCCCCGCTTTCTCTTGCTTTCATCTCCTCGGCATATTGTTTTACTATTTTCACATTTTGCCAAGGCTTTTGAGTAGTAGATTTTTATGAGGCAGTTTGGCAAATAAAGTTGCAGACGTGTGCACACTTATCATAGGTCAAAGGTCAAGATATTGCATTTTTCTTCTCATTTACAGTGCGATGTTAAAACTACAGGATAAACAATATCAGTTTTAAATATGAGGTAACACAAGCAAGACCTAATTGTGCATCAGTGTGTGTGTGTGTGTGTGTGTGGGTGTGGGTGTGGGTGTGTGTGTGTGTGATATTAATTCAAAGTGAGTGAATGAGGTGAACGATTCAAAGTGAGTGAATGAGGTGAACGATTCAAAGTGAGTGAATGAGGTGAACGATTCAAAGTGAGTGAATAAGGTGAATGATTCAAAGTGAGTGAATAAGGTGAACGATTCAAAGTGAGTGAATGAGGTGAATGATTCAAAGTGAGTGAATAAGGTGAATGATTCAAAGTGAGTGAATGAGGTGAATGATTCAAAGTGAGTGAATGAGGTGAATGATTCAAAGTGAGTGAATGAGATGAACGATTCAAAGTGAGTGAATGAGGTGAATGATTCAAAGTGAGTGAATGAGGTGAATGATTCAAAGTGAGTGATTGAGGTGAACGATTCAAAGTGAGTGAATGAGATGAACGATTCAAAGTGAGTGAATGAGGTGAATGATTCAAAGTGAGTGAATGAGGTGAATGATTCAAAGTGAGTGAATGAGGTGAATGATTCAAAGTGAGTGATTGAGGTGAACGATTCAATGACTCACTCAAAAACATTCTCTTGTTGTCTACTGGCTTAACAATGTAACTTAACAAATGATCTCTGAAAACCTTCACCACTAATGCACAGACCACTGACAGCCTGTCTAGGACACACATACACACACACACATACACACACACACACAGACAAGTGAGACAAACAGTTTGGGATACTGTGCGACCAATCAAATTCAAGGAAATGTCAGAGGAGGAGAACTGTGCACACACACACATACACACACACACACACACACACACACACACACACACACACACACACACACACACGGATGTACGCAGGCACACACACACACACACACACACACACACACACACACACACACACACACACATACACACACACACACACACACACGGATGTACGCAGGCACACACACTTTTGACATTGCAGACCCTTCTCTGTCTCACACACATCTGCAAGTATCTTAGATAGCTCATTATAGTTGAAAATCCTGACTAATGCTGGGGCTCGTAACTCCCTTCAGGCTTTGCTGTTCACTTAAGAAAATATGAAACAAAAGCCATAAAATCAGACCACGAGTGATGACAGTCGACTCTCAGCACTTTCAGCCTCAGCCAGTGTCTTTAGGCCTGAGTCTGGTGCATAATGACACTATAAATATCCTGAATGGGCACATGATCCTGTGTCTGTCTGCGCATGCATTTGGAGGAAATGTGTCTAAATGAATGCCTTCCTGGGAGAAGATGATGTTTAGCTGTGGAGCAGGGACAAATGACAAGCAGTTTCATTGTGTCTCAGAAATAGAAGGCAAAAGGCAACACGTTCCCTGTATTTATATCACTTATTAAACAAGGATATTTTCGGATCCTAGGGAAAAAAAGGTAACATTTTTGTGAAAATCACTAATGAAAGTGAATAATGACGGCATGCCTCTTTTTTTCTTTCCTTTTTTTTGGGGGGGGGGGGGGGGGGGGTACAAAATGTCTTTTAATTTACAGTGAAACTCTGTAAACTCCCATTGTGTACACACACACACACACACACACACACACACACACACATTTTTTACCGCTTAAACTCCATGGACCCTCTACAGGGACGGGAATGGCATGGTCATGTGTACACTTTCCATTTTAAATGTCTGTGGAGGAGCTTTGATGATCATATGTGGTACCTTTTGAAAGCTTAGAGTCTCTATTTTCTGGAGATATGCATCACTTTAGCATTTGTTTTACACAAAGTAATGTATTTACACTACCTTACTCTGATGCCATTTCCGCCTGGATTCGGCCTACCCAAATTGAAAAGCTTCCCATACACATATACAGTGGTTTAGGTTCAAAATGTTGGTGTCATTTTACAGGAAACCCTTTAAAGTTATATAAAACACTGCTAAAAGTCATAAACATGTAAGTATATGTTGTCTGAGCTGTCATAACCCCCCAAAAATTAGGCGTTTTTTTTTTATTTTAAACAGTATTATGAGTAGTTAAATACAGTTTTAAATGAATACCTTTCAGCAAGATGAATTAAATTGATTAAAAGTGACAGTAAAGTCATTCATAATGTCACAAAGATTTCTATTTTTATAAAAATGCTGTTCTTTTGAACTTTCTATATTCATCAAAGATTCCTGGAAGATTTTCATTGCGTTCATACAAAAATATGAACAATTTTTTTTTAACATTGATAATAATCATAAATGTTTCTTGATCAGTAAATCATCAGAATGATTAGTGAAGGATCATGTGACACTGAAGATTGGAGTAATGATGATAAATTCAGCTTTGATCACAGGAATTACATTTTAATGTACATTTAAACATTACTGTTGAACTGTATTTTTGATCAAATAGGTGAGCAGAAGGGACCTCTTTCAAAAACATTAAATAAACTTATAAACCCCAAACTTTTGAAAAGTAATGACTACTGTACAGCAATGTGCGTTGTGTAATCACATGTGATGCAGGAGTGAGTTGCTGTTGATTTTATTTCCAAGCAGCTGCAAAAAAAAAAAAAAAATTGTTCTGCCATAAATCCTCGTTTAGGGATCAATCTTTACACCAGGGACCGGCTGATGAGTCTCAGACAGTGAGTTTTATGGCCAAGGCCTGGAAATCCACAAGGGGATGAGGAGGAGATATTTGGCAGGTTGGACCGGATGAGATGATGTCTAAATAAAAGGGGCTATAAATCCATTGTCATGGGAAATGTGAGAGGTGGAAGAGTTAACGTCACTCACTAAGAGGATGTTTCATGAGGGTTGTTCTGTGTTTAACTAAGGTATTGTGTAACCCTTGTTACGAGGTAGTAATAATGTACATGGTTTAATAGTCTAAAGTAGTCGTAGAAAACTATTTGGACCAGAATCAGAAGATGCTAAATTGTTAAGAGCCCGAGAATTAAATATCAATAAAAAAAAAAGAAATACCACACCAGAATGACAGTTTAGACAACCTGTATTAGATTCACAGGGTGGGACATACATACAAGAAGAAAAAAACACATTTATGAAAAATAACAAACAAAAATAATAAAGTGCGCACGTAAATAAAACAATCCCTATTTTTCAGTTGTCTTTGAGCTCAGTTCGTCCTCGTTTCGACTTGCCTTGGTTGACAAAAGTCCAGTTTCACCGTTGGGGCCCTTTTTTTTTTAGGTGTGAGTTAGTGTTGGTCCTACCACAACGAAGATGAAGAGGATGATCCGGGCAATCCGTCAAAAGTCAGAGTCACACAAAAAGCAACACGGTTGGCTCGCCACCCAGCCACCCGGACTGGGAATCTATGAATCTCTGGGAGAACGTCTGGAACGCGTGGATCTGTATCACTCCGTGGAAAGGATTTCTGCACGATGTCTCCAACTCTTTACCAAAACCTGACCTATAAATAAGGCCAAATCATTTCTTTCAATTACCATTCAGTGAATAAATGGACTGCTACAGGCTTCTACAAAATAAAATGAAATAATATTTCGGTTCACCTATAATGCAATATAAAAATCTTTCTCTTGTTGTACAACAGCTCTTATGTTTCTTCTCAGGTATCAAAACTATATGAATTTGTCTCTAGTATCAAAAGTACATTTACATAAATTCCATCCTTCATAAAGACACATCTCAAAATCAAGTTTTATAAAACCTTATGTTAACATTAACAGTATGCAAAATAAAACTGCATGAATTGCATGTAAACAGTAATCAAATTGTGTCACTTTAAAAGGCATTAAGACGTTAGTGTGCTTATTTATCCCCCTCTGCACCGGTAACAGTGGAAAGAATGCACTAAAATTGTTTACCTCCTTAAGCTTCAGTGACCGCAATTTAAATCCACAAATTTTAACATCATTATTTAACAACCTAACTATTCAGCAACAATAACATTTCTTTCTTTTATAACCCACAAACAAAATAACGATGGTGTCATACACATTAACCAGTATTTCGCTAGCTTATAGTGGCTGATTACCTTATTAACATATGCACATAGGAGGCTTTACACATGGAGCACTCTGGCATTGATTCACCCATTGACACAGATTAACAGATACTAACGAACTCAAACTCAGCAGACTAGGCCAAATCCACTAGTGGGCAGCAAAAGCCTGGCCTATTAACATGAATATTAGCGAACTCCAATGCCTAAATAAACAACTCACCATTTGCTTTTAGCTCCGTGACAACAGTGGATTCAGGCACAGCTTTCGTTTACACTCTATATTACAATAAAATATAGTCAGTATAATCCATAATGATTACAGAACTTGCTTAATTCACTTAATATTGTTTTGTCCATCTTACCAAGCAGATAACGCAGCCTCCTATGCTCAAGTGCAAGCGCCAAAAGAACGTGCAGTGACGCAAGGTCAGAGGCATAACTGTAACGAAACCTAGCTGGCAGCTAATTGGTCAGTGCAGTACCTCATAGGGTTCACCCATTGGCTCACTTTCAAGTCCATCAAAGATACAAAATTAAAGTTAACCCTTTCGTGACTGGGTTGGACCGCTTAATAGGGTTTATCATTATTAAACCTGGCTACACTCTCCCCCTTTGAACTCATGTACGTCCCTGAACATGGCAATGGTTAAACTGTTTGTATCTCAGGGTACATGACAGAAGGATATGAGTTTTCACCCTCACTTAAAATGTCAGCGACAGCTGTTGTTAACCCCTGAAAGAATGACTTAACAACTGTGACCAAGGGGTTTCCAAGTTCAGTATATTCAAGTCTCTTTGACGGCTGACGGTTTCTCTCTGATCTCCTGACCGTTGTATCCTTTATTTCCTCTTCTGGCTCTTTACTTCCATTGCAACTCATCTCCTTTTCACTCTCTAACATGTCAGAGAACACTGGAAGCTTCTCAATTTGGATATCATCATTAGGCACGTTTTGTTCCTCCACAGGGCTTTTACTAGCAGGTAAGTTACTTTTGGTTATAATTTCATCAACTTGTTCATTAAGCATGACTCTTTCTGTAAGTAAGTCCTCAGTGTCATATTGGTGAGAGTTAGGGTCATTAAGTGTGAGGGGACCATCTGAGGCACCATTGGACTTATTAGGTGGCTTGTTAACTTCAGGAGTACAATCAACATTTTCAGCATTTACAGGACTCTCAACAGGACAATAAATTGGAGGTTCAGTATGTTGTTTATCCTGCACAGTAGACATAGTTGGATTAGACTGCACTAGACTGTCATGAACTGTTGGAGACTGAGCATTTGGGGGTTCTCTGAAATAGTACACAGGAATGATTTCATCTTCATCATCTGAGAAATGATTTTCATCCACAGTAGGATTTGCACGGGTTGCTGGCCTGTGCCTTGTGGGCTGCTGGTCAGGCACCTTGTTGACCTCTGTAGACAAGTAACCACATGGAAGGAGTAAGTCCCTATGCAGTGTTCTCAAAGGACCATCCTGATTCTCAGGTTTGACTGTATAGACAGGCAGGGTCCCTGCTCTCCTCACCACCACGTGGACAATTGGCTCCCACTTGTCTGAAATCTTATGTTTTCCTCGAATGCGAACGTTTCTGACCAATACTCGGTCTCCAGCTTCCAAATCTGAAGCAGTCACATGCCTGTCATACCTCATTTTGTTCTTGTGTGCTATCTTTGCAGCATTTTCAATTGCTATCTTGTAACTGTCTTCAAGTCGTGACTTAAGATTTTGCACATACTCTGCGTGTGATGTTGGCTGACTCCCTTGCACTGGCAATCCAAACGCCAAATCAACCGGCAGACGAGGCTGACGTCCGAACATCAGTTCATATGGTGTGAATCCCGTCACCTCGTTTCTGGTGCAATTATAGGCGTGGACCAGGGGTTTTACAAAATCACGCCAACAAATTTTCTCTGGGCCTTCAAGAGTACCTAGCATGTTTAGTAGGGTTCGATTAAATCGCTCAACAGGGTTGCCCCTAGGGTGGTATGGAGTTGTTCTTACTTTATGTATGCCGGCCACTCGACAGAGTTCTTTTATCGTGCGGGACTCGAAATCGGGTCCCTGATCACTATGTAACTTCTCTGGCATTCCATAGTGCACCATAAAGTTCTCCCACAGACACTTTGCCACTGTGCGGGCCTTTTGGTTAGGTGTTGGCATGGCAACTGCAAACTTGGTAAAGTGATCCGTAATCACAAGTATGTCTTTCGTCCCACTTTTGTCAGGTTCAAGAGAGAGAAAGTCCATGCAGAGGAGCTCAAGGGGTCTGGTGGTGTTAATGTTGACCAAAGGCGCAGCTCTCTCGGGTAGCGCCTTCCTCCTTATGCACCGGCCACATGTTTTGACTTTTCTCTCAACATCCAGAGCCATTTTTGGCCAAAAGAATCTGGTCCTTACAAGATCCAGTGTGCGGTCAATCCCCATATGGCCCATATGATTGTGCAGGCTGGTCAAAACTATGTCACGAAGTTCAGCTGGGAGCACAAGCTGATAAAAGGTCTGGGAGCCCACTTGGCGTCTCCGGTACAAGATGTTTTTACGGAGTTCAAGGCGATTTAACTCCCTCAACAACAGCGGAAGCTCAGTGAGCTCATGTCGCAAGGTTGGGGGTGGGTTATCTCCCTGCTCGATCTGGGAAATGACATGCTTTATACTTTGATCAGCTCTTTGTTTACTCACAAGCTCTGACTCCGTTAAGTGGGGGATAACTGGCAACCCACCAGGGTCATCTTCTTGCCCATAACTGTCAGGCACAGCAGTAGGTGAGATGGCAAGAGATTCAACCAAGGCAACACTATCTGTAAAATCTTGGCCATCATAGCTGACACTGTAAATGAGCTGTCTCTCACAGATTGCTTGCACAACAGCTTGATCTACTGCATCTATATTTCCTGGACCAGAGAGGTGACCCTGAGTAAACTGTCTTATGCGCTCTCTCTCTTTTTGAGATTTAAGATCATCAGCCAGCTCCCCATGAGGCATGCGGGACAGTCCATCTGCATCGCCATTTTGTTTTCCTGGACGATAGAGAAGTTTGAATGAGAAAGTGGACAGTGCTGCCAGCCACCTATAGCTTGTCGCATCCAGTTTTGCTGAGGTCAGTATGTATGTCAGCGGATTGCTGTCAGTAACAACAGTAAAGTGGTTGCCGTAGAGATAGTCACTGAACTTTTCTGTCACTGACCACTTGAGTGCTAAAAATTCCAACTTGTGTGCTGGATAGCGACTCTCACTCCTTGACAACCCTCTGCTTGCATAGCCTATGACTCGACACTGACCCTCCTGTTCCTGATACAAAACAGCACCGAGTCCAGTGGTGCTTGCATCGGTGTGGAGTACATAGGGCTTCTGGGGATCAGCAAAACCTAACACAGGGGCAGAGGTAAGGCTGTCAATCACCAGGTCAAATGCCTGCTGGCAAGCAGGTGTCCAGCGACTCCCAAAGACCTCCCTTGGGTTGTGGTACTGACCAGCTTTCTCATCCGACTTTAATTTCCTGTGAGAAGGTGGGTAACCGGAGGTTAGATTGTGGAGGGGCTTAACGATGTTAGAGTAGCCCTTAACAAACCTCCTGTAGTACCCAGCAAACCCAAGAAAAGATCTCAGCTCTCGCAGGTTTTTTGGGACTGGCCAAGCCTTAAGAGCAGTTATCTTCTCCGGATCAGTCTCGACTCCATTCCTGGAAACTACATGTCCAAGATAACGGACTGATGTCTGGAAGAAGACACACTTTTCAGATGATAGTTTCAACCCGAACTCTCTAAGGCGTGTGAGCACCTTCATCAGCCTTGCTTCATGCTCTTCTAGAGTCTTTGAGAACACAATCAAGTCGTCAATAAAGACTAGAACATCCTTTAAATGCATGTCCCCCATGCACTTTTCCATGAGTCTTTGGACTGTGCTCGGTGCATTAGTCACTCCCTGAGGCATTCGGTTAAATTCCCAAAACCCAAGCGGACACACGAATGCGGTCTTGGGTTTGTCTGCTTCCTCAACTTCGATTTGGTAATAACCAGACTTTAAATCAAGGACGGAGAACCACTGGGAACCACTGAGCGCTGAGAACGTGTCTTCCAGCTTTGGAAGAGAGTATGCATCTTTTATGGTCTGGAGGTTCAGGCGCCTGTAGTCTATGCACAACCGGACTTGGCCATTCTTTTTCCTGACCACTACTATCGGTGATGAGAACGGTGACTCTGACTCTCTGATGACTCCTGCATCAAGAAGCTCCTGAATGTGTTTGCGAACAGCTTCGATGTCTTGTGGGTGTATTGGTCTTGCACGCTGTTTAAAAGGAGTTTCATCTGAGAGTTTTATGTTGTGTGCCACCTTATCTGTTCTGCCAAAATCCAAGTCATGTTGTGCAAACACGTCGGGCATGTTGTTGAGCTGTTCAGTGATGCGTTCTCTCCATTCAGATGGAATTGGGGACTCACCGAAATTAAAGTTTAAGTTGTGCTTTTTGATTGGCTGAGCCTCTTGTGACTTTTGGAAGGGTTCTGATTGTTTTACCACACTGTGCTCCTGTAACAAGATGCTCTGGTAAGCACTTATCTCTGCAATCGCACATTTAGCGGGAATGACTATATCATGGTCAGACTCATTACTGATGACCACTGGTAGCTTATAAGGCCGCTGCTGGGGAATGTCGACTAAGCTAGCTGTTACCAGCAAGCCACCGGGCAAGGAGGGTAATGATGGCTGCTCAATGACTACAACCTTCTCATTCTGCAAGCAACAAGCTATAGCAACTCCCTCAACTACTACGGTTTCACCAGCTGGAATGATTTTAGGACTTCTGCCTTGCAATGTTACTACACTGGGTTGACTGTTATTGAACTGTTTTTGTCTAAGCTCAAGACATTTAAGAACTGCTCTGTAGCCACATGGGATTGGTTGATGGTGTGTCAATCCGGCTTCGAAGTACATGTCATACAGTACATCCAGTGTATTGGTGCCTATAAGCACAAGAGACTGTGAAGTGGCTCGAATGTTAGGAACAACCAAAGCGAGTGTATTTACATCCATTGACGCTCCAACAAACTCTTTTGGAAAAGTTACAGTCATTTCTATGTAACCCAAGTAGGGCACGGACTGTCCATTCGCTCCTTCCACCTCTAAGAGATCATGCAGTGGCTTAATATCCTGCTCTGGAAAGTGCTGTTCATAAAATGACAGAGGAACTGTTGTTACTTGAGAACCCGTATCTAGTAGGCAGCTGATTTCTTCACCTTTTATGTTGACTTTAGCGGTGCTCTTGGTACCGACCAACCCCTTTGGGAGTTTAAAAGGGTGGTTCTTACTTGAATGTTTTAGATCAGCACATACTTCAATCTTTTTTTTACCATCTACGTCTGAGGGACGTTGTTGACTCTCTTCAGTCCCTGTTTGTCCCCCAACAGGAACTGCTAGTCGTTTAAAGGTACGTCGAGACTGTTTTGTGCATCCCAAATATGCTGCTTCTCCTCTAACTGTTTTTTCTTTTCAGCTACTAAAGCGGAGTTTGCTCTGTCTGTGCAAACTGGGGCAATGTGCCCATCCTCCCCACAGTTAAAGCAGTACCAAGGCCTTGGTCTGTTAGTCTGCTTTTTCTTTGCCTGTTCTTTGCATGTCTGTGTTAGCACGGTCTAGTTTTTGTACTTTGCCTGGACTTTTCCCTGCTGCACCCTTGTTATCAGCCCCCTTTGTCTTTTGCTGGGCCATCAAATAGGTTAATTGGCTTTGTAAACTGGCTACTTGCCTCCCAAGATCCTCAATAACACTGAGACTGACCTCTGACTTCTCTCTTGACTCTGCACAGGCCCACGCACTTTGGACCTGAAGCTGGCCACGATGCCTGGTGGTGCCAATGTGCTTTTTCATGCGACTAGCTTTTGCTAACTGTCTGTCTTCCTCTGTTCTTAGTAACAACAAGAGGTCAGCAAAGGAAGGGGGGTTGCTTTTCTTCTGCTCAAGTTGCAGGCAAGAAAGTAGAGAATTGTCCCAGCATCCTCTACAGAACTGTTTGAGTAGGTGTTTATCTACATCGGCCGGTGCAGCCCCACCCCTTCTCACAGCTAGGTTCAACGCTAGCTGCAATCGATGAAGATAAGTGGAGGGTTTCTCACCCGGATCTTGAAGAGTGTTCATAAACTGTGCAAAAAGTTCTTCCCCATCCTCAACAGTACCAAAGGCTGAGTCCAAGAGCTGCAGGTAAGCGATTGGGGGCGATCCAGGGCGTAGCCCTTTGACCACATCGGCTGCAGGTGAAAGTAGACATTCAAGAATTCTTCTTGAAATCTGAAGATGGGACATGCTGGGATCATTTAAAAGCAGTCCGATGTGCGAGCGCCAAGTGTCGTAATCAGCTTCGTTACTGGGTCTGGGAATCTTTCCAGAAAAGGAACGAAGCCTTACTGGAGATTGCAAGTGTGGGCCAACACCTTCACTCCTTACAATATGCTCAACCACTACCTTCTGTATCTCTGCTGGGTTTAGATCACTCACTGAAAGGGACGGAGCTTTCCCTCCATTAGTGAACAGGACTGAATCAGTGGCATTTAAGCAATCTCCTTCCCGTGGAGCATTCAAGAGTGAGACTAGGGGCTGTTGATCTGCAGGGGTAGGGGGTTGAAGTGTCACAACTGGGGTCTCAACATGTGAAGGGGAGACTTCTGTACCTACGGGTTTCATAGCTTCAATATCTTCACCAATCTGAGACATCATCTCTTTCAACACCTCCCCATAGTCTTTGCCACTTAGCTTGGCTAAGTCCTTTAACTCAGCTAGATATGTTTTTGTAGCTTTACTGCCAATCTGCATAGTGTACACACTGCTTAATGCTTTTACAACATATTTAGCACATGGATCACCCTGCACTGTGTATGTGTATGGCAAAAGTGGCTCTAAGTTCACTAAAGCTGAACCGCTTGAAAACTCAATGATCAGGTTTTGGTAAAATTCTGATTTAGAATCATCAACGAGATGAGCTCCTTTGATGGAACCGTACTCCTTAAGGAAGTCAATGACTTGCTCATCCTGATCTGCTACCTGGGTTACCCCACTAACGATTACTGCATTTGGAATTTTAACACCTGACTTCTGTAAGAAATCCATTTAGCATATTCTTTCAATATTGATATCCAATGTCTCGGGCTCCTGGCTGGCTCGCCAATAATGTAACCCTTGTTACGAGGTAGTAATAATGTACATGGTTTAATAGTCTAAAGTAGTCGTAGAAAACTATTTGGACCAGAATCAGAAGATGCTAAATTGTTAAGAGCCCGAGAATTAAATATCAATAAAAAAAAAAGAAATACCACACCAGAATGACAGTTTAGACAACCTGTATTAGATTCACAGGGTGGGACATACATACAAGAAGAAAAAAACACATTTATGAAAAATAACAAACAAAAATAATAAAGTGCGCACGTAAATAAAACAATCCCTATTTTTCAGTTGTCTTTGAGCTCAGTTCGTCCTCGTTTCGACTTGCCTTGGTTGACAAAAGTCCAGTTTCACCGTTGGGGCCCTTTTTTTTTTAGGTGTGAGTTAGTGTTGGTCCTACCACAACGAAGATGAAGAGGATGATCCGGGCAATCCGTCAAAAGTCAGAGTCACACAAAAAGCAACACGGTTGGCTCGCCACCCAGCCACCCGGACTGGGAATCTATGAATCTCTGGGAGAACGTCTGGAACGCGTGGATCTGTATCACTCCGTGGAAAGGATTTCTGCACGATGTCTCCAACTCTTTACCAAAACCTGACCTATAAATAAGGCCAAATCATTTCTTTCAATTACCATTCAGTGAATAAATGGACTGCTACAGGCTTCTACAAAATAAAATGAAATAATATTTCGGTTCACCTATAATGCAATATAAAAATCTTTCTCTTGTTGTACAACAGCTCTTATGTTTCTTCTCAGGTATCAAAACTATATGAATTTGTCTCTAGTATCAAAAGTACATTTACATAAATTCCATCCTTCATAAAGACACATCTCAAAATCAAGTTTTATAAAACCTTATGTTAACATTAACAGTATGCAAAATAAAACTGCATGAATTGCATGTAAACAGTAATCAAATTGTGTCACTTTAAAAGGCATTAAGACGTTAGTGTGCTTATTTATCCCCCTCTGCACCGGTAACAGTGGAAAGAATGCACTAAAATTGTTTACCTCCTTAAGCTTCAGTGACCGCAATTTAAATCCACAAATTTTAACATCATTATTTAACAACCTAACTATTCAGCAACAATAACATTTCTTTCTTTTATAACCCACAAACAAAATAACGATGGTGTCATACACATTAACCAGTATTTCGCTAGCTTATAGTGGCTGATTACCTTATTAACATATGCACATAGGAGGCTTTACACATGGAGCACTCTGGCATTGATTCACCCATTGACACAGATTAACAGATACTAACGAACTCAAACTCAGCAGACTAGGCCAAATCCACTAGTGGGCAGCAAAAGCCTGGCCTATTAACATGAATATTAGCGAACTCCAATGCCTAAATAAACAACTCACCATTTGCTTTTAGCTCCGTGACAACAGTGGATTCAGGCACAGCTTTCGTTTACACTCTATATTACAATAACATATAGTCAGTATAATCCATAATGATTACAGAACTTGCTTAATTCACTTAATATTGTTTTGTCCATCTTACCAAGCAGATAACGCAGCCTCCTATGCTCAAGTGCAAGCGCCAAAAGAACGTGCAGTGACGCAAGGTCAGAGGCATAACTGTAACGAAACCTAGCTGGCAGCTAATTGGTCAGTGCAGTACCTCATAGGGTTCACCCATTGGCTCACTTTCAAGTCCATCAAAGATACAAAATTAAAGTTAACCCTTTCGTGACTGGGTTGGACCGCTTAATAGGGTTTATCATTATTAAACCTGGCTACAATTGCCAGGCAAAAGTGTACTTTACTATATTGTGCGCTTAATTGGTTTGGTATGTGTGGACAGGAATTGTGTCAAGAGGGGCAAAGCAAAAGAAGGGGGCGTTATAGGTTATATAAGTAACAGACTTTGCAACCCTGGACATTACAGTGGTCCTGACATCCACATCAACGCTTTCAGATGACTCCGCTATTGTGTGTTGAATTAACAGTCGATGGGAGTGTTGTAGATGTATTTTTTTGAGTGTTGTGAGTTGAATCACCTCCATCTTATCATCAGAAAGACTAAAGAGCTCGTTGTGGATTTCCATTCTAAACCCAGACAGCATCAGAAGATGAAGGTGGACATTTTCGAGGAGTAAATGCACATGCGTGTCACTGCTCTGAAACACACAGGTTGAAGATCCAAATGCAGTCAATTATTAAGGGGACATCCAGAATTGTAAAGCCATATATAAGACACACGGTCAAACACAGGCAAACTATCCAAATAGGCAACATGCGCAGACAGAGTAATCTAAATAACCAGGCAAACGTGTCAAAACCTAACACAGGAAACCTGAATGGCGTGTAGAATTGCAGTATGACAACATACACAAAATTAATTTAAAAAATGTAACCCATGACCCAAATCTGGGTTTAAACAACCCAGCATTTTTAGAGATTTTGGATTTTTTTCACAACATACATAAGACACGCACGCACACACGCACGCACGCACACACACATAAAGTCCGGACGAGACAATTTTTTGAGCTCATGACCAGGCTTAATGTCAAGCCCTGATTTTAGGGCTTCAGGTCATTTTGTCCTACGAGGAACTGATTTGTTTCAAGGGACAGCTGAAGGTTAAGTAACATTTTGACTTACGTCTAAAGAAAGTATATATATTAAGTATGATATACTGTTGGTTGACCAGTCAGTTTTCGGCGGTCTGTTCCTGGCAGTGTCTTTAATATCAGATCATCAAGTAGAAAAATACTGGCAAGAGAAAACAAACACAGCCCACAGGACACAGCCTCAATCATGCGCTGTTTGTTTTGACCCACAGAGGGAGCTGTTGTCGTGTTATTCCACTGATTATTGTTCTGCAGTGACCTTCAGAATCATTTGAGCTTTAGTTTGAGTAATAGGATATTCAATACTGAATGAAACACTTGAATACAGCCTGTTCATTCACACTCATTGATTCTGTCAAGACAGCAAGAAAGATCTATTCATCGAAATGAATTTTTTTGTTTTGTCTTTGAAGCACTAGTTTGCTCGGCTGTAAAACAGCATGTCCAATGCATTGTTACAATATCCGTGTCATCATGTTTGTCCTGCTGCATAATTCAGCACATTACTGGAAAACGTGCAGGAGTCAGTGTTTGACGTTAAATCACGGCAGCCCATCATTCGTCATAGACACTGGGTTATTTGCCGCTGTGTGTTTTACCCCCGCTGTGGTTGCCATAGCAGAGCTGGTGCCAGTTTCGGTCACTGTACAGTCAATGATGCAGGACAAGTGTTTGTAATTGAGTTAAACCCACCGTATAACAGCCAGTTACCGTAAGTTAGTGGGATCTGTTGTTATGGCTATAAAACTTTTGGCTGGCATGACAATGTTGTTTAAGGTGTGAGGCGATGGATTTTTATTGGCTGTTTTCGTAAATGGTCAAGTTTTTTCCATAAAGGTATAGTCATCCAAAACACACACACACACACACACACACACACACACACACACACACACACACACACACACACACACACACACACACACACACACACACACACACACACACACACACACACACATGTTGGTCTATGTGGTTTACAGGGACTCTCCATAGGCGTAATGGTTTTTATACTGTACAAACTGTATTTTCTATCCCCTTACACTGCCCCTGCCCCTAAACCTACCCATCACAGGAAACATTCTGCATTTTTACTTTCTCAAAAAAACATCATTTAGTATGTTTTTAAGGCTATTTGAATTATGAGGACATTTGATATGTCCTCATAAACCACATAAACAGGCTCACACACACACACACACACACACACACACACACACACACACACACACAGGCTCTCTCTCATACACGCACGCATGCACCCTCTCTCACACACACACACACACACACACACACACACACACACACACACACACACACACACACACACACACACACACACACACACACACACACACACACACACACACACACACACACACACACACTCTCTCACTCTCTCTCTCTCTCTCTCTCTCTCTCTCTCTCTCTCTCTCTCTCTCTCTCTCTCTCTCTCTCTCTCTTTCTGCATTTTTACATAAAAATAAATAAATAAATAATAAAAACATCACTTGGGCTGATTTATAAGCTGTTTTTCTCATCAGGCCAAAAATGTCCCCGGACAGGGATTTCAGACATTCCCATTTTGCCATTGACATTTTGTCCCCTCAATGTTTATTTTTTTTATGTTACAAAATGAGTAACAAAATGCTTTCTCTGTGTTTAGATGTGACTTAAATAATAATGCAGAAACTGATACCATGCATCATCATTTCAAATAAACAACAACAACAACAACAACAACAACGACACAACAGCAAACTACAACAAAAAACAAAATCTAAACTTTGACATCAAGTAGTCTTTATGGAAGCCGGTTTCCGCCACTAAATAAAAAAATAAAAATCATAATTGCGACTTTTAATCTCACAATTGCGAGCAATAAAGTCAGAATTCTGAGATATAAACTCACAATTTCGTGATTCTGACTGAGAAACTTTTGATTTTTTGATTTAGTGGCGAAAATGGGCTTCCATATCTGCCCCTTGTCCATAGTCGGCCCAAACCTTTCTCACTGCTTAACTCTTCCATCCCGTGGCGGTCCGCCTCAGCCAGAGCTGATGTGTTCGTCTTCCACTGTGAGGCTGATAAACCAGCTCTTTTGAATGTGTCAGCCGTTGCTTTAGTAGCACAAGAGTTTACAGATAAAATGTAAATAGTGACCGCATTATGGAGGATGATCAGATATTTCATTTAAAGGGATCCCCTGGTGTTGAGACTTGTATGGCTTAATATAACATAAATGATGTCTCTTACTGAAATATGTAGTGGAAAACCCATGAAAGATTTACGCTATTTAAAAAATCGATTTTATATTTGGACCATGGGCGGCGCCATTTTGTTTGCGTTCTAGGTTGATGACGTAGAATGGTTGAACTCCTCAATCAGCTGGCATTACCCGTAGCTATTTTTACCACAACGCAACTCGAAAATTGTTTCAGAGTTAAACAAAACAAATGAATTGCTTTGCAATTGTACTTAAAACACACTCAAACAGACATGTGCACACAAACTCTCTCTCTCACAGACTCACACACACCCCAACAGATCGCCGCGAACACGCACACACACACACACACACACACACACACACGCACTGCGTGCACGCATACATAACCCTCAATTACTATTCCCTGTGTTGATATCATAGATAGACTGTTGATATGCAGTAGATTAACTGTTATGCCTAATGTAACCAGCAGAGGGAAATATCTAGGTAGGATGATGGGATAGGTGAATGTGAGGAAGAGAGGCAGGATGTTTTGGTGATGATGCTTGGTATTGGTTTGTGCATTCAAGTTTGAGCACAAGCTCAGTGAATTAACCTCAATCTTTAAACTTTCATTTTTAAGACACAATTAACATTCCCTACTTTAGTTCATTAATACAACTTGAAGGAGTGAATGAAGACGAGTGTGTGAAGTCGGACAGCTGTGTGTACATCGGCTGTACACTCGTTATTGCGGTGCAACGTGAGACTGAATGATTGCACTCAGACATGTCCTCTATGGTGTCGGACAGGGCCGGCGTTTGCTATAGGCGAGCTAGGCGGTTGCCTAGGGCGACAATTGTGTTAGGGGCGCGAGCGCGCTCTAGTGCCGCCCATTACTTCCCATTAAGCATAGAATCGGAACAAGCGAAATACAACATAATGTTTATTAAACATGATCATCATAGGGCGCCCCCTCAGCCACACGTTTAATTACTTATCAACCTGATTATTAGATTGAATTGATGGTGATTATTGATTATTAGTTCAGGCGTTAGTTCAGGCAAGTGCTCATCTTGCGCGTTCATCAAAAATGAGGCGTCTAAACCCCGCGGATGCACATGGATGGGAAAAAGAGAAAAAAAGAAAGGAAGAAAATCGAAAGAAAGCCCAGTATAGAGGTTAGACTTCTTATCTCAGCCAATAAGTTGTCAAACAAAATAAAATTACTTAGTATCAATCTTATCAACTAATATTTATTTTATAAATATTATTAATATTGTCACTAGCTATCACTTGCTAGTTTTCTACATAATTACTATACGTATTACAAACATAACTTCACTGAGAATAATCTACAATAACCTACATGGATGTCATTTAAATATCAAAAGTCCAGTTCGTTATGAATATGGATAACGTATGCATGTTATTTATGAAAAGTAGGCTACAAATGCTCTCTACGTGGGCGTCGGAAGGAAATAAATACGGCCTCTCTGTTTTTTGTTTTGTTTTTTTTACTAGAGCAGCCTAACGATAGATGCCATATTATATACATTAAAGACAAATATGCTGTGTTCACCAAGTTCTGTACAGTGGCTGTAGTGTAGTGGTAAGACGCATGGCATCAAGATTTGATGCAGGTCGATCAGAGGTTCGATCCCACCTTTCGCCACACTCGCTCTATTACCTTTTCCCATCACATATCAGATCGGAAAGGCATTTATTTTCAATAAAAAGTGAGAAAATGTTTGAAAAGTGGAAATAAAGCGTAGAACGTGTTTAATAATAAGTGCTTCTCGGTTAGGGGTAGGCCTAGGAAAACAGACATGTGCTGAATTAGAGATGATAAAAGTGAGTGGGGTGGAGGGGTGGGGGGCGCAAAACTCCATCTCGCCTAGGGCAACCAAAGAGTGTTGAGAGCCGGCCCTGGTGTCGGACAACACTACAAATGGCCGTCCCTTCAAATAATGCCCTATTTCAGGGTATAGGGGTCGATTTCAGATTCAGCCCCTGTGGTGGAGACTGAGCAGCCCAACATCTCGATTGAGACAGCAGTCTGTCAGGTGTGTGTGCGCGCCCGCCAATCTGTTTGTGACTTGTGTTGGTGAGTTTGTGTGCACATGTATGTTTGAGTGTGTTTTAAGCACAATTACAAAGCAATTCATTGGTTTTGTTTAACTCTGAAACTATTTTTGACAGGGATGGAAATTAACTTTTTTGTCCACCGGCCACTGTGGCTGGTGGATTTCAAAATCTACCAGCCACTTTCTTGTTTTTAACCGACAATGTGTAACTGCATGTGAAAAATTAATACTACAAGCTCTACAATACTTAAGCAGTTTATTTAATCTCAAGTCTCAATGAAATACTGACATTTTCTCTATCTCTCAAACCATGAACTGATATATATTTCATTAAATGAGTAGGGCTCTGTGCTCTGTCCGTTTTTCTTTTACCTGGATGTGGCATTTGGATGATTCGTGATCTTTTATGGCTTCCAGTTTTAGGTTTTTAGTCCCAACAATGAAACTATTAGTTTTGGCATCTTCTGAAGCGTGTTGACAACACACCGAGCAGAACATTGTCAGTAGGGATGCACAGAAATAAAAATTCTTGGCCGAAACTGAAACACCAAAAGAAATTATGCCAACTATTAGTACCGTTGCATTTATGGCTAATGCTGTGACTGTGTAACTTTACTAAAAATCAAGGCATTGCGATTGCATAAATTAATATTAAAGTTTCAAATATTAATCAGTTACAAATTATGCAAATATTTATTTAGCACATTGCAACAATCCACAGTATAAAATACAATTCAAACTAAAATGTTTAACTTGACCTCACTCATGTGTGCATTTAATAATAGCTAATGCACAGGCCTAATGGCTTGCAGAAAGGTACAGAAATTAAATAAAGTAATCAAATGTAAAATAACTGCATATTTTAACTGTTTAAATTAAAGATTAATCCTTATTAAACTTACAAAATCTATTCAAGAGCAGTGAGTGATGTCCTTTTGTTTGACATTAAACAGACAGCAGTAAAGGCTACTGCCCCTTTAAGACCTAGTGCAGGGATATGCTCTTCTTTCTCGACTGTATAACGTTCACTTGAGGCATATTCAGACTGTCTGCTTGGATACTAATCAAGATGGACATGTTGACATACTTTTTGTGTGAGTTTGTCCATTTAAGCGCAAGACTTACTTGAAAGAGAACTCAATATTTGCACGCTGTGAGACGAGTGCGCGTTCTCGGATGATGCGCAGTGACGGATCTTCTTTCTGCGCACGTGAGTTTGTATTTGCGTCTTCTGGTACTACATCCGGGTAATGACGGTGAAAACGACTGGTCATATTCGGACATACGGCCGCACTCGCATGCATTGAACAGAGTTTACAAAGAGGGGAAACAGTATGTTTATTTTTATTTACCCGCCACGGTGGCCGGTAGGTGAAGCGCGTTTACACGCCACAACTCAAAATCACCCGCATTTGGCTGGTGGCGGGTGCTAATTTCCATCCCTGATTTTCGAGTTGCGTTGTGGTAAAAATAGCTACGGGTATCGCCAGCTGATTGAGGAGTTCAACCATTCTACGTCATCAACCTAGAACGCAAACAAAATGGCGCTGCCCATGGTCCAAATATAAAATCGATTTTTTAAATAACGTAGATCTTTCATGGGTTTTCTACTACATATTTTAGTAAGAGACATAATTTATGTTATATTAAGCCATACAAGACTCAACACCAGGGGATCCCTTTAAGATAATTTTTTATTAACAAAATTTCAGGAGGAGCATGTGCAGATAATTAAACTTATATACAGCAGATTTACCTTCTTTCGTTGACCATTTTCATTTTAGCATCCCTCCACCACCCCATCTCCTCACTTGAGTCTAACAAACTCTTATTAGATGTCAACACAATCTATAATACACTCCAGTCCAGTTCTAGAGTATCTCTATCACGGGGGGGTACTCTGGTTTCGGACCAAATTCCGAGCCCGGAGCCCTCCCCCGGACAGCATGCCAAATATGCATAATGTTTACGCTATTTAATTTGATGCAAGTGTGAACTAGTGGATTTTATTATAAACTTGTGTTTACTTCACTCAAATAGCTTGTGAATTGCTTTCACGTCCAGCTCCACGTTGTTTAAATAGCAAATGTATTCTGTTCACCCATGGACGTCTGGTCTGAAAACTGTGTTCAGGAGCATTGTTGGAGCGTTGCTATTGTGAGGAACTGAAAACCACTGACCATTGACCGACACACATCTGCTCTAAAGTCAATAGCGCAGTATTTCTGTGTTATTTAAAGGGTGTGTTAGTAATATGAGCCTATAGGCTGTGCACAATGTGCTTACACTCTGCTTATTATACACAGGACAGCAGCACACACATTTTGAAATAGTAAAAATAAAAAGATTCCTCTCTGGAGAAGCGTTCAGTCTTTCCTCATGTAAATAGCGAATCCACCATGCTGCGAACACGATTGGCTTTAAAGGGAAAGGGAGATAAGACTCTGACTGTTTTATTGCACGTTATTGCACACCCATGACTCATTAAGAGACGAGGGACGACCGTTTTAGGCCATGTGCCAGGAACGCATGACTGTTTTTCCGTTGTTAAACTAGCAAAAGTGGATTCGGACATGTCCTGGCATCTAGTGGCTACTCAATGGTAATACAGGTCATTTTTACTTATTACTTTTCATCAGATGACACCAATCTGTCTCTATTCATTGGATTTTAAAAAGTTTTGTTCTATTTTTGACTCAAATACTGCTTAAATTGGGAAATGATTTAAAACAAGTTTCAAATATTTTATAAATGAGGAGTGTCAGTTATTAGTTGCTATACAATTGGCACTATTATGATTTTTCATTTTACATTTCATAGGAGATAAAAGTAACTGAATTTTTTTCGGGTGGAGTGTCTATTTACACTAACTCCGCCCACTGATGTCTGATTGGGCCAGACAAATTTACAGAAGATTGTCATTGTCAACAGTAGCAAAAGTGTAAAGGTAATGTGCGTGGCAGAAAGTGTTGATGCAAATCGAGTTTGAATCCGCCTTTTGCCAAACTCGCTTTACTCTCAGATCCGAAAGGCATTCAATAAAAATAAAGAAAATATTTAAAAAGTGATAATAAAGTTTCTAACATTAGTTTAATTATAAAGTGTTTAGGGTTAGGGGTAGATGCCTTATTGTCCCAATAATGTGGCATCAATTTAATATTTTTTATGAATATAATCATTTACACTCTAAGTTATTATTGCATACCGTTTCATGTGCAACAACACTGAGGTGCAAATAGTGTTTGTCACTGTTTATAAGTATAAATACCATCTAACTACTTTTTACACTTATTGCGAAGAAATACTACGATTTTTACATAGTGCAAATAACAGCTATCGCTTGTACTTAGTGTCTTACTTATCTTTTGTTTATCTGTGATCTGTATCTACATTAATGTCTGAGTATTCACCATCTAGAGGTCAGCCTGTTTGACCCTGAGACCCCATGACACCAGACACCTCTGCTCCAGTTTATGGACTGGAGTCAATCCGGCTGTTTGTCTGACAGGAAGCACAAATTATTCACATGCTTTTTGGCTTCCATTAGGCCTTGATGAGTTTGACCCCTTTCCTTCAGTAAAATCCCAAATCTTGTACAGATGCTTTTCAGACAGAAGTGAAAGAGTTCTTACCTATGATTCGATTTACTCTCGATCTTATTGAATAAATAAAATGTGTTATTTTTTAACACGCTCTAGCTTACCCTTGAAGCTTGGCATTGGCTTCTGCCCTATTGTGGGCTCTTCAAACATAAATTGCTCTGCTACATGAAGATCCTGTGTTTTCTGGAGAGATGGAAACCCAAGATACTGGCTACAGGAAAGCTCCTGCGATATCAATGGAATGCCACTGATAGTATTCCAGAGCTTTGTTGATGGATCTTTAAAGAATGTATCAATGATTAAAAAAAAAAAAACCTACTGGATTTGACCCATGCAGTCTTGAGAGGGGAAGTCTACAGGATGGTGACCCTCACAGCACAATATTCACAAACATCCTTCATCACAGGATGCCATCACACAGACAGGAAGTGCCTAAGTTCTGCTTAAACAGAGATCAATAACAGCAGGAAAGGTACACACACACACACACACACACACACACACACACACACACACACACACACACACACACACACACACACACACACACACACACACACACACACACTCCCAAATCATTCATCTTTTTTTGTAATTTATGTAAAAAAAAACATTCAGTTTTTTTGGGGGTGGACAAAAAAGGTCCACTGTGAATAGAGTAATGATGTATGAATATATGAAGCACAGCTCACACAGACGTTAAGGTCAAACCAAACAGCTTTCTGTTGGTCAATAGATGACCTTATGCATTTCCATTAATCTTGTATCATTACAAACGCGCACAGTGCCCATGATCGAGAACACAATGTGGTCGCTACAGAAATTGACACAATTGTCACACATCATAATTAGTTGAAAACAGCAAAACTCTATTCGCCTAAAACACAATAATCCCAATAGATGAAACTGAAGATGAGACTCATACACTACAAAGGTAAAAAAGGACAACAAAAAATGCACAAGTAAGAAAAATTCCACCGCTTTACTGAGGAATGGCAAACGTTTCTGTCACAACACGACCTTTAGGCACAAAAGAAGGTCATTTGTAAATGAAAAGTTTTTCTTTCATCAGTTAAGCTGGGGATTTTATATCACATTTCTCTTTTCTCACATTTCTTCTCTCCTCACCGGACCAAGCTCTCTCCTTTAAGACTGAACATCGGTTAGGGGAGTCTGCTCTGTATTTTCTACTGCACAAGAGGCGTGATCAACGGGCATAGTTCAAATGATTCTGTACACAATTGGATAGTCAACCAATCAGACCAATGATCCATTGCTTCTTTTTCCATCTTTGTGTTAAAAAAGCTAATAGTGCGCCTGGTGGATAAGCCACAAACACCTACAAACCAGAAGGTTGGTGTTTCAATCCCCGGTTCCACCTGACCATGTGTCAAGGTGTCCATGAGCAAGACACCTAACGACAAATGTCTGACATCGCTGTCGGTGTAAGAATGGGTGAATGTGAGGCAAAATGTAAAGCGCTTTAGAAAACTAGCCACACACTGGGTTGTCACGTCCGACCCAGTATCTGAGTAACACGAAAACTACCCAAACACTGGATTGTTATGTCTGACCCAGGATCTGAGTAACACGAAAACTACCCAAACATTGGGTTTTTATGTCTGACCCAGGATCTGGGTTACACAAAAACTACCCAAACCCTGAAAAAAGGGTCATCCCAGGCGACTTTTTTAGAGTGTACAGCCTAGAGTTGTGATGGCAAGGTTTGCATGGGTAAACATTACACACATATACAGCAGAAAATGTGAAAGTCCAGTTTGAGAATCTAACAGATGTGCAGATGAACGTGTGAACCGTGTGCTTTGGTGTACATTAATGCACATGACACCTGCTATAGCTCCGCTGACAGGTTCTTATTTCTAGCTCTGCTAGGCCTTTCCTCTTCCTGGCTTTCTTCAGCTATATGTCACTCTTCATTGTGAATTGGGAACCCTTGGGAGCACAGCCATGTCTTTAGGTTTCTTATCCACATCAGTCTCACCCAGAACCAGCACAATGCAAGGAAACTCAGGTCCCGTGCGCTCACAGAGACCAACACAGATTCATTCTGGTGAGGTTATTTAGAAATGTGCATTGTCCCTGTTTGAATTGTTATTTTGTTTAAGCTAAAGGGAGGAGGGAAGTAAAAAAACAAAAATGTGAAGGGACATCTGCAGTCTGCAGATACTGTGATTGCTCAAAGTAAATGGCAGGGCTTACCTCTGTGCAAAACTGCAAACTAAAGACACGTTTGTCAAGACAGCCAGAGGTGGATCTGCCCATGTTGTCATTTAGATGCAAGAATGATCCCAGCAAGACCACAATAGGCAGTGTGTGTACAAAAGTTATTGGGTCTGTTGTTGCTATTATGGTGATTAGTGTTTCCTTTAGGTTAGCACTTGGCCCTTGACTTTGGTTTGATTATTCCACTTTCAGCATCTATTTTCTACAATACATACAATGCTTCTGACTGCAAATATATTGTTTTCATTAATTAACTTAATGTACAACTTTCTTAGTACCTGTCGGCTGTATTTCAACACACAAAAGTTCCCAAATCTGCAAGATAGCCCTTAAAAACAACAATCTTTTAATTTTGAATTTTGGTTTCTTATTAGCATGCATATGAGTAGGATATTACAATATATTGCCAAAAGTATTGGGACAGCCCTCCAAACCATTGAGTTTAGGTGTTTAATCACTTCATGGCTACAGGTGTATAAATCAAGCACTAGGCCTGCAGACGCTTCTACACACATTAGTGAAAGAATGTGTCGCTCTCAGGAGCTCAGTGAACTCAAGCGTGGTGCCGTGATAGGTTACCACCTGTGCAATAAGTCCATTCCTGACATTGCCTCACTACTAAATATTCCACGCTCAACTGTTAGTGGGATTATGACAAAATGGAAGCGATTGGGAATAACAGCAACTCAGCCACTAAGTGGTAGACCATGTAAAATCACAGAGCGGGGTCAGCGCATGCTGAGGGTCACAGTGCGCAGAAATCGCCAACTTTCTGCAGACACAATAGCTCCAGACCTCCAAACTTCTGTGGCCTTCAGATGAGCTCAAGAACAACGTAGAGAGCTTCATGGAATGGGTTTCCATGGCCGAGCAACTCATCCAAGCCTTACATCACCAAGAGCAATGCAAAGTATGGGATTCAGTGGAGTAAAGCAGCCGCCACTGGACTCTAGAGCAGTGGAGACGTGTTCTCTGGAGTGACCAATCACGCTTCTCCGTCTGACAATCTCATGGAAGAGTCTGGGTTTGGTGGTTGTCAGGAGAACAGCACTTGCCTGACTGCATTGAGCCAAGTGTAAAGTTTGAAGTGGTGAAGAGGGGGCTCATGGTGTGGGGTTGTTTTTCAGGGGTTGGGTTTGGCCCCTTAGTTCCAGTGAAAGGAACTCTTAATGCTGCAACATACCAAGACATTTTGGACAAATTCATGCTCCCAACTTTGTGGGAACAGTTTGGTGACGACCCCTTCCTGTTCCAACATGACTGCGCACCAATGCACAAAGGGTCGGTCCATAAAGACATGGATGAGTGAGTTTGGTGTGGAGGAATTTGACTGGCCTGCACAGAGTCCTGACCTCAACCCGATAGAACAGCTTTGGGATGAATTAGAGCGGAGACTGCCTTACAAATGAGCTTCTAGAAGAATGGTCAAAAAGCACAAACACACTCCTAAACCTTGTGGAAAGCCTTCCCAGAAGAGTTGAAGCTGTTAGAGCTGCAAAGGATGGGCCGACTCCATATTACACCCTACGGATGGGAATGGGAATGTGCATGTAAAGGCAGGCATCCCAAAACGTTTGGCAGTATAGTGTTTAATCAATGCTATGCTGGGTTTTTGAGCAGGAACTCAAAAATAAAAGCAGTAATAAAAGCAGGGAACATGTAGTATAATTTTGTTTAAATCAAGAATTTAAAACACTGAAAACTCCAATCATGCGACCTTCAGCAGTCATGCTTTGATTTCGTTGCTGCATTGATATCAATTCCGGTTTCACACACGTCAGCTCATTTGAGTAAGGAACTGATTCAAGTTTCAGCACCAGTTCCACAATCGTGTGGAAAGGGGCATATTATCAGAGGAAAGTGATTTCTGCTGGATCTCTCTGTTTTTATGCAATTTACCGTTCAGAGTATCAGCAGTTTAGCCTTTAACCGTGGGGTTTGATGATCTGTGTGTGCTCTTATCAAGTCAAGTCACCTTTATAGCTCTTTATACAATACAGATTGTTTCACCGCAGCTTTAGTGATAACAGGAAAATAATGATTAAGGGATGTGAACAGAATTCAATTCTGCTGTAAAGCAGCTCCAAAAAGACAAGCGTAAACATCATTATTCATCTGAAATCAGCTCAGTGTTGATTCATTTTGGTTCAATATCTGTGTAAAGTTCATCCGTTAATGAGTTCAATGCAGCTCCATCCACCATCCACCATCCACCTGAGCAACACCATCCAGCTCAGATTCTTTCTTCAATCTGCTTTTAATTTTAAAATCTTTAAATTTAGCTTTCTAGACATGTTTCTTATTTCCTAGTCACATTCCCTTTTTGTTTGTCCTTATTTCCCTCTCTCTCTCTCTCTCTCTCTCTCTCTCTCTCTCTCTCTCTCTCTCTCTCTCTCTCTCTCTCTCTCTCTCTCTCTCTCTCTCTCTCTCTCTCTCTCTCTCTCTCTCTCTCTCTCTCTCTCTCTCTCTCTCTCTCTGCGGATGGCCCATGTGTGCAGGTTATTTATAGCTCAGGGCAAGCGCACATGCCTGGCTCACGCTGGGAGAGATTCAAGCATGTGTTTTGTGGTATGCAAGAAGAAGATGAGCCATTGGTGTTTTCCCAGAGACTGCATGGGATTCGGTTTCTTTTACAGTGTCAGCAGCATTAGTTTAATCTTAAAGGAGTACTTCAGCGCTGGGAAGATGAATCTGTATTTAAACTGGGTCATTAATGTAGTAGAAATGTTCATTTTGTGCTTTCTAGACTGAGAAAAGACAGAAAACTTATTTTTGTCTCATGGGGATGAAAGACAACAATTCCCAGAATGCTTTGCTGCCCTACAAGGCCATTCCCAAAGCCACCGCTACTAGATTACTAAATCACTTTCACTTTTCACTTTCTAAAATCAGTTCAGTTAGAGAACAGACACTACAATTAAAAACTGAACGTGTGTGTTTAATATGTGATTTAGCCGCTGAGGGAGTCTTACAGCACAAAACGCTGCAGGAGTCAGATATATTGACAGTCATGAATGAGCTCGTGATGAGAGCTGAGGTAAACGCGTCCGCGGCATAGATTCACAGCGCATGTTCAGTTCATGCCTTTGAAAGATTATCTTTCATAGGAATTAGTTTGAGAAGTTGAAAGACTTACTTTGCTCTGCTGGCCGCACCGTTTAAACACGAATGCCTGCGGCTGCAGCTGCGAGCTGAGCTGTGAGTGTGATCTCCATCCCCACACGAAATGGCTCCCTCTGCTGGCTGTAGTCTTTAGCCTCTGGCCAACAATTCCTCTGATGGGGCAAATTGACGATATTTGCGTCATGGGAGGAATTTTTTCAGAAATAAAATGCATAAATCTCTTGTCTCAGGGGGATATGAGGGGGGGGGGGGGAGGACAATCATTTGAATATACTCCAGGGTTTTCACAAATCTGTTATTGAAGACATAACTGCATACTTTTAGCATACTTCTAAAAAAGAGCACACTGTAAAAACAATATTGTTGGTTTAACGTAAAAAAAGTTACCTGATTGCCTTCATTTTTGACATATTGACATGTTGGTTAATACAATGAATGTTTAATCAACAAAAACTATAAATATTATGTTATCTGAATTACATTAATTATCTAAGTTGATTTCACAAAAGAAAAAACAAACATTTTCTCAATTTTTTTACAGTTTACTTATTACGGTAAGAATAGGCTACTTTAAAAGAATGTACGTAAGTGTAAACTGAATGTATTTTTTTCAGAATAATTGTATGTTTTTTTTTGCAATTAAATATAAAAAGTATTATAGTTTACATTTATATTGAATGCAATTTGATTTTTAAAGTATAGGGCTTAAGTATATCTTTATATGTGATTTTATAAGTATAATAAGTGCACTTCTTTAAAGCATAGAAAAATATGATTAAAATACACTATGATTTAAAATGCCCATTAAAGTAAAATAGTGTTTTAACTCTTGTTGGGTTAAATATTTGACCCAACATGCTGGGCCAAATCAAAGAACATCACGGGCCGATTGTGTCCCACAGGCCCTGGTTTGTGTATCTCTGGTGTACTCATAAAATATTCTTATATATTATACACTGATCTAATACTCCATGGATCGATATTGTTTGTTCAGCACATCCCACAGATGCTTTAATGTGAGATCTGGGGAATTTGGAGACCAAGTCAACACCTCAAACTTGTTGTTGTGCTGACTGGTCAGTGGCTATGCCGCCCCATACGCAACAAACTGAGATGCTCTGTGTATTCTGACACCTTTCTATCAGAACCAGCATTAACTTCTGGAGCAGTTTGAGCTCCAGTAGCTCGTCTCTTTGATCGGACCACACGGGCCAGCCTTCGCTCCTCACGGTCATCAATGAGTCTTGGCCGCCCATGACCCTGTGGCCGGTTCTCCACTGTTCCTCTTGGAGCACTTTTGATAGATACTGACCACTGCAGACCGGGAACAGCCCACAAGAGCTGCAGTTTTGGAGATGCTCTGACCCAGTCGTCTAGCCATCACAATTTGGCCCTTGTCAAACTCACTCAAATCCTTACGCTTGCCCATTTTTCCTGCTTCTAACAAATCAACTTTGAGGACAAAATATTAACTTGCTGCCTCATATATCCCACCCACTAACAGGAGCCGTGATGAAGAGATCATCAGTGTTTTTCACTTCACCTGTGTTATGCCTGGTCTGTGTATTATAAAATCATATATTGCCTTTATTATATATTATATATAATCACCCAGAACATTCTATCAGCTGCATAGCAGCTCAGTGCTAAAAACACTCTGAGCAAAAAAGCAAAAACAGTCGTGTTAATGAACAGCTGTGACGTTCAGCAGATCTCTGTATTGGAACATAACTATGGCCACCCTTTAGTGCTCCATCACACACACGTCACCACAGTCAAGAATATGACCCACCTGCTCTGGAATAAATAAATACACAGAAATGGTTGTAGCAACATGAACTGTGCAATGGCCTGTGTTTACATAGCAATCTGACACGACAGTCTATACCAGCCAGAGGTTTAGGATGTTCTTCAACAACTATAAATCAATCATTATCCTTATGTTTAAACATTATTCTTACACGTTTGAAAGCACGCTGTAGTTTAGGGAACACATATTCACTATTAACTATGACTTTTGCCTCATTAAACTCTTGAATACTGTTTATTAATAGTTAGTAAGGTAGTTGTTAAGTTTAGGTATTGGGTAGGGATGTAGAATAAGGTCATGCAGAATAAGGCATTAATATGTGCTTTATAAGCACTTATAACAGCCAATATCCTAGTAATATGCATGCTAATAAGCAACTAGTTAATAGTGAGAACTGGACCCTAAACTAAAGTGATACCCATTGACATTTATTGCAATATGTGCCTTACTCCCTATAAAGTTTGTCTCCCCACCTAACAATTTTATTAAAGGGGGGGTGAAACACTCAGTTTCAGTCAATCTCATGTCAATCTTGAGTACCTATAGAGTAGTATTGCATCCTTCACATCTCCGAAAAGTCTTTAGTTTTATTATATTTGTAAAAGAAATATGGGCTGTACCGAGTCTTTCCGGAAAAAAACGAGCGCCTGGAGGCGTATCGTGTGGGCGGAGCTAAAGAATGACGAATGCGCAAAGCGGTGACGTCCTCAAGCGTGGAGAAACCCTTGCTATCGATCTCAGCTAATAGATATGATCCATTGATCCAGAATCTAATTCGGAGGCTGAAATAGAAACAGCAACAGCAGGACGTCCGTCTCTGTGGTATGGACTGTATTTACTCTCAGTTTATGAGGACATGATTCGGTTTATGGACTATTGTATGCAACCAAACCTTAGTAGCAAGCAGAACGGTTTTGCACGTCAGACTAGTGTAACGTTATAACTTAACATAGAACAGCAATGGAGTCCGTTAGCGCATTTGAATGACGAAGCACGCGATCGTGTCGTTTACTGATGTTTACATACGCGACGATAAGCAACAGCACAGACATTTGAAGCAGTTTTACTCACCGGCTGCTTCCAAAGCAGGACCGAACCTTTATCGCTGGGACGGCTCCGTCAAAAACACACTTCTTGGAGTGTGGAGATCCACTTTGCGATGCGACTGAAGCATTTCTGCGTTCAAATCGGTTCAAATGCAGCGCTGCCTTCCCGGAATGCTGTGCTGAAGCGCTGAAGTCGCTTAATGTCAAAGTGGAGGAATGAAGTGGAGCGCGGCGCGGACTATAACCGACATTAGTGTTCACGGACGACTGGATCTGCAGCTGAGAGCAGTGTTTACGGGCGTGCATTTCCTCTCTCGCGCTAGTGACCCTACCGGGAGAAGAGCCCATACGGCCCATACAAGGACCTTCCGCTCTATTAACGTCAAGTCGAGCCATACTGGAAAAAAACTCTCAGAAACTTGTGAGAAACCGGAAGGAGTATTTTTGACACAGAAATACTCAGAAATACCCCCCCCCCCCCCTTTACAGAGCTTTCTGTAAAGTTGCTTTGAAACGATATTCATTGTAAAAAAAATGAAAAAAAGACATGACAACAAGTAATAGAAACATATTTGAAATTCACAAACAACGAGTAAATATAGCTTCATGTGTAGTCCACCTGAAGCCTTCATGTGATCGTTTCATAGAAGTCTGCTCGTCACACACTAATGGACTTCCTCTAACCTCATTTTGTATATTTGTACATTAACTGGAGGTTAAATTAATCTAAACATGTCTCTTTGAAAGGGATAGTTCACCCAAAATGTTAAATTCTGTTATCATTTACTCACCTTCATGTTCTAAACCTGTATGAGTGTCTTGAACACAAAAGAAGATATTTTAAAGAATGTTTGCAACCAGACATTTGATGGTAGCCATTGACTTCCATAGAAGGGAAATGGCCATCGTCAACTGTTTGATTACCAGAATTCTCCAAAATATCTTCTTTTAGTACATTGATGTCTTCTTCTAGTTTTACTTGGGACAGAGTCCAGAGCATTAACCTTCATCAATTCCTCACACTTTGTGGTCAAAATGGACCTGAAGCCCCCCAAAAACATTTGGTCCAGAAAGCATATATAATTCAATTTTTATCATATTTTTTTTTCTGTTTTGAAATAACATGTATTGACATTTTTTTTATTATCTTTTAATTTATTTACCTATAAATTACTAGATTTTATCAATAAATAATATAATTTAAGCACATTCTTCACATTCAGCATAAATTCAAAATAACTCATGCATAATCCTATTAATTCAGCTCAGAAATGGCCCTGTCCCAAATGACACACTTCATGTGCACTTTCGGTCTTGTGGACTTACAATGGCCGGCTGTGTGCGCATGCCAATTAAGTCCACGAGACCACAGAGTGTCCATTTGTCATTTTAGGTCTCACGAGTGTGCTCGCGAGCGCTTTCCCTTTGCGGTCGATATGCGCTGTCAATGCTCACTTCACTAGGGAAGGTTACGCAGAGGACTTCATCCCGGCAGTCAAAGCGGCATTACGTCGTGAAAGTGCGGACTCAGAGGAAGACCGTGAAGTTTTAGGGTGCCATTTGGGACAGGACCTTCATCTTACATTGGGTGTCTCTGCCGACCTCTTGTGGAAAAATAATAATATAAAATGATATTTCATGACTCTTGCCATTAGATGGCCTTATAGCTCTGGAGCAAATGAGCCGTTCCGCTGGGTGCTAAAGTCAGTTCTTGAGTTTATCTGCTTTCAGATACACATGCAGACATTATAAAGCAATTGTGGGTAAAGTTTAGTTTTCATTTTGAGCACATTTTAGGTTTTTCTATGTTTACTGAAGCATTCCTTGCATTCCATGAATTCCTAAAGGGGTCAAATTGACCCACGAGGGAAGGATTTGCTACTTTGTTTTCTATTTCAGTGACGAGCACTCAAATGAACGCTCAATTTTTAAAACTTTTTAAAAAATTGATTTCATGTCAAAATGACCCAAGGTGTGGATGATTAAAGGAAGGGCTCAACCATGCACTAAATTAAATTACATTACCAATGCAAAATAAATGTTTAGCACAGTTTGACTTGCTCTTTGCCATACAATGAAAGCATAAAATGACTAGGGGTTATCAAATAAAAGTCATACACAAAAAAGTAGGTCTGCTAACGTATAAGGATGTCCACTTTAAGGAAATCTTTAAAAAATAAAAATAAATAAGTAAACATGTGTACCAAGTGCTCTTTGTATTCATGTTGATTTCATATGGTTTTGAAAAACTTCCATCCATCCATTCATCTATCCATCAAGTAAATAATTGATCTGACATTTTAAGATACTTGATTTATTAAAGGTGCAGTTAGCAATTTCTGAGAAACACTGTTGATATCTGGGAGATATCTGAGATCTGAGCTCAACACCCAAACAAACACACCCCTTCCTTCAGTGCCCCAAAAAACTGCAACACAGGCAACGATTAATAACTGCTGCAAGTATGAATAAATAAATCAGCTGTGATTCAACAACAACAGTATATCTTGGTTGAGTGAAACAGATATACAGAGACGTTTAAGCGATTGAAAGATGACCTGAAAGGCACAAAGTAAAGGATGATTTCTCAGTTATTTTTCCTATAATAATTTTACAATTCCATGAAAACAAAAATAACCCTGAATTACTCAGTACTTAGAAATGCCACATTTGGCAAGTATCACAGTTTATAAATGCTTGCAGCTAAGAGTTTGCCTGCAGGATTTTTCGCCCTTGTTCCTTGCAAAAGGTTTCTAGTTCTGGGAATTCTTGGGCCATCTTGCTCTTTTGAAGTCTCTCCACAGATTTTCGATGATGCTTAGGTCGGAGGACAGTGAGGGTCTTGGCAAAAGCTTCAACTTGCACATCTTGAGCTAGTCCTTTGTGGTTTTTGGGGTCGTAGAAAGCATCCTCTTTTCATCTGCCATTTTTTTTTTGCAGACAGCATGATGTTATTTAATTGAATCCATTCTTCGCTCTGTGAAATCTGACACTGGCTGCAACACAAGCCCAAAGTATGAGCTACAGCTGAAACAATGTGATATTTTCATGACATTCTGCATCCTTTTTTCTCTAATCATTCCTTTGCTCATTCCAGTCCTACAGTTCAGACAGGGAATTTTGTGCTGAGGATGAAGGAAAGGCTTTCTTTACCTGATTCATATTTGTGCAGGTGTTGTTAGAACAATTCAAAACCAGTCTAGCTCAATTTCAGACAGTTTTCTCGGGCTTTCAAACCTCAAAATGACCTCCAACATTCCTGTTTACTGCCATTTCTTATTTGCATTATGAACTGAGGAAATGGCTGTTGATTGTTGGGACTTTCGAAAAGTCAGAGTATTTCTAAAGCTTTGAAATTTGCATCTTCTGGCCTTTCCAAACAATGACTGTGAACAAGCTATAGACCTGACAACTAAAGTCCGAGACGTCGGTGAAGGTTATCTGAGATCTTATCTGAGAAGGTTCCTAAACTGTTGCACGGTGCTCCTTTCCTTTGTTTCACTCTAAAACAAAAAACAACAAAACATAAATAATACACTAATCTTGTGGAGAATGAAATGACCCAAAGCCCTCATAGAATACTTAATTATTTTTGTCCAGAAAGCTTTTTTCATTTAATTTTGATAATAAAAAAGGCTATTTTTTGGAAGATCATTTTTTTGTAATTTAAGCACATTCTTTCAATTTAAAGTCTAAATAACTCACAATGTCCTCCCTGCATCACACTTTTAAATCAGCTCAACATATCTTACACTTAGCCAGATGCAATATCAAGTATATATATATATATATATATCAGATAGTAAACACAGTTATTCTCCCTTTATTTTGAAAATTAAAAAAAGATTTTAGACTTTTGAGATTAAAAGTGGGAATGTTTCGGATAAAGACCTTCGTCAAGCACACAAATAATAATAAACATGATATTTCATGACTCTTGCCAAGATGGCCTCATAGCTCTATATGGAACAAATGAGCCATTCCGCTGGGTCCTGAAGTCTGTTCTTGGGTTTATCGCTTCAGAATGTGTTCAGGTACACATTACGAAATCATTTGTTGGTAAAGTTTTAGCAGTTTATGTTAGAATTGAGGTTTTTCTGTGTAGTGAAGCATTTCGCACATTCCATTCATTCCCAGGGGGTCAAATTGACCCATAAGGGAAGGATTCATTACTTTTTTAAATTTCAACCACAAAACCAATCCTTGAATCCAGTCAATTTCTTGTGTGTATTTGTGATTCAAGTGACACAAAAGTCCTAATGGCTTAGACCACTTTAATGTATTTCTTTTTTTTCTTTTTTTTTGCGTTTCGGTTTAAAATAACTCAAGGGAAGGTTGAGGGTTACAAATAAAGGCTCTTTATTGGCATCGATGGTTCCATAAAGAAACTTAAAAATCCAACCTTTGCATTTAACCAAATATTAAAGGTGTCCTAGAATGAAAAATTTTATTAACTTTGCCATAGTGAAATAATAAGAGTTCAGTACATGGACATCACATACTGTGAGTCACACTATTGCGCCCTACTTCTTATGTTAATCTTATGCATGAAAAACATCACAGAAAAATAAGTGATTCTCAACATAATGCCACCTGCGACGCAATCATTGGGATCATTAATATGTACGCCTGCAACATTTACACATGTCTGAATATTCATTGCCAGGCAGAACTGACGGAGCGAATCATCGGGACTGCAGATAAACAAGCGACACTCAAGGAGAACGAAAACGGCAGCTCTCATAAACACATGTAATGTCCAGGCTGTGCAGGAGACGTGAGGACTTTTCTACCCTTCCCACAGATAAATAATGTCAACAGTCATGGTTGAGGTTTATTATAATCCGATACCACAACAATTTAATTCAAGATCGTTCGTTCGTTTGCTCGGCCCATTTCAAGCAAGCTTCGCTCAGCGTCTTAAACTGAAGAAAGGGGCAACTATATTCCTGCAAGCAGTAACCAGTGATTTATCCACTTATTGACTGTTTAAACAATTTCTGATTAAACTGAAATGTTCTTAGAGACAGCATTGTCTAGATAACGCAAGATGCTTACAGTAACAATAGGAAACTCCAAGTACCATGTATAACCAAAACACCGGATAGTATACTGGTTTTGATTTTCTCGGGATGAAACGAGAGTGTGTGCCAGATTTCAGTAATTTAAATCCCTCAATCAGAGCTTCAATCATCTGAATACACCAATAAACAAGCAGACTGCATTTTAGCAATCTCTATTTGAGATGTTCTGCTTAAAGTGTCATTCAGTCGGTCTGTGTTCTGTCAGAACTCACGAGCCGCGTCGCTGAACAACTGAACTGCTGAAATAAGCCAATCAGAGCAGAGCTCAACATTAATATTAATGACTCTTCCAAAAAAGGCAAAAACAGAGCATTACATCCTAGGGACAATTTATAGGGTTGTAAATGGACCCGTAAAACTGTATCTGGACAATGTTTGCCCTTAAATAAGCCACAATGTAGATATGAAATAAAAAAAAAAATTAAATATCGTTTCAACTCATTCTAGGGCACTTTTACAATGTTCCAAAATATTTTATCACTGGAAAAACACCCTTATTGCAGCCTTTATTTTTTAAGAGTGTACTCACTTAACTATTCACAGAAAATCTATTTTGTCCAGAGGTGCCCAAACTTTTGCATTCCACTATATGTGCTGTCTGAGAGGTTTTTTGTGTGTTTTCATGCACACTCCAGAAGATCAGAATACAAAGAACAGGCATAAACTGGCATATTTTCGATAAGCTCTTCGGTTAAAGTCCGTAGTATGGGAAGCATTTTACAACTGAGAGGTAATGAGAAAAAATGAATCTATAACATAGTGAAACCTCTCCTGCCCTTGGCATCTGATCTTAAAGAAAAGGCTCCTCTGGGAATCTGGGTTTCCTGCTTCCCACATTCTAGGGCCTAAGATTAGTTGCTTTATTGTGATGCCAGTGTTGACTGTTCTGACCCCTGTGGGATTATGGGTGGGTTCTGGTAACCGTTTCTCAGAGATATACACCTAACCTCTATATTCTGTAGTAATAATAACAGTTATGACCCAGTTGTGTTTGGTGACTGGGGCGTGACTTGAGCGCACCTGAATCTCAACGCTTGTTTAAACAGCGTCCATTATGAGTCGGACCGCTCCTAAGCTTCCGCTCCGGCAGTTTTCAGGATATTTGCTTTGTTTTGCATCCATGCATTCGTTCTAGCAACTCTCATTCACTTGCAGCCACGACTGACCAAAATGACGGATATTTGGATGTTGTTCTTTCATTTTTGAAATAATACTTTTTTATGTTCATTTCACCATGTCGTCCCTTAATGTTGCATCTTTGAGCCAAGTGTGACATAATAATTAGCTTTACCCACGACTGAGATGAGTTGAAACACCAAAGCGAAATGGTGGAAATTATATTAAAGTCAGTATGAAAAAAAATCTTGGCGTATCTCTTTTTTTTAGGGTTGAATTCTCACTTTTAACTAGTTGCTTATTATCATGCGTATTACTACGACATTGGCTGTTTATTAGTACTTTTAAAAAGCACATATTAATGTATTATTCTGCATGATCATATTCTACATCCCTTAATCCAAACCAATACCTAAACTTACTTTATTAATTTACCTTAAAATACCTTACCCTATTAATTACGAGTTTATTGAGGCAAAAGTCATAGTTAAGTAGGCGTTGATCTTCTTCTGCAGAGGCGGAGCTTCACCACACTCTGACGCCGCAGCCTGGCATATTCTGATATCAAGCGTTTGCTGGGCCTGGTGTCTTTAAAAGCTTTTCTTTGACTAACTAGGACGTCTTCAGCTCCGAAACTTATAGTATTTTTTTATATCATGATGAACTTTTATATATCAAAGGCTGAATGAAAAGTGGCCAGGTCACCCTCACTCTAAAAAAAATCCTGGGTTGTTTCAAACCATGTTTGGGTCAAATATAAATCGTTTAATTAAAGGCTTAATTCACCCAAAAATGAAACGTCTGTCTGTAATTACTTACCCTCATGTCGTTCGACACCCGTAAGACCTCCGTTCATCTTCAGACACAAATGAAGATATTTTTGTTGAAATCCGATGGCTCAGAAAGGCCTTCATTGACACCAATGTCATTTCCTCTCTCAAGACCCATAAAGGCACTAAAGACGTCGTTACAAAGCCCATCTCACTACAGCGGCTCTACAATCATTTTATGAAGCGATGAGAATAGTTTTTGTGTGAAAAAAAGAACTAAATAACTACTTATAAACTGATGGCCGATTTCAAAACACCGCTTCCTGAAGCTTCAGAGCTTAATGAATCATCAGTGAACCGATTCATGATTCATAATGGTTTGAAACTTTGTTTTGAAATCGGCCCAACACTATATAAGTTTTTTTTTTTGCACACAAAAACTATTCTCATCGCTTCATAAAATGATTGTAGAGCCGCTGTAGTGAGATGGGCTTTGTAACGACGTCTTTAGTGCCTTTATGGGTCTTGAGAGAGGAAATGACATTGGTGTCAATGAAGGCCTTTCTGAGCCATCGGATCTCAACACTAATATCTTCATCTGTGTCTGAAGATGAACGGAGGTCTTATGGGTGTCGAACGACATTAGAGGGAGGAATTAAAGGTCCCGTTCTTCATGATTCCATCTTTCAAACTTTAGTTAGTGTGTAATGTTGCTGTTAGAGCATAAATAATACCTGTAAAATTATAAAGCTCAAAGTTCAATGCCAAGCGAGATATTTTATTTAACAGAAGTTCCCTTTCAAAGCCTACAGCGAACAGCCGGTTCGGACTACACCGCTGCACTTCCTTCTGTAATGACGTCACTAGAACCGTGTGTTGACAAAAGCTCCGCCCACAAGAACACGCAAAATAGGGGGCGTGGTCTCGTTGCTCTCCCACGTGGAGAAGAGCGCGCATTCAGCGCTTGCATCTCCCCGTTATGGTAAGAGGCGGGACCTTTCCGGGCAAAGTGCGCTAAGCTGCTGTCCAATCACAACGCGGGAAGCGCTGGCCCAATCAGAACTCGTTACGTGTTTCTGAAGAAGGGACTTCATAGAACAAGGAAATCATCAGGCCGTTTTTAGGGCAGAGGAAACAACGATGTACAGATAAGTAAATTGTGTGAAAAATACTGTGTTTTTTTACACGCGAAACATGAACTCGTGTTATATTGCACACTGTAAACACAATCAAGGCTTCAAAAACACACTAGAAAATGGGACCTTTAATGATAGAATTTTCATTTTTGGGTGAACTAACCCTTTAAGTTAGATTTTTAAACCCAACGGTTGGGTTTGTCCATATTTGACCCAATAATCCAGCATTTTTTAAAGTGCTGTGTCACAAACATCCACAATCTCTTACTTCACTATTACTCCAAAACACCATTCAGCCCAATGAAGAAACATTCCACGTCTAGAGAATAATGTGCTATTGTCAGAAGAGTTTGTTGAAACAATGCTTTTGCGTGGTAAGGCCCGATTTTCAGAGGTGTGACAAATCCCAAGGGAGCTCAGGCTTGATACAAAACATGATATACAGTAGGGGAAATATTTATCTAACTGAGAGGGCCAAGAAAAGCTGTTTATCGTCCAGTCGCAACATGAGAGGTCCAGACCACGGGTCAAGATGGGACGCGCACACACAATGGCTCATTCTTCTGCACACACAGAGTGGTCTCAAACCTTCAGACTGACAGCCTACTTTCTCCTCCCCCTCCCCCTGTTTTCAGCCTGTAATATCCCTCTGAGGACAGGAAGTGTAATGTGACTCCGTGGTCTGAGCCCCTCGCTGTAATCCTGGGCATGGCTGGAGGCCAACTGGAGCCTATCACATATGCACACAATCTCACACACTGAAGCTTACACTGACCAGGGTCACTCACTCACACTCACACTCACACACACACTATGGCCTGTACCAGGCGGTGAGGATTAACTTGTCTTGGTTTAGCTACTTTGGGAACTGGAATTCTGCCTTGCGTTCCTCACCGGATGATGCCGACTGTTTCTGTCTCCACAGCTGAGCGCCGGCTCCGAATGCAGCTGTGACGTGGGTCCGGACGGGACCAAGAAGAAGAAATCCAAAAACCTGTAAGTCCCATTTACAGTTTCTCTGCGTTGTATGTTGTGGGCGTTGAGACTGAGAGCTATCAGTCTCCACAGGTTAAAATGATACCCATGTTATTAAATATGGAAATGTTTTAGGGCTCTCAGAAAATCTCACATTGGTCTTTAGTTCTTCTTGTGTTTCCAGTCTAACAGTTAACTTTACCTTGGTTTTGTGACACAACATTGTGTGTTTTGTAATTTTGGAGAGGTAAGACTTTACAATATGTTCCCATTAGTTTACGCTAGTTATTAATGCATTAACTAACAATGAGCAATGCATTTGTTACAATATTTGTTAATCTTTGTTCATTGTTAGTTTAATGTCAGCTCAGGTCCATTAATTAATATAGTACACTTTCATTTTAATGGTGACATTTTATTTTAATGTTCAGTTATTAACTATTAACTAGTTGCTTATTAATATGCATATTACTAGGATATTGTCTGTTTATTAGTCCTTATAAAGCACATATTAATGCCTTATTCTACATCCCTTAATCCGACTCAATACCTAAACTTAAACGCTATGAAAACTACCTTACTAACTATTAATAAGCAGTAAATTAGGAGTTTATTGGGGAAAAAGTAGTTAATAGTGAATATGTGTTCCTCATACTAAAGTGTTACCATTTTGATTATAGTACATGTTGGATTTTATATAAACTACAATACATGCATGCTTTAGAAGTATTTTTCATTCTTAGTACACATTAACTAATGCTATTTAGTTAGCAATTTAGTTAGTTACCAATGCTTTTTAGTTAGTTAAATGTTAGTACATGTTAACTAATGCTAACAAATGGAACCTTAATGTAAATTGTTCCCAATTGTCAAATTAGATTGAATCAGTGTTTTTTGTAAAACACATAATTATTAAAAAAACATAACATTTTGACTAAATTCGGAAGTGGCGTCACAAAGTGACAGAAATGTCAACTATACTTTATTATGCATAAAAATCAATAAATAAAACGTATTTACACGTTATTTGTGTGTGCAATAATTAGAGTATTGTGTTGTTAGTTTAGAAGCATGGCTCAAACTTCACAGTGGAGTTTTGAGTTTGTTCACATGAAGATCAGTACTTGTGCGCCGCGTGGAGTTGCAGCCACTCCACTTTTAAAAATAAAGGCTCTTTATTGGCATCGACAGAACCCTTTAGTTGCACAAAAGGTTTTTTTTATAGTGTAAAAGAGTTCTTTAGAATATTAAAAGGAATGATAATGTCATTGTGGAATCTTTATTTGTATGTAGAGCTTCCCAGTGTGATGGTTAGGATGCTCTTATTCCTTCAGAGTGGGTGTGTGTGTTTGTGTGTGTGTGTGTGTGTGTGTGTGTGTGTGTGTGTGTGTGTGTGTGTGTGTGTGTGTGTGTGTGTGTGTGTGTGTGTGTGTGTGTGTGTGTGTGTCCAATCATGAGTGATACTGTATTAAGCTCATCTCTGATTGTTAATCAGAGCCTTTGTATCGAGGTGTCAACTGTGCCAAAGTGTTTCTGGTTTTTTTTTAACACCTCAAACAACTACAGAACAATAGAGTGAGAACGGCTCGTAATGGCTTCAGCTGCCCTGTGCTCTTTGGTCGGATAACTGCAGCTACTGGGAATTGTGAGGTCAACACAATAGGAAAGGTTTTTACTGTCTGGTGAACTGAGACTGTCTGGAATACCGTCTGGAATCGCCACATCTGAGCTTTTGATACAGTGATTTAGTTTGATCAGCTAGTGTTTTTTTCACCAATTGATCATTTATCAGGCACAAAGAGATGCGTTTAGTGCACTTACAACTGGTAACCTCCTTCAAACCTCAAGCAAATCAGTGTTGAAATGATCTGGCATGTTTACGGGCCACTGTTTTCTCAGATCGGCTGGGGATTAAAACCTCATTTGTGCTGTGCTGGACACAGTAATGATTAGATGATCTCTTCTGTCTTTTAAAAGGTTGTAATGTTTTAATCTTCTTGGCAGACACTTATTTTAAGTGGCATTTAGTAAAATAGGTGACTACAGCACATTGAAAACATGCATGAATGAATACGAACTGGCCACATTATTTGAGCAAGTCTACACACACACACACACACACACACACACACACACACACACACACACACACACACACACACACACACACACACACACACACACACACACACACACACACACACTACTTTGCAGCTGTTGAGTTTGTGTTGTTTCAGCTGCATCGGGTCTTGGTAACACTAGACTTCACACTGGATTTACTTCCATACATGTGTGAAAGTGAGAGGCCGGAGTCACGATTCGAAGAACAAATTTAAAAACATGGTTTGCAGTGTCGTAGGGTCTGAAGATATTTTGCAGACTCAATTGTATTGTGACTGTGACTTTAGAGGGTTAATGTGTGTATGACATAGCCATGGCTTGATTGCGTTATCTTCTCTTTCTGTGTTTTACAGTAAGTGCAAATAGCCCGTCTTATTGGCTGAGGATATTTACATTAGCTCCGCCCCCCATTGTTTTGGTGTCACATGACAACAGAAACCAAGCTGACACTGGGACAGTATCACAGTGGGTTCAGCTCTTGACGGTTGTCCGAACACGTATTTGAATACACCTTTTTCGGATCCTATTCTTCCCGCCTTTCTCATCGCATATCAGCTCAGAGAGGTGATTATGTTAAATAACATATGAAGAAAGTATTCAACAAATGGAAATAAAGTGGCTAACGGTTATTTAATAGTGTTTAACGTGTTTAAAATAGCCTATAACAGAAATTACATGTATCCTAGCATTGATCAGACGGGCTGGAGCAGTGTGTTTTTGCACAACAGTGTGTATAAAAGTGGATTTGCACTATTTGGTACTACTAACCTTTGCCTTTCTTTTGTTGTGCTTTGGTTTACTAAGTTTAATATTAGCTAAACTCTTTACCCAGATCAAGATGGCAGAGTTGAATGGATCCACACACATACAAATACCCACTGACACACACACACACACACGCACTGTCGTGTTTCCATGTTTTATGGGGACTTTCCATAGGCGTAATGGATTTCATACTGTACAAACTGTACATCCTATCCCCCTACACTGCCCCTGCCCCTAAACCTACCCATCACACACACACACACACACACACACACACACACACACACACACACACACACACACACACACACACACACACACACACACACACACACACACACACACACACACACACACACACACACACTGCCCCTAAACCTACCCATCACAGGAAACATTCTGCATTTTTACTTTCTCAAAAAAACTCCTTCTGTGTGATTTATAAGATGTTTTCCTCATGGGGACCTAAAAATGTCCCCACAAGGACAAGGATTTCGGATATTGCCATCTTTGTGGGGACATTTTGTCCCCATAACGTAGGGATTACCAGGTCGCACACACACACACACACACACACACACACACACACACACACACACACACACACACACACACACACACACACACACACACACACACACACACACACACACACACACACACACACATATGATTCAGTGAATGCCCACAGTGCAGCATATGCCATTACAGAAGTGTTGTTATAGCGAGTGAGGAATGTGGGTTGCACTCTGTTGTGAATTATATGTGAAACTGAGCCTGATTTAGACCAATGACATCAAAACAATAAACAGGAACGTGACACTGCATATCTTTGAGTTACAGCACTCTTCTCTCCATTGAGCTTACACATCGTCACAGTGTGTAGGCGACAGCTCAGCAACTCTTCAGAATCTACTAACATTTACACACTGGAATAATGTGCCTGCAAATTGACTTAACATTGGATTTACAAACGCTAGATCCAGCATTTAGTTTCTTATGTGATGTAGGTTAGAAGGATATGAATATAGTTTTGTTTGAGACACTCAAGAGAAGTTTTTGCACATTTTCCTAAGGGTATCATATTTTTGGCTGACCACTTGCCAAAATATGAAATGATTCATGATCTCATTTTATTAGCTGTATAGCATAACGAGAAGGGAATATGCAGGTTGTTGTACTCACTGTAAACACAACGGCATGTGAAACTGATCGGAAGTATCTTCACAGGTTTGATAGAAAAGCTCTTGGTAAGGGCAATAAAGTCAGCGCACACAGATCCGCTGCACCTGGTTTGGCTCCGACAGAGGAAGTCTCTAGGACTCGTGCACCTGGTTTACGACAGCAGATAGTCTAGACGCAGACACTGCAGAGAAAGAGAAAGAGAAAGCGAGCAGTCTGCATGTTCTTGAGTTATGGGCTGACCCGAGGGCAGGACGCAGCTGTTTTCTGTGACAGGATGCTTTTGTGACAGACTCTAAGCACGTCTGTCTTCATGAGCTCGCGACCACAGTTCCCAGGTGTGGAGACTGGCCGTCCCACGCTTCCTGTCATCACATTACCTCATTATGAACATTAGCACTCAAAGAGAAATCCAGCACTGACCTGACACCAACGTATCCTCAGAGATGTATAGCACGCACCCACAGAAATGTACCAGTGCATGATATTTGATCAGCCGCTTTTAGTGGATTAGTCAAGGCAGATTTTCAGAGCCTATGAGCATGTCCTTCTTTAAGATGTGCAGTATATCTGTCTATTTTATACTAGTATTTGATCATTTATTATTTATTTTGAATATATGACAGATAACTTATGGATAAGAATAAAAGAGTAGGCTAAATGATCTCTACCAACAATCTCCAGATAGTTACAGCACCCATCAAAACGTCAGAATTTATTTCAGATCCAAAAAACAAAAGACAAATTATGACCTTTAATGAAACAATATTAGAACGTATTATTCAAAGCGATTTGCATTTATTTAGAACGAGATTTTCCTTCTTATGCCTGTAGCTTTAACCTTTCTTCATTGGGAAGCGCTCATACACATTATAAACGCCGGCGGGTTCATCGGACGTGAATTGAACAGGCCAGAACGCCACTAGGCCTGTTGTGCCAACACTCATTTATAAACTTTAATATTTCATTGAAAATCACAAAACACGTTGACACATTCGTAACTTAAACACGCTGCATGTGTCATCTCTCATCACTGGAGCTGGTTCTGATTTTATTGTATGATGTTAAAACGTTGCATATCTTTCTTTTAAATATTGTTTATGGCCTATTGGGGAAAAACAAAACTAATCTTACCAACCTCAAACTTTTGAATGGTAAGTTTGGGATTGGTAAGATTTATTTATTTATTTATTTTTATTTTTTATGTGCTCACAATAATGAGACAAATTAAAACAGTTGTTCTCTACGTGAATATATAGTAAAGTGTAATTTATTCCTGTGATCCTGTGTGTTTGTGGGGTTATGTCTGTGGTCTGGAGTGAAGGGAAGGGGGGCTTCTAGGATATTAGACTGCGTAGCCTTGAATTTAAAACCTGAACCAAGCATATTTTTATTCAAAGATAAACATTGGATTAGTCTTTAGTCTGCCAAATGAAAATAAAGACATAATTGTGTAGTGAAATATTTCAACAGTGCCACAAGCAATCAATTGCTCATTTATGAGTACATCACATCACCGTCCTTCTGCACGCTTGGCGGGGCTGGTTGCAGGACGCCTCAACCTCCACAGACAGTTTTTAATCTTTATCAGATAATAACTAGCCTACTCAAGAGTTTGCTTTAGTATAATTTTCAGGACAATTAGGGCCAGATTCGGGATTCGGGACAAGAGTGTAGATTTCGAGAATGTCCCAAATTTTTTGGGATGTCTGGTCACCCTAACAGTGAGTAACTTTGCAACTCTTGTCAACTAACTCTCATTAGAGTTTTAGTAGACTGATAGATAGACAAACAAACGGACGGACGGACGGACAGAAAGAAACAAAGAAAGAAAGACAGACAGACAGACAAACAGAAAAAAAGACAGACAGACGGACTAACAGAAAGTAAGACGGACGGACGGACAGACGGACGGACTGAAGGAAAGAAAGAAAGAAGGACAGACGGACAGAAAGAAAGAAAGAAAGAAAGAAAGAAAGAAAGAAAGAAAGAAAGAAAGGAAGGAAGGAAGGAAGGACGGACGGAAGGAAAGGAAGGAAGGAAGGAAAGAAAGAAAGAAAGAAAGAAAGAAAGAAAGAAAGAAAGAAAGAAAGAAAGAAAGAAAGAAAAAAAGAAAGAAAGAAAGAAAGAAAGAAAGAAAGAAAGAAAGAAAGAAAGAAAGAAAGAAAGAAAGAAAGAAAAGAAAGAAAGAAAGAAAGAAAGAAAGAAAGAAAGAAAGAAAGAAAGAAAGAAAGAAAGATGGACGGCCAGACGGACATACAAACAGACAGACAGACAGACAGACAGAAAGACGGACGGATGGACATACAGACAAAAAGAACAGAAAAACGGATAGACAGACGGACGGACAGACAAACCACCACGATAGACAGACAGACAGACAGACAGACAGACAGACAGACAGACAGATAGATAGATAGATAGATAGATAGATAGATAGATAGATAGATAGATAGATAGATAGATAGATAGATAGATAGATAGATAGATAGATAGATAGATAGACAGATAGATAGATAGATAGATAGATAGATAGATAGATAGATAGATAGATAGATAGATAGATAGATAGATAGATAGATAGATAGATAGATAGATAGATAGATAGATAGAGCAGTCTGTGGTGTCTGGCGTGTGATTGGCTCACAGTAGTTCTGCCTCTCTCTGATCTGTGCTATATAAAGCCACAGACGCGCTCTCTGCGGTCGGAGGAATGTGATTGTTCGACCACCCCGTCCCACACACACACACACACGTTACACACAATGGTGGATTTCTCTGAGAAGTACCTGGAAAGGTAGGGACCAAAAGCTCCTGTGCGTGTTCTCCTCTGCTCCTCGGAGACCTCTCGCGTTAATGAGAAGAGGGAAGGTAAAAATAGAAAGCAGAAATAGAAGGATCCTTTAGAAATGGAGAAGATGAGGGCGGCTGGAGTTCACGTCTCCTGAGGTTTGTCTGAGAGATGACACGTGAAGGCTCCATGCTTTAGCTTTGGCTTCTCTTGGTTTGGGCTGCTGTTGCTGAAACTCTCTGCTTGATCTCTCAGTGTGAATGTTTCAGTCCGCTGCGTGACGTCAGTGTGCCGTCTTTGTTCTTCCTTCAAGAGATTTGAAAGTGTTATTTGGACTGATTTAACTAAATAAATCTTAAAAGCATGTCAAAATCATATTTCACTCCAAAATTATATAACAGTCAAACCAAAAATGATTCAGACACCAGATATTATGTTTGACTAGTGTGTGTAGGGCACTATAGTTCAGTGAGGAAACTGTGACGTATAATACACCCAAAAACTGACCTAAACTGGTATTATCTGATTGTGTTCTCAAACTCCTTTCTATCAAAGTTATCTGACATTATCAAGATGAATTTGTTCTGACACAGTTTAACTCTGAGTTCTTGTCATATTGTATTACCATTGTCTAAACTATAGCGAATAAACTGTGATCATGTGAGACAATGTTGAAGGTGTCTGAATCAATTTTAGTCTGACTAAGTACGACTTGCCGTATTTTATATTGTATTGTATTATACAAAATATATTTTCATTATTTAAGTTTTAAAAACCGAATTAGAATTATAATAGAAAATAATGGTAGAGCAAAATAAAATAAAAACTTCATCAAATGAGTGTTAATTAATAATGAATAGGCTTTTAATGCAAAATATAATTTTAAAGTGAAATGTTCTGAGATTTCTCATAACTCTTTTGCAAGTGTAAAAAAAATTGAATGAACTTTCCGAGAACTGTTGAGGCATTAATGTGATGAGATTTCATGTGACTGCTCTAAAGTCTGAAACTGAGATTGAAACCTCAAATGAAAAACACAGCGTTTAGATTTATCTATGATTTTCTTTTATAAATGTTTCATATAAAATCTGAATAGTATTTTTGTGCATTGTTCCTAACAATAAACCTAAAACGTCTATATAACTTTTGCCATTTTATTTTTTATTTATTTATTATTTATTTATTTATTTTCATTTCAAGAATAATCTGTCAGGTCAGGTCTCTTCTTTTAAAAAGATACAAAACTCTGTGCTCCAAAGCATTCAGGATTTAAGACAACTGGACATTTCATTTTGAGTATATGCTAAAAAAATGTTTAACATATATATATATATATATATATATATATATATATATATATATATATATATATATATATATATATATATATATATATATATATATATATATATATAATACATGGATTATAACTACTGCATATTAACAAAACATCGAGCATTTACTTTTTTTGTGATCGCATGCGGGGAGCACCAGAGTGTTGATGTTAATGAGAGGCTGACAGTGAAAGTGATCGGGACACACACTTCTTACCGAGAGCAGATGTGTGTGTGTGTGTGTGTGGTGCATGCACACATATAGAAACTAGGGCTATGTGAGATTGAAGAAAAATGGATCTTGTTAAATAATGCGATTTTTGATATGCGATACGATATTGCTATTAGTGTGTAAAATCTATTATATTGATATATAAACAAATATTTAAAAACTGAGAATGATAAATCATGCACTTTTTATGATGGATATGTTTTTAGGGACCCCCCAAAAATAGGGTGAAATATTTTTTCCCCAAAAAAATAAAAAGTCATGCCATAGAGGGTTAAAAATACGAACTAAAAACAGTCTTCACACGAATTAAATATACACTGATACATCATACAGCTACAAAGGTTATTTAGCCAAGATCCTATTGACATGCATTTGGTTTCTTTCCCAAACTGATATCGTTCACGTAAGGCTACACTGTGTAACTTTTTTAGTTTATTCTTAGCTAATAACACTTAGTTCTTTCAAAAATATGCGCTCATTTATGTATATTTACTTCTACTTTAAGCAATAAAATATTCTGGTAAGTTTATAATATGCCATTGAAAATACATACGGGTGAGGGGTTCGAATGCCGGTCGCCATGTTGGCCCTCCATCTTGAAAGTACAGTAGCCAAAGAGGGACATACCCGTATTTAAAGCTCCGCCTCTGGCATTTTAACACTCGATGGCACCGTGTCGAATGTGAAGAGGGGGATTGCTTGAGACTGCTCTATGAAAACCTGAAAGCCTTTCTAAAAGTCTGTTCCTACAATGTGAACTTTGCCTTACGCTAGTGATGTCGTACAATATACAGAATAACGATAGCACTGATAAAAGTTACTTTACTAAGATTAGCTTGCATTCGTCTGGGAACCTGATAGCTGATGTTGGTAATGAAATGGTAAAAAAAATAATGAAATTTTAAAACTATTATTCATTTTACATAGATGTCATAACCTACATGTTAACCGACAAATTAAATAACTGCAAATTATAATTTATAATATAGTTACTATAGTATATATATAGTATATATATAGTATATATATAGTTAAAACTATATAATATAGTTTTCTAAAGTAACCTCATCACTTGAAGGAGCACTCATGGATGAGGTCGAACTGGAAGCCATGTTAATCTTGGACTAAATCGGTTACACCATATAAATATAAAAACTAATATTCACTCGATGGTCATATACCTTTTCAAAATATCACACAGTGTAGCTTTAAACCATAATCGACTGGGTTTACATGAATAGTCAGGACAGCCAATTTGACATTACTGTGTGTGTGCCTATTAAAATCATTCAGATATTGCATGCCATTCCGATATGAACATTTGCGATATTTCGATATATTGCACCGCCATAACAGAAACAAACTGCCAGAGCAAATGAGCATTTAAGGAAACCCCGACATCATGCAAAGAGAAGCCGTGTTCTGGTGGAGAAATCCAGCGCTTCAGAAACTGCTCTCCTGGCGGGATCTGAACCCACATCACACTGGTTTGAAACTCGCTGTCACGCTCTAAATGTCTTTCCCACAGCAAGTGTCCTGGTTTCACAGCCTGGAATAGTGCTGAGCTCTATTATGGGCAGTAATGTGAGCCGGGAAGAGTGGGAATTGGCAAAGCCTGCAGATGATTGTGGCTTGCGAGCATCTCCTCTCTGCAGGGCCGGCCGTGGGGAAATGTCTGTCGACGGGTTCAGAAGAGCTGGATCAGAGCATCCTAATTTGATGAATTCCAGAGAGGGCGTGTCCTTCCTGTGGAGAGATTACAGGCCTGATCCGTGAGGAGGCGCGGGAGCAGCTGCTTCTGCTGGATAATTATCCCAGTGTTTGTCTCTAAATGAGGGGTCGCGCTCGGCATTTGACTGCTGCCCCGCTCCAGCAGCTCTCTCATGTGTTCTCCCGTCCTTACTGACACCGCTAGACTTTGCTAACAATCGTGCATTATGCCATAAAGATGCCGGTTTGAGTGCTGTTTTCTTCAAACGTTTTCTTGAGGGAGAATTTTAGTAGCTCAAAAGTTGAATCTAGTGAATTAGTAGGCGAGACCAACAGCAAAACATTAACAGGACAACATTTTTATTTGAGGGTAAAACAAAAACCATTAAATAGATATGATTTACGATAATTTATATCATCTGAATCAGCAGATTTGATTGTTTAACTTGGATATATAACATTTGTTCAAAGCATTCATAAAAAAAAAACATTTGATACAGGGAGGGTTAAAACGTCAGTGGTCTTTAATTCTTAGTGTGTTACCCTATTTAATTAAATTGCTTAAAATGAACTAAATTTGAGTTGAGGGAAGAGTTTGATGAGAGTTGGTATAATTGTATTACTATATGTTATATTTGAATTCTGCTTAAAAAGCACATCTGTTTGTCAATTAGAAAATAATGTAAAATGAATTGTAAAATTCTGCTAAAAAGTGCAGATGAATGTCAATTAGAACTAATAGAACTAATGTCAATTAGAATTAATAGAACTAATGTCAATTAGAATTAATGTTGAATAATGTAATATATGTACACACACACACACACACACACACACACACACACACACACACACACACACACACACACACACACACACACACACACACACACACACACACACGTATATATTATAATGGCTTGGGTGAAATCAAAAGTCATGGGTTTGATTTCCTAAGAAAGCAAATCAATGGTAAAATGTAAACCTTGAATTCGAGTCTGTAACAGATTCAACCCGGCGCTCTGGTGGAGTTTAAATAGTCTGTAATCGGTGCTCTTGGGAAAGGGAAAAGACGAATGGCAAAAAAGGCAGGTCCAAGGCACTCAGTTAAGTAAAGGATGAGGAAATAATTAAAAAGCCTTTATTTGGTATGGCTTAAATCATTTTAAAATACAAGAGCCAACATGTCAGAGCTCTGCCCTGATGAAGACCAATTTGGGTCGAAACATGTTGGCTCTTGTATTTTAAAATGATTTAAGCCATACCAAATAAAGGCTTTTTAATTATTTCCTCATCCTTTACTTAACTGAGTGCCTTGGACCTGCCTTTCTTGAATTCGAGTCTCTTTGGCTATAGCATCTGCCAAAAGTGTATATTGTGTGTAATATAAAGCAATTTTAGGTGACAAAGTTATCTAAATGAGACACAGCAGAATCTCCATTGAGTCTCTCCATTACGAAAGAGCAGTCAAACGGGGATGCATTATATCCTTGTTTTTCTACATTGTCCTATGTTTTTTTTGGGGGGAAGTAAGAACGTTGTTTCTTTGTTTGATCTTAGCCAGAAGAGTGAGTGTGTAATTAAGTGCCTGAATATGATTTTTCAGGACTCTTTCCTCCTCTTTTTATAGGTCAACTAATAATCTGAAACATATTTTCACTGGTGTGGCTTCTTCTCACTGACTGATGCCACATGGCCATTACTAGTGTTGCAAAGCAGTGTGGAATCTCAACACTGTGGCACTGAAAGGCCACACACACACACACTCGCACACACGCTTGTACATACTCACACATACACACACACACACACATGCACACACACTCAAATACACATACATGCACACAAACACACATAGACACAAATGCGCATGCACGCACGCACACACACACACACATATAGACACAAGCACACACCCACAAACACGGGCATGCACACAAACAAACAAGCACACACACAAACAGTGTGTGCCTCCATGCACACATTCACACACACACACACACACACACACACACACACACACACACACACACACACACACACACATGCACATATACATGCACACCCATGCACACACATTTACAAACACATGCATGCACACACTCACACAGCCACACACATTTACAAACATATGCATGCACACACTCACACACCCACATACACACACGCACACACACATGCACATACATGCACACACATACACATTTACAAACACATGCATGCACACACCCACATACACACACGCACACACACATGCACATACACGCACACGCATACACATTTACAAACACATGCATGCACACACTCACACACCCACATACACACACGCACACACACATGCACATACATGCACACACATACACATTTACAAACACATGCATGCACACACTCACACACCAACACACATTTACAAACACATGCATACGCACTCACACACCCACACACAGAAGCACGCACACACACATGCATATACATACACATTTACAAACACATGCATGCACACACACACATGTATATGTGGTTCATGGGGATCAAGGCTTCTCCATACGTCACATCCTGAATATACTCAAATAGAATTCATAAGTTAATAATGCACACACGCACACACACACACATGCTTGTGCATACTCACACATACACCATACACACACACATGCACACACACACACTCAAATACACATATATGCACAAAAACACTCACACACACAAGTGCATGCACACATACTCAAGCACACATACATACATACATACACACACACACACACTCAGACACTAATGCGCATGCACGTACTCACGCAAGCGCACACACATATAGACACAAGCACACACCCACAAACACGGGCATGCACACAAACAAACAAGCACACACACAAACAGTGTGTGCCTCCATGCACACACACACACACACACACACACACACACATGTTGGTCTATGTGGTTTACAGGGACTCTCCATAGGCGTAATGGTCTTTATACTGTACAAACCGTATTTTCTATCCCCTTACACTGCCCCTACCCCTAAACCTACCCATCACAGGAAACATTCTGCATTTTTACTTTCTCAAAAAAAAACATCATTTAGTATGTTTATAAGGCCATTTGAATTATGAGGACATTTGAAATGTCCTCATAAACCACATTTATAGTGTAATACCAGTGTAATACCCATGTAGTTATACAAATTTGTGTCCTCATAAACCACATAAGCAGGCTCACACACACACACACACACACACACACACACACACACACACACACACACACACACACACACACACACACACACACACACACACACACACACACACACACACACACACACACACACATGTATATGTGGTTAATGAGGATCAAGGCTTCTCCATACTTCACATCCTGAATATACTCAACTAGAATTCATAAGTTAATATAAATACTCTTTATGCCAACAAGATATATAAAAAAATCTATGCAGCAAACATATTTAAACCAGATGTTTTTATACATCATTAATGTTTTGCTCATAGTTTTCATTCATCTCAAGAGGCCTGCACTGCAAAAAATGCTTTTCTTACTTTGTATTTTTGTCTTGTTTTTAGTCCAAATATCAAAAAATTCTTACATTAAGAAACATTTACGAGACAAGTAAAAAATTATTGTCTTGTTTTTGGAAAAAATTAATCAAAATTGCTTAAAATAAGATAAATAATCTGCCAACAGAGTAAGCTAAATAATCTTAATTCAAACAGAAAACATTTGCTAACTTCATTGGCAGATTATTTTGCTTATTTTTTTATTTATTTATTTTTTTCCAAAACAAGTTGTCTAGTAAGTGTTTCTTAATATCTGGACTAGAAACAAGTACAAAAATACTAAGTAAGAAAAGTATTTTTTTTGCACTGTGTGGTGATATATAGTGTTGATAATGATCATATCCAGCAGGTGGCAGCATTGCATTCAGTGTCAGTGAGGACGCATTTCTGACTCTGCTGAATGAGGACAGACTCTGCATTAGTTGCAGGACTCGTGTTGATCTGTTTTCATCAAAGCCACACAAGCCTCAGAGATCGCAGTGAAACCCGAGCTGGACCACAGACCGTTTCATTACACGTCCAAATATTTTCCAGGGCCCATAAACTGTCGAGAATCGTTCCTCTTGTGTGTGATCCAACACCCTCCTTCTCACAACTCAATCCAGATCTTCCCACTGGAAGTTAAAAATAAATGGCTCCGATTGGCCAGCTTTCATTGATTCCTTGTAAAAGCACTATTTTTTTGAGCTTTGGGATTAAATATGTTCTGATTTATAACGCATCCATAACGCTGCGTTTTCTGAGCTGTTTTGGGAGCTGTTTAAAATCGTGTGTGTGAGTCAGTTTATCTCCCGAAAATCCCGATGATTTCTGCAGTTATTATGTTATCTGATCCGACTCCCGGGGGTTTTCAATCCGAGCTTTCTCATTCTTATTTCCCGCCGGAGGATCCAACATAAAAAGATGTTTATGTGCAAACGTCAGAGAGCTAAATATGAAACAGATTGGACTTACCATTTCAGATAAGAGTCTAAATATCTTACACATGACAAATATCATAACACAATAATGACTGACAATGAGTGCGAGTGTTTCCGGTTATCTGACAAACCTTGGAGGGTAAACACAAGTCTTTAATAATGTATTAAACAAAGCAAACGTCACCGTAATTAATTATACATAACTATAATATCCTCATTTTCATAGTGAGTGTAGCATGTGGACTTGCTTTGGTTCTGAAACATCCGGTGTGTGAGGAACTTCCTCTCGGTTAGTAATGTTTCATCATCCTGTTTCCCAGCTTGTTGAGCAGATTGGATCCTCACACACTAACAGATTTGGCTTTAATGAAACAATCCTGACATTTTATCTCAAGTCTTTACCTGGAAAGACGAGCGTCCGGTGATGAATTTGGGCCGGCGTTGGTCTGTCTGAAGCGGTGGAATTCGTAGCAGTTCCGGCCTACAGGACCACGCAATATGTCATAAATAGTTGCAGACTTCCTTTTTCCTGTCAAGGCTCGTCTACTTTTTCAGTCATCACACCCAGAGCGAGGAAAAGGCTCTGATTATTAACCAGCAGCCTCTGCAGAGCTGGGCTTGATCATTGATTACAGCGGTGTAATACTGCATAAACACAGTAAAACACCTGGAAATACGGAAAATTCTGTCAAATACATACAGTACATTATATTTTATGGATGTTTTTTTAAGCATGCAGCATTAAATATTGATTGAAATTATTTGGAATCTATTTATATTATTATTATTATTATTATTATTATTATTATTATTATTATTATTATTATTATTATTATTATTATTATTATTATTATTATGTAACACTTTATTTTAATGTTCAGTTATTAACTATTAACTAGTTGCTTATTAGCATGGATATTATTAGTACATTTGCTGTTTATTAGTACTTATAAAGCACACATTAATGCCTTATTCTTCATTACCATATTCTACATCTCTTAATCTACCCAATACCTAAACTTAAATGCTACAAAATCTACCTTACTAACTATTAATAAGCAGTAAATTAGGAGTTTATTGAGGCACAAGTTGAAGTTAATATTGAAATGTGTTCCCCATACTATGGTTTAAAGCCATAAAAGTTTTATTTTATTTTTGAAACAAAAGTTTGAGAATATCAAAATTAGATTAAAGCCATTTTGTATCACTGCTTGCTATCAAATAATTTGATGAAAATCAATTTATTTTAAAAGTTTTTTAAATGATCTCACCTCTCTTTATTAGTTTACTCTAAGTATGAAAACTTGTCTGTAGTCTGGTGCCTTTTCCAAATAAGACATTCCCACAGCATTCACACATTATACAGGAGGATGGTACATGACCAGGACTTTAGCCCCTCATAGTGCATTTTTGGACATGACTGTACATAAATAGATTTATTTACTATTATCATTTTTATCCAACCAAATAAAACATTACAATTTGGAAAAATCTGACTTGATTGTACTATGACTGTGTAACCGATTAATACTGCCATAAGTGCTGTAGAGTAAAAGGTTCGTTTGACATGTTTATCAATTATCATTATGTAAAATATATATTTATATATAATATAATATAATATAATATATAAACCTTTTGTTTAAATCAATAAATTATTTTATTCAATAAATAATATTTTAAATTAAAACTTACACTAAAGGCATTTATAATGTAAAAAAAAATCAATTTTTTTCACTCATCATCTCACTATTCATCCTAAAAAAATTGTTTTTAAAAGTATTATATATATATATATATATATATATATATATATATATATATATATATATATATATATATATATATATATATATATATATATATATATATATATATATATATATATAATCATGGTTTCCACAAAATATTGATAAACAGCATTGATGATAATCATAAATGTTTGTTGAGCATCATATCATCATATTATAATGATTTGTGAAGGATCATGTTACACTGAAGACTGAAGTAATGATGCTGAAAATACAGCTTTGATCACAGGAATAAATAGGATTTTACGATATATCCACATAGAGAAGAGTTATTTCAATTTTGTAATAATATTTCACAATTTTACAATTTTTACTGTATTTTTGATCACTTAAAATGCGGCCATGGTGAGCACAAGAGAATTGTAAAAAAAAAAAAAAAGAAGAAGAAAAATAAAGAACGAATCTCACCATTCCTGAGGTTTTATAACACATGTATACGGGAAAACAAATATAAACCGTATGAAATCCCACATTTAGATGATTTATAACGGGATTTAGCCCCATTCAAAGCTGTTATACAACACTGTCCCTCAACTGCTGAAAAAAATATGCTGATGCATTATTTTTTAATTATATTTAGTTTAATATTATTTTTAGCGTATTGCTTTTGAGTTAAGGGGGTTCGTGTTGTGCCCCGTGTCTATTGTGCAGTCATGGACCGTAGGAACTCTCCTCCTCTCGTGTGCTTTATGTGGGAACGCTGGCCTTGGGAGGGCCAGAAATGGGATTCAGCTTCTTTTTTTGGTACTGTCATCAGCGTGTGCCTGCGGTACGAGAGGCCAAATGGAGCTGATGAGGGCAGAGGATCCTCAAAGCCACAGTGGAAATCAGTGGGCGGAAATTGTGCTCCTCTGGAAGAGGTACGTGAGGTCAGGCAGAGGGAGGACGGGCATCTCCCGAGCCCATGCGTGCATCTCATGAGACGTGGATCCAGGGGTGAACAGTCAGCTTTTTTGGAGATTTGGAGATGCAGCTGCACTCCACGGCAGTCCCCGGGGCCCGTCGGCCCCTAGGTTAGGGCTCACGGGACCCCCGGTGTCACCTGAACAGAGGAGCGATGGTGTGGAGAGTGGCAGAACCCTCCCTTCACTCATCCGCTCGCTCAGACGCAGGACTGGCGAGAAGGAAGAGAGATTGACGAGAGGCAGAAAGAGTTTCTCAAAGCGGCTCGAGGAACTTCAAACGCCGTCTCAACTTTGATAGCTGAGGATTTAGGAAGATATGTATGGGGTTACTGCGTTTGGATTTATGCGCTTGCGTTTTTTCGGGTTTTTGATTGTTCATTTTGTTGTGACCTGAAGAACTCAACTCTTACACTTCTGTGCGTTTTTCTGCAGGGCCAAAGACATGAAGAACCGACTCGCTTTCCTGAGGAGGAGGAATGAGTCTCCCGGAAGCACCCCAGTCGGCAAGCTCGACAAAACCTTGAAGTCTGTCAAGTAAGTGTGTGTGTGTGTGTGTGTGTGTGTGTGTGTGTGTGTGTGTGTGTGTGTGTGTGTGTGTGTGTGTGTGTGTGTGTGTGTGTGTGTGTGGGTAATTATCCAGCTGGTGGCTCTCTGCTCATGTGTGTGGGATGAAAGCGACAGACACACTGAGAAAAGGCTCTGAAAGGATGTCTTTTAGATCAATACATTTGTAAGTGAAAATGTTGTTTGCAATTTGTGATTAATTAACAATATATATTAACAGCAGGGCTTGACATTAACACCCCCCAACCTACGTGTGTGTATCTCTGCAGTGGTGTGTAACGCCGTTACTCCTATAACTAGCCACTTTGGCAGGTTGACTTTTATATATAATATACATTTTTCAGTTGTTTTAAAAAACATCTGAAATAATAAACTAAGTGCAATGAAGTGTCATCAAAAATATTGATTTTCAATACACATCGATACTGAAATGCTTCCAATACTAATTTTCTGCTCTCTCTCTCATCTCTCCAACACACAAACTCCAATACACAAAACAAAAAGTGTGCACCACATAAAGCTGCATCTCTGCACTACTTTGAGTTGTTTATGCAGCTTATTGCTCTTAAACAGTCAAATACACACTCAATAATGTCAATATGCCGGTCTTTGTGAGTAGTCACGTAAACAGAGTCAGTTCTGTTTTAAGTGAATGTAAAAAGTTGAGAAAGGAAATGCATGTGTAACAGTATATTGGATCCGTGCGTAAGGTCTTAAAGTGACAGCAGCCTAATAAACCTGCTGACAAATTATGAGATAATATTAAAAATATCTATATGGCGTTTTTTCCCCATGGTTTAAATGTCAAAATTGTGGCCAGTGAAAATGCTGAGTGGCTTGTAACTTTGGAAAACCTCTAGCCACAGTGATTGGTGAGCAAAAAAACTAAACAAAAAAGTTAATGTCAAGCCCTAATTAAAGGCTATAAATCACATAAAGTTCAGAGGATACCAGAACAGAAAAAAAAATAATAATAATTTTTTCAGCTACTGCCAAGTCAGCACTTTATTTTAATTTATTTTAACTTGAAGTACAAAAAAAGAAGTACTAAATACTAGTAAATAATAATAAATAAAAGCCTTCTAGCGTTAAACTTTATTTCAATCGTCCACTTTAGACATTCTCCTACTTATGTCATTTTGCAACGACATATCAATTAACTCTCATTAGAGTATTAGAAGACTGTTAGGTTAGGGTTAGTAGTAGAATAAGTTGACATGTAGTTGTAAAGTTTCTAATAGTCAGTAGATTGTCTGTTGAGGAGCATCAGCATAAAGAGTTAGAAATAAAACACAACATCTACTTATACTCTAATGACTGCTAGTTGACATGTAGTTGCAAAGTTACTAAAAGTTAGTAGAATGACTAAAGTAGACCATTGAAATAAAGTGTTACCCAATATTGACATCTAATTCAAAATCTCAATGATACTAATAAAACAACACTGTCTGTCTAATGTAGTGGAGGTCGTGTATCACAGGGTTAAGGATGATTATATTAAGGCCATATGCACTCGTATATTGTTAGCATTAGTATTTTAAGTGTGTCCAGCTATACATTAACTGCAAAATATGAGTTGTTACATTGGAAGAGATCCAATCAAATCAATAGGTCAGAATAATCACAGGTGTAGCGCACAGATGCTTCAGCACACTTATGATCTGATTTATGATCTCGAATAACGCTCCCCTGTTAGATAAAGTTCCCTTATTAGGCAGTGTCAAAGTAAGTGTTAAGGCTGCAGACTGTAGGTGCTGAGCTTAGACAGACGAGGAAGGCAAGAATGAGTCTTTGAGAGAGGCTGTGGGCGGAGCCTAAGCCTATCACGCCATCCCATTGGTGCAGCCTGATCCCACCCCCTCCTCTTCACAGAGGGAAATATAAAAGAGGGCGTCCAACAGAGACTTACTCAGACACTCAGGCTCACACACACACACATTAGAGCGAGAGAAGGGCACAGCTTCGAATGGGTCATACAATGAGAAACCTAACAGAGATGGGCTTGCTGAAAAACCGTTCTGCCTTTATTTGCAGGCCCACTCCAGAAGAGGCAATGAAGTGGGGCGAATCGTTGGACAAGCTGCTCGTCCACAAATGTAAGACATATTTACTCTTTATTATTATCATCATCATTCTGTGGATGCTATATAATGAACTTGTTGTATTTGCGGAATTCCTTTGGCTTGGCTTGAATCCACAGGGATTGCGGCTGCATTGTTGCATTGTTTTAGTGAAGCATGCATGCTTTCCCTCGACTTCCTGCCCTGAGTCAGTGAATAAACGCTCTGTTGAACATGCTCAATGGCTTTCAGAGTAATCCCAGATGAGTCCTAGAGCCGTATGGAGTCAGAGAAAGACCACAGATTAATGCAGCCTGACAAAAGTCCACCATCATGGCTTTTTCGATGTTATTTTGTGACATTCAGAAGCACTGTAAATCATGAGATGTGGGGCAGGAGATGTCCTTTTTCCGCAGTGATTGGAAGGCTGTTATCAGCAGGCTCTTATGGGAACGGAAAGGTGATTGCATGCTTTGGGATGGAGTCACACTTCCTTCTATTTTAATACTGGCCGCCTTTAGATCTAAAAGGAAATGTCAGTGTGCAGTGTTACTGTAAGGAAGCCACTTCACTGCAAAACAATCATATCCTGCATTAAAAGTCATCTTGTTGCACTGGCACATTGGTTTGTCACTTGTTTTAGGCATGGAAATGCACTTTAAAGTTGCATACAACGAATGGAAATGTGCAATGGAAATGTTGCTGCAACCTAGAAATAATGCAAGGCTTTGATTTTCCATCAGTGATTTATCTCGAATAAAAAATGCTGAGTTAATAATAGTACAGTGTTTCGTCCAGCGAGAGTCTTGGACGAGAACAAATGCCATGAAATCTCTGGTCAGAGTCGTGTTCTTGACTTGTTAATGCGCTAGTATTGACTCACGGTTTGGCGCTCGGCACTGCCTCTTCAGTGGAGGCTGCCGTTGCCATGGCTCTCTGTTTATCCATCCAATAACATCTCCCCTCTTTCTGCCTCTTTATTTTCCCCCTCTCCCTCATCAGATGGGCTGGCGGCGTTTAGAGCTTTCTTACGCACAGAGTTTAGTGAAGAGAATCTGGATTTCTGGCTGGCCTGCGAGGATTACAAGAAGATTAAATCGCAATCCAAGATGACATCGAAAGCTAAGAAAATCTATGCGGAATTCATCGCCATCCAGTCATGCAAAGAGGTGAGCAAGTTTCTTTGAGCGCCTACTGAAACGTCCGACTTTAAAAGTCATTCCAGATGTTAAATGGGAACTGAAGTGCCACATATAAGCAATGCCATTCTGTATTATTCAGCAGCTGGAAATAGTCTTAAAATACTCAGCATTGTGTCATGAAACCTAAAAGATTTGTCAGAGCCATGGAGGATATGATGTCATGCCTGACTAATGGACTCCCTCTTGGCCGAGCAAACACACAGCAGACCGTTTGAGTGCATGTTTTCATTTTCCAAACTTGGAAAGCAGCTTGGAAAGTCAAAATGAGACGAGCAGCAGGAGCTCGCAGCACTTTCCAGCGGTGAGGCTTTGTGTAGATTCACACTGCCAGATCTTTGACGCTCCACATTAAGTCCAGTCCAGATTTCATCTTATTCTGGCTACTAACCCTTGTTTCACTGAAACGGTAAAGGGATAGTTCACCCCAAAAAACTCTATGAGTTTCTTTCTTCTGAGGAACACAAAAGAAGATATTTTAAAGAATTTGGTAGTCAAACATTCAAAGTTGGCTTCCATTGTATTTTTTTTTCCTACTATAGAAGTCAATTGGTGCTGTCAACTGTTTGGTTACCGATTTTTTTTATTTTTTATATCTTTGTTGAAAAGAAAAAAGAAAACACAATTTTTGGACAACTTAAAGGGCGAGTATGTAATAACAACATATTCAGTGATTTTTTTTTGGTGAACTATCCCTTTAAGGGATTAACCAGGGTTTGATTTTCATGTGCAAAAAGATACACTTTTTAGTTTCTCAACTGGTTTTAGCTTCAGGACCCAGATTTTAAAGTGTAAAAACACACAATAATCCAACTTTAACAACAAAAGATATAGGAAGTGTTTTCTTCTTCCTTTTGTAAAAGTTATTAAGCCTACGTTGTGTGGCAATCTCCACAAGCTGTTGTAAAGAAAATTGAGTATTGTAGTAACCAATCAGTTCACTGGAGCCATTGACTCCCATAGTATTTTTTTCCTACTATGGGAGTGAATGGCTCCAGTAAACTGATTGCTTACTGACATTCTTCAAAATATCTTCCCTTGTGTTCAGCTGAAGAGAGAAATTCATACAGGTTTGAGTAAAGGATGACAGAATTTTCATTTTAAAGTGAACAATCCCTTTAAGTGCTTTGAAATTGAAGTCAAAACACTTAAAAACAGCCAAGTTTATGAAGAGGTACTTGAAAGGTGCTTGAATTATTTGAAAGACAATATATATGAAATTAGTGTTTAATTTCCCCCCAAAAAACAACAACAAAATGAGCGCTGCCACCCATCTGACATGGCTTAATATAGCTTATATATGTTTAAGTAATAATAATAATAATAATTCATTACATTTATATAGCGCTTTTCTAGGCAGTCAAAGCGCTTTACATAGAAGGGGGAATCTCCTCAACCACCACCAGTGTGCAGCATCCACTTAGATGATGCGACGGCAGCCATATTGCGCCAGAACGCTCACCACACACCAGCTGATTGGTGGAGAGGAGACCGAGTGATTAAGCCAATCAGGAGAGGGGGATGATTAGGAGGCCATGATGGACAGCGGCCAGTGGGAAAATTTGGGGATTTTTAACGACCACAGAGAGTCAGGACCTCGGTTTAACGTCTCATCTGAAGGATGGTGCTCTTTGTCAGTATAGTGTCCCCATCACTATATTGGGGTGTTAGGACCCACACAGACCACAGGGTGAGCGCCCCCTGCTGGCCTCACTAACACCTCTACCAGCAGCTCCTGGTTTTCCCAGTTGGTCTCCCATCCAGGTACTGACCAGGATCAGCCCTGCTTAGCTTCAGTGACAAACCAGTCTTGGGCTACAGGGTGATATGGCTGCTGACAATATAAGTATACTATGATACAGCTTTTATACTTAAGGTCAATCATATATAAATGCAAAAAAAGAGGAAAGTGATATCTAGTATCTTTTCAATGGTTAAGGAGATTTCCGTGACTGACAGTGTTTCTCTGAAGTGAAGCATCAGAAATTGCATCTTATTAGATGTTGTTCAAAGTTAAAATAATTCCCTTGTTTACAACCTTTCTTCGTTCCAGAATGAATCAGCATTTTTTAATGAATGTTCTACTAACTCTTAAAGTCAGCCGTGTAGCCTTGACTGAAGTCGTTGATAAACCCCGTCAGACCGTTTCTCAATACCAAATATGTCAACATTATAATACAAAATGGTATTTATTGAACAATAATAGCTAATATAATCTTTGTATTAAGTATGTATATATATATATATATATATATATATATATATATATATATATATATATATATATATATATTAAATATGCTGTATAATAAATACCATATTGGTGTAATTTGACAAAAAAAAATTGTGCAAATAAATCATTAGATTGCTTTGTAATTATTTACAATGAAATGCTCTAAATTTTCTTATTTCTTCTTTAAATAAAAAATGTGTATGACATTAATACCCACTTTCTATTTGCTCTTCTATGAACGGAAAGTTCTAGGATTTTGTTAATGTTCCCATATAAAGTTGCCACAGTCATTGCATACATTACATGTGCTGCAGTTATTTGTACCATTATTTTATACGAATTATTTCTTCGAATTTGAAAGATAATAAAGATATTGTTTGATAAGGGAGATCTTAAACCAAACAAAGTAGTGCTGAAAAAGTTCTTGAAAGTCCTGGGTTTTCATTTGACAGTATCTGTACGAGCCCTGAATATGGACTGACTACTCATAGTCATTGTAAACATGATTTAGTTTCCATGTGGATTATAACAAACATTGTGCAGCCAACTCCCAGGTGTTGCGTAAATCCAGTAAAATTGTACTGGAAGCAGCAGTTTGTCATTTGTGCGCAAAATACATGTGCAGTCCTGTTCCTAAAGGGCAACTTTCCTGCAGAGTTTCCTGGCGTGTTTAATTAGGGATTCAGCTAAAACAGGATTGAACCCTTTTCCCATTCCCATGGCTCTCAGAAGAAGAAGAAGTCATCATATTTGGGCAGAGTCTTTAGTGGTGGGCTACAACAAATATTATGTTTTGCATTCACATATGCCCCTGAAAAAAATCCATGATAGGGTTTCTATGACTTTCCAAAAGAGGGGGAAAATATCAATTGATTCTGTTTGTCAGAAAAGAGAAAGACGTCAAATTTGCGGTCATCTCTCAGCCGTTTGCACTAGAAACACTCACATGCAGTGTTGACTAGGTTTCTGTCATTTAATGCCATGGTAAGAAAGCACAAAGTAAAGCAATGTAAATGTTAGGGATGCACTAATATGAAGCCAATAATTCTTTATATTTGAAAGCCGATAGTCAATATATTGGCGGATTAAATCTTGTTTGAGAGCCTGATTACAAAACAAAAGTCTCAGCATTAAATCCATGTCTCAAGCACACATTTATTATCATTATTATACATTTTATTTATAGATGCCTTTTATTTATATTCAACGACAATTTACAAAGTCCATAAAAACAATTCCATCAACAATAAAGACAATACAGAAATTTTGACAATAACATTCAAATCCCATAAAAGCCTGCCTTAACATATGAGTTTTAAGATGAGTTTTGAAAACTAGAAGACTATTGCGAACTTCTACAGGAAGCGAGTCCCATAAATGAGGAGGCGCGTAACCAAAAGCTCGTGAACCAATGGAAGTTGTCCTAGTGCGGGGAAAAAACAAGTGTAAGAAGCCGATCTTAGTGCGTGAAGGTGTGCATATGAATACGAATAGATACGAAAAAGCTAAATTATAAAGTGTTTTATAAATTAAAAGTAAAATGTTGCCATTTACGCTAAATTTAACTGGAAGCCAATGTGAATTTTGTAAAACCGGCGTAATATGTTCATAAATGGAAGTTTTGTTTATAACTCGAGCACCTGCATTTTGTACCAACTTTATTATTTATGAAGACATCGGGAAGGAATTAAGATTATGATTATGATGTTCTCATTCAAATTTTATGTAGCCTATATGACAGACTTGCACTTAAACTGAATTTTACTTTTTGTCATATTTCAAGCAATTCAAAACAATCATGGCGAACGAAATTATCCAATATTTATCAACTTTATTATATCTGCCATATTTTATTATCAGGCCGATAACAATAACATTAAAAATGAACATATCGGCCGATACTGTACATCACTAATTAAAGTGATACCTCACTCGAAAATAAAAATGGTCATCATTTACTCTCCAAACCTGTATCTTTTCTTTCTTCTGACGATGTTTGGCGCTAGCAATGCCAAGGTCATGGGTTCGATTCCCAGGGAAAGCAAGAACTGACAATAACCTAAAATGTGTACCTTGAATGCAATGTAAGTCGCTTTGGATAAAAGCGTCTGCTAAATGCATAAATGTAATAAATGTAAAATGTTTGGTAACCAGACCGTTGATGGTCCCCATGGCATATTTTCCCAACTGTGGAAGTCAACGGGTGCTGTCAACTGTTACCAAACATCTTCTCTTGTCATAAAGGTTTGGAACCACTTGAGGGTATAAGCAATGACAAAAGTAAATTTTTGTGTGAACTATCCCTTTAAATCTTCAAATAGACTACACTCTAAAAAATGTTGGGTTAAAAACCACCCAAGTTGGGTTGAAAATGCACCAACCCAACAATTGGGTTGTTTTAACCCAATGGTTGAGTTGTTATTTCCTAGCAATTGGGTTGTCTTAAGCAACATTTAACCCAACCACTGGGTTAAAACAACTCAACCATTGGGTTAAAACAACCCAATTGTTGGGTTGGTGCATTTTCAACCCAACTTGGGTTGTTTTTAACCCAACATTTTTTAGGGTGTATGAAAAGGCACCCCTGCATTTCTCACAACGACCAAACGTGAAGCAAAACGGCTCTGGACTTGGAAGTAACGGCTCTGTTTTTTTTTGTCCCGCAGGTGAATTTGGATTCCTACACCAGGGAACACACTAAAGAGAACCTGCAAGACATCACGCGCTCTTGCTTCGACCTGGCCCAGAGGAGGATATACGGCTTGATGGAGAAAGACTCGTACGCTCGCTTTCTGCGCTCAGAGCTCTACATGGACTTAGTGAATCAAAAGAAACCAAGCACCACATCGACATCCTCCTCCTCCTCCTAAGACCACAGACAGACAGAGAGAGAGACATTATAAAACGTAGCATCCGCAAGGTTTCTTTCTCTTAGCGTTTCATTGCCATCAGCCATTCTATCTGTTAATGTGGCGGAGAGAGAGAGAGTGGAGAAATGCACGAGGCGTCGTTTACAAATGCTGAAAGATAGAGTCGAAGGTAGTGTGCTGGACGAGTGGGGCAGCACCATGCTGAAAAATGCTGGTTATTCCCATCTGAATGTTATTTAATGTGTGTAATGGAGAAAACACTATGACAACTGGGTACTGTTTCCTCTTCTTCTGCTCGAGCACCAACCTCTCTATGTTCTCCATTTCACCGTGACTTTCCTGGAAACGGCTGGATGTCTGGACGTCGATAATCATGCACTTATTCCTGTGAACCTTCCTCCATGTCTGTCGACTCCTGGCACAAAATAGAGTTTAAACAAATAAGTGTCCAAACGAATGCTCTAGAGGAACGGACCAAAAGTTTCGCTCCGGGCTAAGAAACGGACGATACAAAACACGCTTAGCTGCGATCTGTAAGCCAATAAGCCATTCGTTGTAGCTCCACATATTAAGAACGGAAGAGACCGCATTCTCAGGACATTACGGCACTCGACTATGAAGCTTCCAGACTTGTTTAACCCTTTGTTTCCTCACTTCTCAGACTTTAGGTTTAATCATGCACTCTGTATATTTAATAGGGCATGGTCAGTTAGGATCTGTCCCTATATCTGTTTAATAAGACGACCTGTTTGACCAGTACACAAATGTAGTTATTTATTAATAAGTTTCACTGGTTGCTTTGTTCATTGCACTCAGCTGAATTTCCCTTTTCCACTTTGATCCAGGTCCACAGCTGTCCTGATGTAAGTGCAATATGTTTTATTATTTTTATTTGACTTATCTTATGGATAAGTTGACATTTTTTTAATGAAAAAGACAATGGATTGAGCTCTGCATTAATATTATTGTAAGTTACAGGTAATGTAAGGATTACATTAGTACACAAATTTATTCTAACTGTGTTTCCCTGGCAGCAGGCAGCCGGGTTAATGGATGTATATATTATTCTTAAGAAAAAATGATAAGAAAAAAAAGACAAAAACACACAAGGTTTTGTGGGCGTACCATGTACCTATGTAAATATGTGAACCTTAAAGTTATAAATGAGCTGTATTGTTATAAACGGGGTGGAGCAGGTATGGTCGTCCTCTGCCTTGGACGTGCACTGCTTGTAAGTAGTTATATGAAATGTATTTTATCATTTTCACTGTTTACAATTCCAACGCATCTCCTAAGATAGCAAGTGCAAGAGAACATAGAGGTTTAAAAAGCCAGTGTCATTACAAAACACAAATAAAACATTTAGATGGTAAAATGACACATTGCCTCCTGCCTCTGTTTTATTGCTGTAATAGAGGTATTGCATTGACTTGAGTTTTATAAAGATGTTCCAGGTCAGTATTTACCCCACAATCAAAAGAAAGAGGTCCAGAAGGGTTTTCATGACAATTTAGGCACATTTTTTCCTGGAAATGTTGATTACTAAATATTTCTGCACTGATAGGCTTATGTTATGCAAGATTTAACTCTTTTTTTTTAATTCAGTTTAATGTCATTTAAAGGGATAGTTCACCCAAAAAAGTAAATTAGCCCACGACTTACGCTTAACCCATAGGTGTATATGACTTTATTCTTTTAGACGAATACAATCAGAGTTATAATAAATGCTCTGGCTCTTCCGAGCTTTATAATAGAAGTCCAAAATGTGAAGCCTAAAAAAAGTGCATCCATCTAGCGTTAGTGAACTGCGAGTGGTGTTACACTTTCTGTGTAAGTTAAATACGGAAGGCGTATTTCGTACAAATGATGGAAGCTATATATTTTACTTTATAACGTGTAAAATTTGGATATTTTTCGAACACAAAAGCATTGCTTCACTTCAGGAGGGCTTTATTAAATGATGTGATGAAAGTGACTTGGATTCTCATATGGTCTATAAGAAAGTACTGAACGCAGCAGAGAAAATAAAAAAATTAAAATGTCCATGTAATTAGATTTCAGAAACTTAATTCCTATCGACCAGCTCACTTAGTACAGCGTTCGTGGCTCGACGAGTCGAGACTGTTTCCAAGATGGCTCCTGTCCGTGAACACGTAATGCACTATGATTATAAAGTATCTTCTTATTAAACTGTTTGTACTCTTACAAAGTTCTCAATGCTTCGGTTTGCATGTAGGGACCCTCATTATGCTACCGTGTTAGTGTGAGGATATTTTGAGCCTTGTTAGTGGTATTAACTAGCGATTTAATTTCACTTACCCTGTGCCCCATAGACAAGCGCTATAAGCTAATCTGTTTTTAGAGATAAAACTCTTTACATTCGTAAAATCAAATTCAAATCATTTTAATGGAAACGCATCCCAGAGAACGATCTACTCGGTAACCATCTGTTAATTACCCCTAGGGTCACTTCTCACTGCAGTTGTCCTTTAATAATTAATAAACTTTTATAATGGATGCATGGACTTTTTTGGGCTTCAAATTGTGGGCAGCCATTATAAAGCTTGGAAGAGCCAGGACATGTATTATAACTCTGATTGTATTCGTCAGATAGAAGAATGTCATATACACCTAGGATGGCTTCAGGGTGAGTAATTCATGGGATAGTTGTCATTTTTGGATGAACTTACCATTTAAGTTGAATTTACTTAAACATCCAGGTTGATTGTACATCATCTGGATGCATAACAATGAGTTTTAAAAAAATAATAATGATAATTTATGGTGGGATGCTCAGTTGTCATGAAGACAAATAATAATGGCACTTTGTCATGATGTAACCCTGGTAAATGTTCTGGATTTTGTTACTTTTGGAGGTTTGGTGTGGAAGTTTAAAAAGGTGAAGTCAATTACAAATAGCTTTATAGAGTAATTTTGGGTAGCACTTTATTTCACAGTCCTGTTCCGCATGTACATATGTTCTTATTCTATTAATTACAGTTACTGGGTAATAACTATACTGTAGTTATTAACCCTAACCTTAACCCATGTAGTTACCTTATATGACTTTCTTAGGTTACACTGCAAGTGCACATACTGTAAAATACAGCACAACCTAATTTTGTAATTATTTTAACATTAAAATAAGAAAAAAACACCAATATATTAAACATTTTGAGCTGGAATTGCTGATATAATGAATCATTTTGACACAATTATTATTCATTTTTCCTGTTTATTTCATAACGTTCCTCGTTGTTATATATTCATCGCACCTTTTCCCATCATTTAAAACTGAGGATCAAACAAATCCCAGCGGAGAGAAAGGCCCTCGCCTATCAAATGTGTGTGTGTGTGTGTGTGTGTGTGTGTGTGTGTGTGTGTGTGTGTGTGTGTGTGTGTGTGTGTGTGTGTGTGTGTGTGTGAGTAAGAGAAAACATGCTCAAAAAATACAAATGTACACACACACACACACACACACACACACACACACACACACACACACACACACACACACACACACACACAAACTGTACGCCTCTTTTCCAGATGTGGTGGAATGGTGTTTTATTGGCTACAGACTGAATGAAATAATTTTCACATCTGGAACCGTATACATAATAAATATTATATTATCATTGCTATTTAGATTTTTTTGGATTTCCAAATATGTACCTGGCACTCCGACTTTCCCACAAGGAAAAGTGTGTATGCCAGTTCAGAACCTGAAGAACTTTTCCATGTCAAAAATGTTGGAGTGGATTTGAACATACACACTCTCTAAGATCAAATCCATGCATGTAATAAGCGAGCCCGAGATCTCTCTGAAAGAGCTTTACTTTACGGCGTGCCTCTCTTGAAATCAAATCACTGCAAGCGATCGAGTGTCCTCTTCAGTGAGTTGCTAAGGAAATCTCGCCGCTCCTGCCAGAACGCGTGGCCCTTGAACGCTTCAAGTGGCCCTGCCAACCCAACAAGGGCACTTTATCACAATCAGCTTCACAACCGTCATGGCAGATGTGTCTGAACACACTCGCCAGCAGCTGTCTGCTCTTCAGTCATCGGCCAAAACAGAGATCGTTCAATTTACTCAATCATATACACAAGAAAACTCGTTCTCTTCTGTACTCGATTTCTTTGCTTTGTAATGTCCAATCAATTACTCGATCAATGCAAATCATACAATTTAATGATATACCACAAATATAAATGAAACTCAATGAATTAATCCTGTCAGGGAACCATACAAAATCACTTTGAGACAATTTATCATTCCATTATCATTCTAAAATTGAAGGTGTGTGAACAAGTTTTGTTTGTGTAACTTAACTAATTCATATTGAAAAGAGAGCCTTTGGATTTAGGTGATTTTTAAAATCTATTTCTCCTGGATAAAAATCACTTAAAGGGATACAACCCCAAATCAGAAAAAGTTGGGACAATTTGGAAAACGCAAATAAAAAAAGAAAGTAGTGCTTTCTAAAATTACTTTGACTTGTATTTCATTGCAGACAATATGAACACAAAATATTTCATATTTTGTCTGGTCAACTTCATGTCATTTGTAAATATGCATCCTTTCCTGTCATTCAGACCTGCAACACATTTCAAAAAAAGTTGGGACAGGAGCAATTTAGGGCTAGTAATGAGGTAAAAGGGTTAAATAATGATGTGATTTGAAACAGGTGATGTCAACAGGTGATTGAAATTATGATTTGGTACAAAAGCAGCATCCAAGAAAGATCTAATCCTTTAGGAGCAAAGATGGGCAGAGGATCGCCAGTTTGCCAACAAATACGTGAGAAAATTATTGAAATGTTTAAAAACAATGTTCCTCAAAGAAAGATAGGAAGAGATTTGGATATTTCACATTCAACAGTGCATAACATAATTACAAGATTCAAGGAATCTGGAGGAATTTCAGTGTGTAAAGGACAAGGACGCAAGCCTAAGCTGAACAACCGTGATCTCCGATCCCTCAGGCGGCACTGCATCAAGAATCGTCATTCATCTATAAGCGATATCCCCACATGGGCTCAGGACTACTTTGGCAAACCTTTGTCAAGTACCACAATACGTAGTTACATCCACAAATGCCAGTTAAAACTGTACTGTGCCAAAAGGAAGCCTTATGTTAAGAGTGTCCAGAAGCGCCGTCGACTTCTCTGGGCTCGGAGGCATCTGGGATGGACCATCACACAGTGGAAATGTGTACTGTGGTCAGATGAATCAGTATTTCAGGTATTTTTTGGGAGGAATGGACGCCGTGTGCTCCGGACCAAAGAAGAAAAGGATCATCCAGACTGTTACCAGCAACAAGTCCAAAAGCCAGGGTCTGTCATGGTATGGGGTTGTGTCCGTGCCCTTGGCAAAGGTAACTTGCACTTCTGTGAAGGCACCATTAATGCTGAAAAGTACATAGAGATTTTGGAGCATAATATGCTGCCTTCAAGAAGATATCTTTTCCAGGGACGTCCATGCATATTTCAACAAGACAATGCAAAACCACATTCTGCACACATTACAAAGTCCTGGCTGCGGAGGTAGAGGGTACGGGGACTTGACTGGCCTGCCTGCAGTCCCGACCTGTCTCCAATAGAGAATGTGTGGCGCATTTTGAAGCGCAAAATGCGACAACGAAGACCCCGTACTGTTGCCCACCTTTAGACTTGTTTGCAGGAAGAATGGGACAAAATTACACCTGAAACACTTCATCACTTTGTGTCTTCAGTCCCTAAACGTCTTTTAAGTGTTGTGAAAAGGAATGGCAACATTACAAAGTGCTAAATGCTTTACTGTCCCAACTTTTTTTGAAATGTGTTGCAGGTCTGAATGACAGGAAAGGATGCATATTTACAAATGACATGAAGTTGACCAGACAAAACATGAAATAGTTTGTTCATATTGTCTGCAATGAAATACAAGTCAAAGTAATTTTAGAAATCACTTCTTTTTTATTTTATTTGCACAGTCCATACTGTCCCAACTTTTTCTGATTTGGGGTTGTAGTTCACCTAAAAAATTTAAATGATCCCATGATTTACTCTCCCTCAAGCCATCCTATAGGTGTATATGACATTCTTCTTTCAGACAAATACAATCAGAGTTATATAAAAACTGTCCTGGCTCTTTCAAGTTTTATAATGGCAACCCAAAGTTTGAAGCCCAAAAAAGTGCATCCCCCCATTATAAAAGTAATCTTAAAGGTGGGGTAGGTAGGACTGATCTAAAACACAGAAAAAATAGCTAACACTAACTCAAACACAGGATCTACTGGACAACCAGCTGCTGTTCAACTTCCTCCCGGTCACTTCATCAGCCACAGGTTAACACTCGTTTCTGAGCAACGCTCCATTCAGCTGATGAGGGAAATAAAATCAGGCAGGATTGTAGAGATTGTAGAGGGAAGTCGAGGAAATGTTGTGCGAAAATACCACATTATAAGCATGAACAAGCAACACAATCAATCAACTTTATTGATATAGCGCTTTTACAATCACGATTGTGTCAAAGCAGCTTCACAGTGTCAAACAGGATAATATTGCAACAAAATTAGATTTGGCTGTACAGTCGTTCTGGAGAAAACAGTGAAAATCAGTGAAACAGTATGTAAATTTCCACACAAGTGTGGAAATTTACATACTGCTGAATATGACAATGATAACTATAATGTCATTATTATTTTGAGAGTCCTATGTCTGTGCAGACCTAACAAAAGAGGAAGCTGTGAAGTCTGGACATTCGTCATGTTCAGTGTGGCCTTTAAATAACTTTATTAGTCTGCCAGCGTGCGCACAAGGAGGATCTGACTGGTCTGTCATTTGTGTTTTTGTGCAAGACTAATAAAAAGTGTGTAATCTCCCAGACAGCTGAGTCCTCATAAATCCAGCTGACGCTCCAGACTCACACTCCTGATACCTAAACGAATATAGCATTTCTTTTTACAACTGTAATTGTTTTTAACTGTATGATCACTGGTATGCATAACTGATATGTAATAATATTAATAACTCTAGACCACAACAATAAACACAAAATACACACTATAAAAATGTAATCTTAACATTAATACAAATAATAATATCAATATACAGTATACAGTATATAGGCCTATATGCAATAATTTTAGATTGCAAACAAAGATAAATACAATGATTCATGTTGAATATGTTTCAGTACCACTTAAGTTTAGGGAACAAATATTCACTATTAACTATGAATTTTGTCTCCGTAAACTCTTAATTTACGGCTTATTAATTAGTAAAGTAATTGTTAAGTTTAGGTATTGGGATTAAGGGATGTAGAATATGATCATGCAGAATAAGACATTAATATGTGCTTTATAATGTACTAATAAATAGACAATATCATAGTAATAGTTAATAGTGAGAATTGGACTCTAAAATAAAGTGTTACTGATTTTTCAGTCTACTAGTAGTTGTTCATTTTAAGCCATTAGTCGACTTAACGTTGTTACAGAGAAATGCTAAACTATAATAATGAGGCTTTGAAATCTAAATGCATGAAGCTTGTCGCAGCGCACTGGAAAAAAGTAATATTTATGAATGTGTGGCAAGGGGGGCGTGGTTCAGCGAGGTCTGCAGCGGGAGAGAGAGCCGCGGGACGAGCGGTAAGTGAGTGGGTTGGACGCAGATTAATAACACCTGTATCTTGTTCCAGTAATGGGTGTGGAGAGAGGATAAAACGCCAGTGGAACCGGAAGCCTGGGAGAGAGAGAGACGGACGGTTGATGCCACACACCGAGACCCTGAGTTGACCCGGAAGCCGGAAGTGCTGTGAACCGGAAATGATTATTGTTTATGAGTTTGACTGAACACACACACCTGAGTGTGGAACTGAATATTGAAAAGAGAAATAAAGAAAGCATCAACCGTCCAGCCGACCCCCGTGTCCTCTTCCTTCCTCATATTCACAAACTTGTTACAGAATGTGTCTGAAAAACAGCAAGGAGGACATATTAATCATTTATTAGTAAAGTGCTTTCTAAATCAGTGCCAGCTGCCAAGATGAAGTTGACGCATATTAAGTTAAACGTCATGCATTAAGCACGCTGATTTTCTCCGCTTTTTGCTCAAAATGTCACATTGAAGTGTTGCTAAAAAAGAATGCATGAAGCTAGATTAATGGGTTTTTGTTTAAAAGCAGAGTCTCTGTTCTTTCTTGTGATATATTGCATGTTCAGCTACAACTAAATATTCTGGGCGCCATGAAACTTTTGTGATCAAATGCGCTGGCAGTGACTGGCAACTTTTTTCTAAAAACTAAAACACCTGCGGGGAAACTGTTAAAAGCGGACCATCCCAATGACAGATTTTGTCCCCTTTATTTTCTGGAAGTGTAGCAATACTGCCAGAGACAAATAGTGTGGCCTCGAGTCAAGCCACCTGACGCTATAAGAGCCTTGCAGAGAATAACGCTAAGAATACAGATGAAGAGTCCACTCACATCAGCCCGAGACTCACGCTGATGAGACGATACAGCCGGCCATGAAGCCCAGTCTCAAAGACTTCAGCATGAATCTGAAAGTATAACCATATTGTGATGGATAATCAAGTAAAACATCTTATCAAAGGAGAAAATCTGCTGCCTGAGGCCTGATGTTATGCATTGGCTTTTAACGGGATTGTACAAACTGCACACCAAAATGATAGCAGATCTGAATATAAGGAGTTTTATCTAACTAGTTATTATTAGTAATTATAACAAAACATTACATTTTATAACATTTTATAATAATCAAATCTCTTGTCTCGTCTCGTTAATTTGAATATATTCCCGGGTTGCTACTGATACAAAGCCAAACGCTAAATCGCTGAAGTAACCCTTTAATGACATTTTAATGACAAAGTCAATTTGTACCACTGAAAAAGTGGTCATAAAAATATTCCTGACATTATAATGGCCTCATGACAGCCGACATCAAAACCGACCACATGACAGTTTAATGTTAAACCTATAAAGCTAAGTAGTTTCTTAAATTTGATAATTAATATCCTATATCATGTTTATGATTGTTATGTTGTCTTGGTAATGTCAAGTTGTCATGACAAAGACACTGACAGGTTATGATCTATTGGTTTTTGTCAAGTTGTCATAACAAAGACATCTCACATAATGTCATCTTTGCATTGACAAGGAAATAATTGAATGAATGACAATTAATGACAGTTTGCATTAAAACTCTTTTATATTCATGACGTGCCATGTCATGATTATGAATGTGTCATGTCCGTCTTATGCACACCCCTTCAAGTGTTACCATAAAGATAATTATGAGAGACTATATAGAGCTGTTCCCAATCAAATGAAAACGCCTTTGCACCACAGAGAGGTGTAGAAGATGCATCTGAATTGCATAAATGTTGAGAATAATATTTTTGAAAAAGTGTATTGAATGTTTGTATAAAAGCAATAATGCTCAAATTTGTGAAAACAGCTATTTTGCTCTTGTGATATTGCTTCATTAAATCATGTTATAATATAAAAATCCAGAAGCATTTTTTGCAACAATATCTTGAATGTTGTGAGCATTTACATTGATTTTGTAATTTTTGACACAATATGTCATTCATTTCTGAACCGTCACAATAATATATATATATATATATATATATATATATATATATATATATATATATATATATATATATATATATATATATATATATATATATATATCTTTTTTGTTTTACACCCAATCACTCGAATTATGTTAAAAAAAGAAATGAAGTGATATCCCAGCAGTCTTAACCGGTCTTGATATAAAATCCCGAGTCCTCTAAATCTGAGACCAAGACAAGACCGGCCTCGAGTACTACAACACTACTGTTCATTCTTTACAACGAACTAAAGTAACAATTACAATAATGTGACAGAATGCCAAATACCTTTATGCTGCATTTCTTTCTTCCGCGCATGCGTGTACGCATTAACATATCATTAATTGTAGTTATCTTATTGGTATAGGCTCAACATACTGTCCGATTAATTTTAGTTTTAAAAGCTTAAAGTTTGATGGTTTTGAAGTCAATACAGTCCATCAAGAGATGGATGGATGTATGGATGTATGGATGTATGGATGGATGTATGGATGGATGGATGTATGGATGGATGGATGGATGGATGGATGGATGGATGGATGGATGGATGGATGGATGGATGGATGAATGGATGGATGGATGGATGGATGGATGGATGGATGGATGGATAGATAGATAGATAGATAGATAGATAGATAGATAGATAGATAGATAGATAGATAGATAGATAGATAGATAGATAGATAGATAGATGATAGATAGATAGATAGATAGATAGATAGATAGATAGATAGATAGATAGATAGATAGATAGATAGATAGATAGATAGATAGATAGATAGATAGATAGATAGATAGATAGATAGATAGATAGATAGATAGATAGGTGTGGGTGTTCTGCCTGAAGCTAGGCTTGGACTTTTTTATTTCCTAGCATGCTTTGCCCATCGCACTCAAAAGAGAGAGTAAAATGCTAAAATTAACTGTTATATTACTGCTTAAATGTATGAATTAGTGTACTCAAATATTTCAAGTTAAAAACAATTTAAATGTATGAGTGCAGAATAAAAATCTTACTTAAACTTAAAAAAAATCTCATTCAACTTTTATGAGTTCTTACAACTTAATAGGCTTTACAGAAAAGTAAATAACTAAACATAAAAAAGGTTGATTAACTAAATATGTTAACTGTACTTCTTGTTAAGAGAAATTAACATGCATGAGTACCTTGACAGTTACTTAAAATTGGAAACATCATTACTCAAAAAAAAACAAATATATATAGTTTATATACTAAAACTTCTAGGTTAACAGTGTAGGATCAAATTAATCATAAATCAATAAATCAGTCACAAGCAAGCATGTCACACACAGCTATTGGACTCGAATTTGCCTGAAATCTCATTATTTCTCTCCATGTGTGTTAAACTTCACTTTAAACGCCACTGCATCTGTTTAAAACGCCTGAATGAAACAGATCTACAGTTAGTCTAACTGCAGCATTCTGCCCACACACGACGCATAAAACCTTCTTATTCATAAAATATCCAATTTTGACACCATGACATCATTTTACATCGTCTTCTGAACTTCCTCTTTAATTGCTACATTATTTGTCAGCCATTATAAATTTCCATTTGCAGTGTGACATTAACCAGCTTGACCACACGGTGTGCGTCATCAGGGTGGAAACTCAAGACAAAGACTACTTGAATAACAGCAAATGGACTGAAATAACCTGTTTAGGTTGATGTGACGCAGATGAGACGTCTCCATTGTTATATCACCAACTCTACTGCTTTAATATATCAAACAATGCAGTGTACGAGGCAATGAAACAATACATTTTTGTGTCAAAAACATAAAAAATACATATTTTCATGTCAAATTTCAAGTTTATTTAATCCACCATAAACTACACAGAAGTCTATTTTAGGTTGATCTCTGTTGCTCTAAAAGATCTCTTAACTCTAATAACTCTTTCTCTAACGGTTTATCTTTGGCTTTTCATCACACATTACATACACATCCAATAAATGCTTTATATACAATAAAGATATCACGACGCACACATAAATCGTGGTGAGACGTATAAATCATTTATCATGTGACTGCTGACGGCCGATCGGTTTTCCCTCCATTATTTGGACAACCTGTTTATACTCCCTAATCCCAATCTCCCACACCAGGCTGTGATGATAAACACAAGGACACTCCAAATGACTCTTACAGACCATTTCCAAAACGGCTTTGCTAACATTATAACTCTCTGTTGGATGAAGAACAGTCTTTGACTTGACTTCTTACAAATAAGGAAGACCCTAAGGACGGTCCTGGCCCCGAGGAGCCCCTGTGTTTAAAGCCAGTTCCTTTGAAAGTATGCCACATGAACACTCTGGAAGCAAGTCTTTGATCCAGTGTGTCATAGTACTCTTTATACTCAGGTAGAGAGACATCTGAAGCATGATAATGTTAGAAGTGGAGCCAAAATCTATAAATATAACTATTAACGAGAGCGTAACAATGTCCTGCTCTGACACCTGAGCCTATATATATATATATATATATATATATATATATATATTTTTTTTTTTTTTTTTAAAGCCATGAAAGATGTAAAATTAAGTCACTATATACTGTATATACACACTTCATGGAACATTTTGATTTTTTTATATTTTTGAAAGAAGTCTCTTATATCTAGCCTGGATGCCAGCCGAACTTATCTCCGCCCACAAAATGTTTAGGTCGGGCGGTTCGGTCTGGCCTCGCTCCATAGAGGAGTAATTATCCCCGAACAGAAACTGTTTGGACCAATGAGATCATCAGGGCGGGCTTTAGACGATGACGGACAGATGATCAACAGTAACGTAATCATCACGTCATCAAAGGGGCTTGGGTTATATTTACTCGAATCCTAAACGGAGAGCTTGTTTGTATCTGCATCACCTTCACAATTTCTCTCTGAAATGATGATCATGTTGGGTAAGTACTCTGTGTATCATTAAATTATTTCATTTTTTTACAACACCGGCAAAGATTGTGTATTCCAGCCTGATTTCAGCGCGCGTGCAGACAGGGTTGCCGAGTTTTTACAACAAAACCCACCAACTACTAGCCCTAAACAATAGCTTCTTGGGGGGTTCTCCGGGAAAAATTGCGTTTGGGGGGTAAAATGTGTGTTATTTTGACAAGGTTGCTGCTAAAATTCACACTCATGGGTCTAAATATCACATAATAGTCGCTTCAACCTGCAGACTTGGCAACACAGTGCAGTTGAACTCTGTTGACATTTGACAATGTGTCGCTTTGTTGCTCTGATTGATTGTAGGTCTATCAATTGGTGTCTTTCCTGGTTCGGTTGAAACACACCTCATAATCACAGCCCAACGGAGCATCAGACTCATATTCTGACTATAATTGATATATATCTTCTTATATCCATCTGCACCTGCAAAAATACAGTACAAACACTAATATTGTGAAATATTTTTGCTATTTGAATAGTAAATGTAATTTATTCCTGTGATCAAAGCTGAATTTATCATCATCAATCCAGTCTTCAGTGTCACATGATCCTTCACTAATCATGATGATGATGATTTGATGCTCAAGAAACATTTATGATTATTATCAATGCTGAAAACAGTTCTGCACTGCAAAAAATGTTTTTCTCACTTAGTATTTTTGTCTTTTTTCTATTCGAAATATCTAAAAATTCTTACATTAAGAAACATTTACAAGTAAAAATGATTGTCGTTTTGGGAAGAAATAACTCAAAATGAAGAAAGTTTTTACTTAAAATAGGCAAAATAATCTGGCAATGGGGTAAGCAAAATAATCTTGTTTTCTGTTTGAATTAAGATTATTTTGCAGACTGCTTCGGATGATAAAAAGGCAAGAGTAACTCAAATAAGCACTCGTCTCAACCGATGTCCATGAGTCGGGATATCTGCTGAAACATTCAGATGGTCGGGTCAGAATTAGGTGAAAACCACATGCAAACATGGATCCATCCTGCCTTGGATCAGTGGTTCAGGTGGTTTAATGGTGTCTGGGATATTTTCTTGGCACACTTTGGGCCTTTTAGTACCATTTGAGCCTCGTTTAAACACCACAGCCGACCGGAGTACTGATGCTGGCCATGTCCAGCCTTTTATGACCATCTTCTGATGGCTACTTACAGCTGGATAATGTAATGCAAAATGCAAAACCTCTGACGAATGTTTCCAGCCACTTGTTGAATCTCTGCCATGAGAAATTAAAGGGATAGTTCACCCAAAAATGAAAATTAGCCCATGATTTACTCACCCTCAAGCCATCCTAGGTGTACATGACTTTATTCATTTAGACGAATACAGTCAGGTTTATATTAATACATATCCTGGCTTTTCCAAGCTTTATATGGCAGTGAATGGCAGTCCAAAATTTGAAGCCCAAAAAAGTGCATCCATCCATTATAAAAGACCTCTTCACTCCAGTGAATTAATAAAGTAAAATATTGGTGGACTGCCTTCCGTATTCAACTTATGAAACTGTCGTAACTGGCGTTGGACGTAGCGTAAGCGTTTTGGTGTTACACTTTCTGTGTAAGTTGAATACAGAAGATGGTCTGACGGAAGCTTGATATTTTACTTTATAACGTGTTAAATGTGGATATTTTTCTTACAAAACCCCATGGCTTCACTTCAGAAGGTCTTTATTAACCCCTGGATCCATGTGGAGCACTTTTATAATGGATGGATGCACTTTTTTGGGCTTCAAACTTTTATTCGGGCTGGCATAATAAAGCTTGGCAGAGCAAGGACATTTTTTAATATAACTCTGATTGTATTTGTCTAAAAGAAGGAAGCCATATGAGTGAGTAAAATATGAGTCATAATTGTCATTTTGGGGTGAACTATCCATTTAAGGAAGATCTGAAGGCAGAATGGGGTCCAACCCACAACTAGTGGCTGATGAGTGTATGGGCTATATACTAACAGTGGGTAGAAAACCTCTGCATGCTTATTAAAACAGCTGTTTTGTGATGTAAAAAACAAAACAACAACAACAACAGATTATTCATATCAGAACATTTGCAACTTTAATGCACAAATGACAACCTATGCGATGCCACTGGAAACCAAAGTGGCACATTTCAGAGAGAACCGATAAAAATATAACTTTATATAACATTTATAATTGGTTTGTGTCTGAGAGTGAATCTCTCTGTGGAGAAGAGTTTCATCTGTTTATGAGAGGATTCTCAGGCGTCTGAGCTCCGTGATGCCAAACCTAAACAGTTATGATAATTAACTCTAATGCTCAGCATTATATATAATTATTATGCTTTAATAGTAAGTTTGCCATCGATTGACAAAAGCAAAGCCACTCAGTGCATATGCTACATTTATTTACCTCATTGCTTTATCTCACTGTAAAGAAGGTGTGAAATCATCCATTACTGATGTGCACTGACCCTCAGCTCATGCTTAATTCCCTTTGATTATTCCCGTTAAAGCCGTTTGGTTACCATCACATGACAAAAACACTGAATGATCTCTTCATGTGACCGCCGCACGTGCATGAGGCCGGTCTGGAAGCACTGACACATAACAGCTTTGTTTTTAAATGTTTCTTAAGAATAACTGAAAAGATTTCTTCAGGTGAAATCCATTATTAGAGCTCAGTGTTTGGAAATGTGTTCCAGGTCTATTCTGGGAAACTCTGTATCTGTTGGCTCACGGTCCCATGAGCTCTGCGCTCACCAGTAATAGATTAAGCGTGACTCTTTAATCGTCCCTCAGTGTCTCCGAATACTTCATTACAAACCATACACAGTGTGTAGCAACAGGACAAATAACATGTTAGAAAGTAATATTATTGAACATTGACAATCAAAATTGTTGATTAAAGTAATCTGGTGGTGAAAATTATATGACCTAATGTCCTAATATTGTGTTGGACCCCTTTTACAGCCCTGACATGTCGAGGCATGGACTCCTCTAGACCCCTGAAGGTGTGCTGTGGTATCTGGCACAAAGATGTTAGCAGCAAATCCTTTAAGTCCTGTAATTTGTGAGGTGGGGCCTACATGGATCGGACTTGTTTGTTCAGCACATCCCACAGATGCAGATTCAGATACCTCCATTAGATTTTATCTGAGCAAAAGTGTGAGATGTTTTGATGCATAACAGCACAACTGTTTTCAACATTAATTATTAATTATTTTTTCCTCTGCTGTCTTGGGCAGGACTCGCTTGAAAAAGAGATTTTGAATCTCAATGGGATTATTTCCTGGTGAAATAAAGGAGGGAGAGAGAGAGAGAGAGAGAGAGAGAGAGAGAGAGAGAGAGAGAGAGAGAGAGAGAGAGAGAGAGAGAGAGAGAGAGAGAGAGAGGGAGAGAGAGATTAATAATAATCAGAAATTTTGAGTGATTTATGAAGGATCATGTGACACCGAAGACGGGAGTGAGTGATGATATATATATATATATATATATATATATATATATATATATATATATATATATATATATATATATATATATATATATATATATATATATATATATATATATATATATATATATATATATTAATTAATGAGTTGAGCCAAATGTGTCAAATGTGATGCCTATACTAATAACTTGTTTCAAACAAACATGAAAATAAAGGCTACGAGACCATGCATATGTGTTTTAAACTATTAAAGAATATTCCTTTTCATAATCCCAGACATCAAACATGAACAAAAGCATAACCTGAACTCTTGAGATACTAAAGCAGCGGTCAGCAATATTCAAAGGCTGTTCGTTCCCTCAAAAGCATAGCAAAAATTACATTTCCGAGCACACATCGCAGGAGAAGAAGCGTTTAAAGCGGCGTGTTTCTGGAGTCAGAGCCGTTGACTCAGCGGGGAATGAGAATCTTTTATACTCTGCAGGAATGGAAACCTGTGATATTGAATCATGCTGATGATGTCAGACTGGACGTGGTTTCTCTGGTATCCAAACATTAGGCAAAATTATATGAAGCTCAAAACGAAAGAGTGGAAAACTCATATCTAAAATAAGAGCTAGACAGTTGAAATGAGAACAGGACTTGTGTTCATCTAAACAAACAATTATTTTATAATTTTGAGAAGTTTCCTACACTTACTATACGTGAGTCATCTGCCCTAAGATTTCACATTATTCACCAAGAGAAAGCCATTAACCAAATCTACTTTTATTCATGTGCAATATGCATTTATTCTTTGACAGTGCAATCAAACGTGTTTTGTTTTATCAGCCGCAATAGGCATTTTCTATGAAACACAATGAGCTAAAGGAACATATAAAACAATGTATATTAAGTTCTCTTTAATATAGTAATTTGTCAAAACTCTTGTATTTTATATTCCTAGAAGAGATGTCTGCAACGGTACTGTTTAAATGCACAGTTACCTGACGAATATAAATAGTAAAATTGTAAACCTGACTCTCCATTTTCTTCCACTCCAGATAGGGATGATTCAGGTTATACTATGTATATTCACTCCCCTAAAGGATTATTAGGAACACCACACTAATACTGTGTTTGACCCCCTTTCGCCTTCAGAACTGCCTTAATTCTACGTGCCATTGATTCAACAAGGTGCTGAAAGCGTTCTTTAGAAATGTTGGCCCATATTGATAGGAGAGCATCTTGCAGTTGATGGAGATTTGTGGGATGCACATCCAGGGCATGACGCTCCCGTTCCACCACATCCCAAAGATGCTCTATTGGGTTGAGATCTGGTGACTGTGGCGGCCATTTTATACAGTAAACTCATTGTCATATTCAAGAAACCAATTTGAAATGATTCGAGCTTTGTGACATGGTGCATTATCCTGCTGGAAGTAGCCATCAGAGGATTGGTACATGGTGGTCATAAAGGGATGGACATGGTCAGAAACAATGCTCAGGTAGGCCGTGGCATTAAACAATGCCCAACTGGCACTAATGGCAAAAACATCCCCCACATCATTACACCACCACCACCAGCCTGCACAGTGGTAACAAGGCATGATGGATCCATGTTCTCATTCTGTTTACGCCAAATTCTGACTCTGCCATCTGAATGTCAGAAATTGAGACTCATTAGACCAGGCAACATTTTTCCAGTCCTCAACTGTCCAGTTTTGGTGAGCTTGTGCAAATTGTCGCCTCTTTTTCCTATTTGTAGTGGAGATGAGTGGTACCCGGCGGGGTCTTCTGCTGTTGTAGCCCATCCGCCTCAAGGTTGTGTGTGTTGTGGCTTCATAAATGCTTTGCTGCATACCTTGGTCGCATCGAGTGGTTATTTCAGTCAAAGTTGCTCTTCTATCATCTTGAATCAGTTGGCCACGTTCTCCTCTGACCTCGAGCATCAACAAGGCATTTTCGCCCACAGGACTGCTGCATACTGGATGTTTTTCCCTTTTCACACCATTCTTTGTAAACCTTAGAAATGGTTGTGCGTGAAAATCCCAGTAACTGAGCAGATTGTGAAATACTCAGACCAGCCCGTCTGGCACCAACAACCATGTTACGCTCAAAATTGCTTCAATCACCTTTCTTTCTCATTCTGACATTCAGTTTGGAGTTCAGGAGATTGGTTGATTTGATAATTGCATTAATGAGAATCTGAACATTTTGTTTCTAATACTCCTTTAGGTGAGTGTATACTGATATACATATTTTTATTCTCTGAATATTTTATTTTAATTTCTGTGTAAAGTACTTTGAATTTCCACTGTGCATGAAATGTTCTATATAAATAAACTTGCCTTGCCTTATATTTTGCCTATATTTTTAGGATCAAATGTCCTCATAAGGACAGTAAAATCTGAAATCCCAGACACGGTCCACCACATGAAAACTGGCACTATATAAAAATATTTAATGTCTCAAGGTTTACACAGGGGTAGAAACATTAGCTCAATAGAAAAAAAAAGAAAATAAACACAATGGGAAGTCCCATGATGGAACACACACACACACACACACACACACACACACACACACACACACACACACACACACACACACACACACACACACACACACACACACACACACACACACACACACACACACACACACACACACACACACACACAGCTTGACAGCAATAGCCAGTGAACTTTAAACATGTTTTGAAGGAACCTTAGATCCATAGCAACTAACCTCATGGATAGTTTCCAGAGCTGCTGGATCCCGACTGTCTGCTGTGTGTTATGTTCCACAGAAAAGAAAAAGAAAATGTTATGTGGATGAAGAAAACTTTTTTTTGTTGTTGCTTATTTTGCTTTTTATTTTAAAGGTATTGTGACTTTTTCTTTGAGGTTCACCTATAATATTAGACAATAAATATTTTCTATGTAATGTTTTACTTATAATGTTCTCAACTCTGGCTCTAAAGAACTATTAACCCCATTAATCAAACACACCTGAACAAGCTAGTTCTTCAGGATTACTAGTCCACCTTTTAAAGGGGGGAGTGAAATGCTGTTTCATGCATACTGAGCTTTTTACACTGTTAAAGACTTGGATTCCCATCCTAAACATAGACAAAGTTTCAAAAACTAATGTTGGACGTTTGATGGAGTATTTCTGTGTCAAAAATACTCCTTCTGGTTTCTCACAAGTTTCAGAGAGTTTTTTTTCGAGTATGGGTCGACTTGACATCGATAGAGCGGAGGGTCCTTGTATGGGCTGTACGGGCTCTTCTCCCGGTAGGGTGCACGTACGCGTGTGACTAGAGCGAGAGAGGAAATGCATAACACCCCCTCAGGTGCAGATCCACTCGTCTGTGGAACGCTTCTGTCGCACCACACTCCACTTTATTGACATCAAGCGACTTCAACACTTCAGCTCAGCATTCCGGGAAGGCAGCGCTGCATTTGAACCGATTTGAACGCAGAAATGACGGGAAGCTTCACAACATCGTGCTTCAGTCGTGTCTCAAAGTGGATCTCCACCGTTCACTGCTGTCACAGGACTTCACCAAAGAAGTGTGTTTTTGACGGAGTGGTCCCAGCGATAAAGGTTCGGTCCTGCTTTGGAAGCAGTCGGTGAGTTAAACTGCTTCAAATGTCTCTGCTATTGGCTATCGTCGCGTGAGTAAACATCAGTAAACGACACGATCGTGTGCTTCGTCATTCAAATGCGCTAACGTTACTCCATTGTTGTTCTATGTATAACATTACACTAGTCTGACGTGCAAAACCATTTTGCTTGCTACTGCTAAGGTTTAGTTGCATACAATAGTCCATAAACCGAATCATGTCCTCATAAACTGCGAGTAAAGACACACAAATGTTGACAGGCCACTAAATACAGTCCATACCACAGAGACGGACGTCCTGCTGCTGCTGTTTCTCCTGTTCAATTTATTTCAGGCTCCCTCCAGGCGCTCGTTTTTTTTTCCGGAAAGACTCGGTACAGCCTATATTTCTTTTATAAATATAATAAAACTAAAGACTTTTCGGAGATATGAAGGATGCAATACTACTCTATAGGTACTCAAGATTGACATGAGATTGACTGAAACTGAGTGTTTCACCCCCCCTTTAAGCCCTTATCTCACTAAATTTACCTTTGTCTCGTTCTCTATGATGTACATCATTGCTTACATTATTTGATTAATTTATCATTTATGGAACTGTCACTGATGAAATCAGTGTCAATTTCAATCGTGATGGTATTCAGGAAAACAGCACTCAACAATTTGTAATTTTAACTGCTCATGTTAACTGAGTTTCTTTGTGTGAGGTGCTCACTTGTTTTAGATTTCTTGTTTTTTGACTTAGTCACGTAGACAGGTCCTGACAGCTATTAGTTACAGCGTTCAGGAACCATTAAACAGACCTAAATTAATATTATTATTACTACTGTTAAAGTTACTGGCCTAAAGTTACTACCGATTTGTTTTTTAATGACATAATGACATAAAAATATTGTTTTATATGACTTCCACTGCATCCGTAGGGGCTGCCATTATTGTTTTATGGGCTATGTGACGTCAGAATTAGTGTGAGTTCACGGGTGGTTTAATGGAAAAATATGGGTTCAGGGTTGCCTGGAACGCGGCATTATAATTAGAAATTAGTCATAAACAAGTTATTATATCAAGGTAAACAAGGTATATATCCCCCCCCCCCCCCCCCCCAAAAAAAAAGACCAAAAAGAAGGTTTTGGGTGCACCCAGTCTTAAAAGAACAGAGAGTCTGAAGGGGAGGATGCTGATCTTGTACAGGAGCTAAAACTTTATCATGGCTGGTTCCGCCGTTACTTTTGAAAGTCCGTGGGACAATTTTAGGAGCTCCTCCTGAGAGAGAAGCAGCGCATCTGACAAGACAAACACACACTTCAGGGAATCAGTCGATCCGGGGCAAAAAATCTAAAGGTTAAGTTATTGCTGTCTGTAGCCTACAGTGGGCAAACACAGCTGCTGTACAGCCATAACTAGAACTACAGTTGTAATTTCATGAGAAATGCCACACCTGGCAAAGGTTAATGTTGAGTGAATAGCTTGTGACATCAACTGGACATTTCATCTCCTTTGTTTCCTTGTATGTGATTGGTTTAATTTGTTCCTGTTGCCGCTAGAGTAAAAAAAAAAAAAAAAAAAAAATATATATATATATATATATATATATATATATATATATATATATATATATATATATATATCAACATCGAAATGAAAAAAAATAAATGGTGTGATGAATTTGTCGCTCGATTGGACTTTTTAGATTTATGGACACCGCCATCTTTGATATTCCTTTGGTCACTGTCTATGGACCCGTTTACACCAAGATGTGTTTTGGTCGATCGGATCACAAGTAGATTAGGGAGACGCATTTCCCGTTTACCCCTGGTGTTTTAATTTGTTACTTTTGTCCATGTTCGGTCCGTAATACTTCGAGGGGAAGGTCTATGGGCAGGTAAATGTATGGCTTTTTTCAGATCTTTTGATTTAATGGACAAAACAAGCTCACACAATTTACATATGAACGTGTCCGGAGACAATGGAAAAACATATGGAGAGCAGCAGCTTTACAACCGCACGATGACACCGAATGCTGTGAGTTTGTGTTAGAAATCAGGAATAGTGAGAGAACATTGTGCTTGGTACGTTGGTCATCTTTAAACCAAACGTGGGTCTTCAGTGGACAGTTTAAATCCCGTCTGTCTTGTGCGCTTCCCATAATGTTTTCAAGTTAGGTCAGACGCAAGCTGTAGAATCATAATGATTATTTGTCTATATTACCATGATTACAATCTCTTGTATATTTGCTCATTGGATAGTGTGGTACACAGTACTATGCCAGCACTTATGTGGTATGGATACAAGCACACCGGTGGCATGAATCAGTTATGTGGTTATATTTTTGTACTACTGATGGTTTATTTACCTGGTTTATACAGCATTCTGTCTGATCATCCCTATCCCTTTTGCTCTTCGGACATGTTTCTTTGTTTGTTTGTGTTGTTTTTGTTTGCCTTTGCTTTGCCTCTCTTGCGTCACCTTGTGCTTCTTGTTTAGTCATCCGTAGAGTCCTAGTTCTGATGATTGTTTACGCTTGTCCCCTGTGTGTTTCTCTTTTTGTCTATTGTGCCTCTTTTCCTCTGTTTTTGCCTGACTGTGTAAATAATCCAGCCTATTTGTTTGAAGCTTAACTTTGTGTGTTGTGCCTTCAAATCCTTGTTCAATTGTTTGGCCTTGTCTGTCAGTCTTGTTTGCATCATAGCAGCGGTGGTCATTCCTGCATCCTGAGTTTACCTGCAGCCCTAATCAAACACCAGAACCAGCTACTCAAGGACTTTAGGATTACTACTGGGGTGCTTGTCATTTCACAAATTGATGCTACCTCATTTCCTCTCTCCTACTTCCTCAAGCCTATGACCCAGAAACTGATCAAAACTCAGCCATCTTGAAGGTTAACTCAGTTCTCTTATTGTGCCGAGGAGCGAGGAGCGAAGAAGCTTCATGAGCGATCATACACAGGGGTATCCTTCTCTTGCATCCTAAGGTGGTGGAGCTGTGACACGAGGAAAGAAAGCAAGGGAAGGAAACGAGGATGAACAAATAAGAAACGAGAAGCACTCCAGAAACTTCCAGACTGGTATGATGAGGCAGGTTGGAGCGAAACAATGTGGAAACCTTGAATGCCCAAAACAGCTACTTTTCAGGAAATAGAAAAACACTGTATTTTTTGTGAATAGTTAAACGCTGTGTTTATATACACTGTCAGAAAAAAAGGTACATTTCTGTCACTGGGGCGGTACCCTAAGGTACAAAACCGAAAAGGTACTAATATGTACCTTTCAGGTTCTACTATGTACCTTTAAGGTACTAATTTGCACTCTTAAAGTACTGATATGTACCTTTTAAGGTACTAATATGTATCTTTTAGGGGTGAGTAAGGTACAAAGATGTACCTTTTCACTTTTGTACCTTAGGGTACCGCCCCAGTGACAGCACTGTACCTTTTTTTCTGAGAGTGTATGGTCAGGCACTTGAATGTGTCATCTTATTATTAACACTGTACCAAAGTCAAGCCCAAATCGAGTTACGAGGTTTTTCACCAGTGAATATAAGGCTTTCAGTAAATGCATTGCATAATGTTTTCATCAACTCACGTTATAAAGTTTACTGTAGCTATGTCGGCACTCAGGTTTTCTCAAATGCTAGCCTAAGTCAGTCTTCTTTGCTCCTTAAAGTCCAACTGAAGTCCCTTCAAACGTGCAGCATTATTCAATGTCTCAACGTTATTTCGACTGAAACAAGAAGACAGGGCAGGACATAACAAACAGCTCCTACCCTTTTTTAAAAGAATAGTAGCTGTCGTGACTCTGGACCGACTCGATCACATGATCCGCTCTGTGCTGTCGTGACTCTGGACCGACTCGATCACATGATCCGCTCTGTGCTGTCGTGACTCTGGACCGACTCGATCACATGATCCGCTCTGAGCTGTCGTGACTCTGGACCGACTCGATCACATGATCCGCTCTGAGCTGTCGTTACTCTGGACTGACTCGATCACATGATCGGCTCTGTGCTGTCGTGACTCTGGACTGACTCAATCACATGATCCGCTCTGTGCTGTCGTGACTCTAGACCGACTCGATCACATGATCCGCTCTGTGCTGTCGTGACTCTAGACCGACTCGATCACATGATCCGCTCTGTGCTGTCGTGACTCTGGACTGACTCGCTCACATGATCCGCTCTGTGCTGTCGTGACTCTAGACCGACTCGATCACATGATACGCTCTGTGCTGTCGTGACTCTAGACCGACTCGATCACATGATCCGCTCTGTGCTGTCGTGACTCTGGACCGTCTCGATCACATGATCCGCTCTGTGCTGTCGTGACTCTGGACCGACTCGATCACATGATCCGCTCTGTGCTGTCGTGACTCTGGACCGACTCGATCACATGATCCGCTCTGTGCTGTCGTGACTCTGGACCGTCTCGATCACATGATCTTCTCTGTGCTGTCGTGACTCTGGACTGACTCGCTCACATGATCCGCTCTGTGCTGTCGTGACTCTAGACCGACTCGATCACATGATCCGCTCTGTGCTGTCGTGACTCTGGACCGACTCGATCACATGATCCGCTCTGTGCTGTCGTGACTCTGGACCGACTCGATCACATGATCGGCTCTGTGCTGTCGTGACTCTGGACTGACTCAATCACATGATCCGCTCTATGCTGTCGTGACTCTAGACCGACTCGATCACATGATCCGCTCTGTGCTGTCGTGACTCTAGACCGACTCGATCACATGATCCGCTCTGTGCTGTCGTGACTCTGGACCGTCTCGATCACATGATCCGCTCTGTGCTGTCGTGACTCTGGACCGACTCGATCACATGATCCGCTCTGAGCTGTCGTGACTCTGGACCGTCTCGATCACATGATCCGCTCTGTGCTGTCGTGACTCTGGACCGACTCGTTTACATGATCCGCTCTGTGCTGTCGTGACTCTAGACCGACTCGATCACATGATCCGCTCTGTGCTGTCGTGACTCTGGACCGACTCGATCACATGATCCGCTCTGTGCTGTCGTGACTCTGGACCGTCTCGATCACATGATCCGCTCTGTGCTGTCGTGACTCTGGACCGACTCGATCACATGATCCGCTCTGTGCTGTCGTGACTCTGGACCGTCTCGATCACATGATCCGCTCTGTGCTGTCGTGACTCTGGACCGACTCGATCACATGATCCGCTCTGTGCTGTCGTGACTCTGGACCGTCTCGATCACATGATCCGCTCTGTGCTGTCGTGACTCTGGACCGACTCGATCACATGATCCGCTCTGTGCTGTCGTGACTCTAGACCGACTCGATCACATGATCTGCTCTGTGCTGTCGTGACTCTGGACCGTCTCGATCACATGATCCGCTCTGTGCTGTCGTGACTCTGGACCGACTCGATCACATGATCCGCTCTGTGCTGTCGTGACTCTGGACCGACTCGATCACATGATCCGCTCTGTGCTGTCGTGACTCTGGATCGACTCGATCACATGATCCGCTCTGTGCTGTCGTGACTCTGGACCGTCTCGATCACATGATCCGCTCTGTGCTGTCGTGACTCTGGACAGACTCGATCACATGATCCGCTCTGTGCTGTCGTGACTCTGGACCGACTCGATCACATGATCCGCTCTGTGCTGTCGTGACTCTAGACCGACTCGATCACATGATCCGCCCTGTGCTGTCGTGACTCTGGACCGACTCGATCACATGATCCGCTTTTTTTTTTTTTTTATTTCATAAGGACTTTAATCTTACAAATGGCTATTAGCAGATGCAGTCAGAAAAGTTTGCTCACAGATTGTATATATCCGGAGGAAGTTTTTTTTTCCGGATGAATGATCTGGCTGAACGTTACATAACATGAACCACCTTCATTTTCTCTGTCTTTACTCTCTTAAAATGCACATGCTCCGTTGCATCTTTGTAAATACATTGTTACTTTTCTTTCTCTTGATTATTTTGTGACATAAAGTGACCGCCTGGCAGGCAACGGAAGCATTAAGGCTTGTTTGATGGAGTGATTCAGATGGACCCTCCAACAGAAGATAATCACAGGCTTCATTCCAAAATCTTTCATTTTTACATGTAAAAAGTGCGCAGCCAATTATGTTTTATAATGTAAAATGAAAAAGTGAGCTGTTTTAAGGGATCAGGTGTGTCCCTATACAGAAATGTAATTTATGTGTCCCTATATCCAAGTAGTGTTATATTATATTACATATACAGTATATTATATGGGATTGATTTATATATCAACATTTGGTATTTTTCCACTTTCTAATAGGTTTCATATATGTTTTTACTTTATATGAGCACATGTTCCATTTATTGATATTCATACATGTTCTCATATTACATTTATGTATGGGCTGACAGATAGGAGAAATGTTATATAGATATACAGTGGGCAAAAGTGTTGTATTGCTGGAGAAAATCAACATATCCATAATTTAATCAAATATTATTAAAAATGTGTTAAAGATTTTGTATGCATATTGCGCAGTTGTGCTTGGAGTCAATTGTTTCATTAGTGATAATAACGCTTCGAAACATGCCAAAATTTGTGGACAAACATTTTGTCCAGGCTGTCATACTGTGTCTGCTTGATTGACTGTCAGTTTTTCACTTGTTCAACTGCAAAAAAAAAAAGAGGAAAAAAAAAAAACTAAAGAAAGAAAGAAGAAGAGCAGCCATTGCCACAGGGATGATATAAGACACATTGTTTCTGTTCTTCACATGAATGGACCATGACTCAACTTGTTGCTATGCAACATTCTCTTTGCTTCCTTCCCTCAATATTTCCGAATCTGAATCATTGTATCCAAGACATTTACTCAACATTATGTCATGGTAATGGGCAAAATATGAATTTGCTTCTGTAAAAATGTACTTCATATAAGTAAAAATAATTTCCATGATGCGCCCTAGTTCTAGAGAGCGATATAACAGAAAGCTCTGTTCTTCAAGGTTTTTCATGTACTCCCTCTGTGTTTTATTATTTATTTATTTATTTATTTATTTATTTATTTATTTATTTATTTATTTATTTATTTATTTAATAAATATCAGCTTTGTAACAGGTTTACAAGTTTACCAAATTGGCTGCATAAACTCTGCTTATAAATATGTTAATTAAAATATCACTTTATCCTTGTGCTTGTTTAATGGTATAACAAATCACAAATATTTGTCATATTATTCTGTAAAATTTGTTTATCTGGGCTTTGGACACATCACTGCTAACCTGACCAATACTTGCAAAAACAAGTTTTCTTGAAAACGTATTCTACATCTGGTTGTCACCTTCATTTATACAGCGCTTTTTACAATACTGATTGTTTCAAAGCAGCTTCACAATTATAATTAATGGATGGAGGTCTGTCAGTAGTCTCAGCCTCAGACGTCACACCCACGGACCGTTGGCTGAACGTGATGCACATGTCACACTTAGCTGGAAACACTTCAGGAGTTTCAGAGTCGTCATCTGATTGGTTGAACTATACAGGATGTCTGCGAGACGAGTGTGTTGAGTTTTTTAACGGTCCGCCTGGAAACAAATGCCATGACGCCAAACCCCCTCGTTGAAGAAGAACACTGTCGAGTTTACAACTGTGACCGTGAGCGCTTACAAGTATTAACTAAACATGGATTTTCAAATGTATGTGAAGTTTGCGGCTGCATTTTTGCAGTAAACTTGCACAACGTTCTTGAATTAATCATGTATAAACACACACCAGTCTGTTATTGCAGGGACATCGACTTCTACATTTACACGCTACTAAACATGACACGGAACAAAACAAACTGTGATTGGTTGCGTTACATGTCAGTCAAACATCGTCTTAGGCAGTCCTTGACCAATGAAAGTGGCGATAGAGTCCTGCTGTCAGTCTGAAGGTCTGGCTACATGAGATTAGTCTGTCAGTAATGCTCTGTTTAGGTCCTGTCTCTTTGAAGCCCCTCCTTCTAAAAAGCACACTGTGCTCTGATTGGTCGGTTGGAGAAGTGTGTTGTGATTGGTCAGCCTCCTCAAGCGTGTTGAGGAAATGCCTCTTCTCTAGTCTCTCCTCTGAAATGTTCTCATCGACACAAGATCCCCGTCTTTGGCGTGATGCCTCCGATTCTTTGATTATTCCTATTTAATAATTGTTTAATTGACACATTATCCTCAATAAATCCGTCTCCGGCATGATGCCTCTGATATTTCGAATATTCAGATCTAATATGACTTCTGACCTGTAGCCAGCAGCCATATCACCCTGTAGCCCAAGACTGGTTTCCCACTGAAGCTAAGCAGGGCTGATCCTGGTCAGTACCTGGATGGGAGACCAACTGGGAAAACCAGGTAGCTGCTGGTAGAGGTGTTAGTGAGGCCAGCAGGGGGCGCTCACTCTGTGGTCTGTGTGGGTCCTAACGCCCCAGTATAGTGATGGGGACGCTATACTGACAAAGAGCACCGTCCTTCAGATGAGACGTTAAACCGAGGTCCTGACTCTCTGTGGTCATTAAAGGGGGGGTGAAATGCTGTTTCATGCATACTGAGCTTTTTACACCTTTAAAGACTTGGATTCCCATCCTAAACATAGACAAAGTTTCAAAAACTAATGTTGGACGTTTGATGGAGTATTTCTGTGTTAAAAATACTCCTTCCGGTTTCTCACAAGTTTCGGCGAGTTTTTTTCGAGTATGGGTCTACTTGACGTTAAATAGAGCGGAAGGTCCTTGTATGGGCCGTACGGGCTCTTCTCCCGGTAGGGTGCGCGCGCGCGTGACTAGAGCGAGAGAGGAAATGCACGCTGTAAACAGTCTCTCAGGTGCAGATCCAGTCGTCCGTGAACACTTATGTCGCGCCGCGCTCCACTTTATTCCTATGGGTGACGTCGAGCGACTTCAACGCTTCAGCACAGCATTCCGGGAAGGCAGCGCTGCATTTGAACCGATTTGAACGCAGAAATGACGGGAAGCTTCAAGGCATCGCTTCAGTCGCGTCGCAAAGTGGATTTCCACGGTCACTGCTGTCACAGGACTTCACCAAATCATACCAAAGAAGTGTGTTTTTGACAGAGCGGTCCTGCTTTGGAAGATGCCGGTGAGTAAATCAACTTCAAATGTCTCTGCTATTGGCTACCGTCGCATGAGTAAACATCAGTAAACGATACGATCGCGTGCTTCGTCATTCAAATGCGCTAACGGTTACTCCATTGTTGTTCTGTATAACGTTACACTATTCTGACTCTGACGTGCAAAACCGTTTTGCTTGCTACCTCTAAGGTCTAGTCACATACAATAGTCCATAAACCGAATCATGTCCTCATAAACTGCACACAAAGGCCCCTAAATACAGTACATACCACAGAGACGGACATCCTGATGTGGCCGTTTCTCCTGTTCAATTTATTTCAGCCTCAGATTTGATTGTGGATCATTATCTGTATTAGCTGAGATAGCCATGGGTTTCTCCACGCTTGAGGACGTCACCGCTTTGCGCGCTTGTCATTCTTTAGCTCCGCCTACACGATACGCCTCCAGGCGCTCGGTTTTTTCCGGAAAGACTCGGTACAGCCCATATTTCTTTTATAAATATGATAAAACTAAAGACTTTTCGGAGATATGAAGGATGCAATACTACTCTATAGGTACTCAAGATTGACATGAGATTGACTGAAACTGAGTGTTTCACCCCCCCTTTAAAAATCCCATGGCACTTCTCGTAAAGAGTAGGGGTGTAACCCCGGTGTCCTGGCCAAATTCCCTTGATTGGCCCTTACCAATCATGGCCTCCTAATAATCCCCATCCACTGAATTGGCTCTATCACCCTCTCTCCTCTCCACCTATCGCTGGTGTGTGGTGAGCGCACTGGAGCCGTTGTACTGTGGCTGCCGTCGCATCATCCAAGTGGATGCTGCACACTGGTGGGGGTTGAGGAGAGACCCCTGACATGAGTGTGAAGCGCTTTGGGTGTACAGTGGTACATATAAAAACTCTATATAAATGCCTCATTCATTCATTCTGTAAGATTTCCAGAATAATAATCATACACTGTTTATTAACTGGCCAGAGGAGAACTGGCACCCCGACTGATCCTGGTTTCTCCGGGTTTATTTTTCTCCATCATTCCCTGATAGAGTTTTGGTTCTTTGCCGCTGTCGCCTTTGGTTCAGTTTTGATCAGGAGATTCTGTACTAATAGCACCCCCTTCTGTACAACAGTGAAAACATGAACAGCCAAATCATTTCTTTAAGTAGTGTGAAAAGAGTGTCATAGGTGCACACCTAAATATCATAGGTGCTCTTTAAAACAACTTTAATTTGTCACCTCTATATTTATAGACAAATCTTGTGTATTTCTGTGTTGAAACTAAAAATAAAGATTTGTATAAATTATATAAAATAATTGATGACTATGTTGTTTTATTCAACCACCCTAATGGTTTATACACACACACACACACACACACACACACACACACACACACACACACACACACACACACACACACACACACACACACACACACACACACACACACACACACACATGTTGGTCTATGTGGTTTACAGGGACTCTCCATAGGCGTAATGGTTTTTATACTGTACAAACTGTATTTTCTATCCCCTTACACTGCCCCTGCCCCTAAACCTACCCATCACAGGAAACATTCTGCATTTTTACTTTCTCAAAAAAACATCATTTAGTATATTTTTAAGGCCATTTGATTTATGAGGACATTTGATATGTCCTCATAAACCACATTTATAGTGTAATACCAGTGTAATACCCATGTAGTTATACAAATTTGTGTCCTCATAAACCACATAAACAGGCTCACACACACACACACACACACACACACACACACACACACACACACGCACGCACGCACGCACGCACGCACGCACGCACGCACGCACGCACGCACGCACGCACGCACGCACGCACACACACACACACACACACACACACACACACACACACACACACACACACACACACACACACACACACACACACACACACACACACCAAGATGTTAGTCTCCACACTGCACACTATGTATTTAAACTCAAAATACGATGTCTATCTTATTCTTTAAATTCCGTGTTGAGCTAGTTTCCTCTTTTAGCTGTCACAAGGCAAAGGAATGAGCTCATACTGCATCCACATGTTAGTGTGGGTTTCTAAGAATACTGCTGTCTCTACCTAGGAGGAACTTTACTCGCCCTTTGAATGAATTTTCTCATTGTGTGAGGTCACAGTGGAACTAAGCATTTTCTCATCCACACAATACATTAATTCAGCAACTATTTACTACGCTAAAGGGCATGTTGTGGGATTTGCTATTATTATCACACTCTGGTTTTAAATATACGCATTACGAACAAGTCAGGAGGCAGATATGGGGTGAAACCAGTTCCACTCCAGGCATCTGTGAGGGAGTTGGACGTGTGACTACAGCAGCTCACACCATTCCTATCCACATCATCATGAACCAGCGGGATCAAATGTACTTCAACAATGCTAAGCTAGGCCAATGGCCAGCCGCTAGTATACAGAAGACGGGGAGTTTCCTTTTCAGCTACTAATCTGTTCGTCGCTTGTCTGATCCTAGGCTTAGCACTGTACTGTTATAATTTATCTGTACTCTTGCAATGTTAATCGTAGCGGCACGGTTAATCATTAGAAGATCACAATCTTTTTTAATAACCCACGTGACCTTATTCCTAAATGACAGCAATTCGGCTCTGTCTATTTAACATTTGATAAGCCAGATCACAGTGAAAATTCAGGTCTGCGTTCTTATCCAGAGAGAGCTGTTGTCATGTGCCGGTATAAAACAGCTTCACAAACAATCTTTCCAACCACACAGTAATATTATAATACATAGTACAATACATCATTATAAGTACTGGGATCAAAGTTTATAGGTTGGATATGAAAATTGAAGTCTACGGTAGCGATCAACTTTGTAAATAACTTGACGCTTCAAATAAAGACTGTATCAAGTACATTGTTACACCTGTAGGTGGCGACAAGTGACGGTTAAAAAATTAGTCATTGAGTAATTCCTTCAACCTTATTAAATATATATATATACACACTCACCTAAAGGATTATTAGGAACACCACACTAATACTCTGTTTGACCCCCTTTTGCCTTCAGAACTGCCTTAATTCTACGTGGCATTGATTCAACAAGGTGCTGAAAGCATTCTTTAGAAATGTTGGCCCATATTGATAGGAGAGCATCTTGCAGTTGATTGAGATTTGTGGGATGCACATCCAGGGCGAGAAGCTCCCGTTCCACCGCATCCCAAAGATGCTCTATTGGGTTGAGATCTGGTGACTGTGGGGGCCATTTTAGTACAGTCAACTCATTGCCATGTTCAAGAAACCAATTTTAAATGATTTGAGTTTTGTGACATGGTGCATTATCCTGCTGAAAGTAGCCATCAGAGGATGGGTACATGGTGGTCATAAAGGGAAGGACATGGTCAGAAACAATGCTCAGTTAGGCCATGGGATTTAAACGATGGCCTTAAGTGTGCCAAGAAAACATCCCCCACACCATTACACCACCACCACCAGCCTGCACAGTGGTAACAAGGCATGATGGATCCATGTTCTCATTCTGTTTACGCCAAATTCTGACTATACCATCTGAATGTCTCAACAGAAATCGAGACTCTCTCCTATGGATATTTTTGTAGTTGCTGTGAAGTTTGTCATAAAGTTATTTGTGTTCAGACACCAAAGAGACCAGCAGCTCTACATTCATCTTGCCTTGTTGCATCCTCTTCTTCTTCGTCTTCTTTCTTCCTCTTAATTTGTCGTCTTTTTCTTAGGTATCAATGTGTGCTCGGCAAGACCGTTCTGTGCTTGAGCGCCACCCAGTCGTGTTTTACTATAACTTCAGCAGCTCCAGGCACGAGAACAAAAGCACCAATCTCATTGGTTGGCCAGTTTTTTTACGCTTTTTTTGTGCATCCGTGTGTACTCTCACATTGGTGTCCTTGGTTTAGTAAAGAGGCGTTAAACTTTTCCGATAAGCATGCACGTTTATTGTCCCGGTGTGAACAAGCCTTAACCCTAACCCAACTCTACCCAACTCTATCCCTACACCTCTTTAGACATCCAGGTGGAGCTGGACGTCATTTAACTCTGCAGTGAGTACCACTTAGGATTTCTGGAAAACAGGCCTGAGTAAACCAGAAGGAGATGATAGAAGACCGCTTTCACACATGTAAGCATATAAGTGGAGCGTGTGTAAGGCTGGGTCAAATATTAACGGGGGCTCTGGCCGAAAATGCACCTCCACATTTAAACTAAATCTAGTAATAAAATGAAAATCAAAAGTGTTGATTGCGGCATTACATTTGTTAGATTTTTTATTCGGTTTTATAGCGTTGCCCACTTTCACTGATCACACACGACTCTGTCAATTTTATGAATGCAATGCAATGGCAAATCAGAGGTGTTAAGATTAGTAATCGCTGAAACACCGGAGTTATTTCAGTGCTCAAGCTGAACTCTGAATTCTGCACTCTTGTGAATAGCCTATTCTCATAATAAACTGATAAACATGTCACGGTTAGTTTCATGTTCATGTTCTTATTTTGTCATGTTCACTGTCATGTTTCCTGGTTTGTCATGTGATTCCCATGCCCTCATGTGATCATTGCTGCGTTCCACTCCACTTTAAGACACGCACTTGCAAACTTCCCTAAGCACTCCCCCTTGGGGGAATCCCTGCCGCCATTTTGAAGTGCGTTCCACTTCGTGAAGTGGACAAGGGAAGTTTGACAGACCCTTGCTCCCTTGATTTTGACCAAGTGAGCGAAATCAAGCTCGCAAACTTCCCTCCGTCTCGTTCATTCGGATGTGCGTCATGCCTACGCTGCATGAGTGCACACTACTGGCGGAAACTTTGCAAATGGACTGAACTGGAACGCCCGAAGCCCTTGATCACTTGGAATCCACTATGGAGTTGATATATTATTTATTTTTTACCTTTACGAAACTGTTTAATGCAGCATTCTATATGTATATGGATGTGTTTGGGTTGTTTTAAATGTTTTTAAAAATAGTTATAGTTGTTTGTGGTGGGGTAAATTAAATGTGATATGTGGTGACGTCACAATCGCGTTGCATTGTGGTATATGAAGCTGCCTGAAGTGTACATATGAAGTAGACTCGCTCACTCGATCAAAATCGAGGGAGCAAGGGTCTGTCCATACAAACTTCCCCTGTCCACTTCACGAAGTGGAACGCACTTCAAAATGGCGGCAGGGATTCCCCCAAGGGGAAGTGCTTAGGGAAGTTTGCAAGTGCGTGTCTTAAAGTGGAGTGGAACGCAGCACTAGTCTCTTGTGTTCTATGTTCTCATTGGTTCATTGTTTTGTTGATTGTTCACAGGTGTGTCTGGTTTAGTCATTAGTCCTGGCATAATTAAGCCATCATGTTTGCCATGTGTCTTTGTCTAGTATTGTTTCCTGTAAACTGCTGTTGGTGAGTTCTTAGTTTCGTCAAGTCTGTGTTTCTGTGTTGGATTTCATTTTGGATTATTGGCAATAAAACTGCACTTGGGTTCATCTACTTGCCTCCAGTGGATAGCTTTACGAAACATAATCAGATTTGATGATTGTCATTGTGCTCTTGAGAGCGTCAAAACAAATATAGTTTATAGGTAGTGATAGGCTGACTGAGGCTTTGTGAAACACTGAAACAGTTGAAACAAATGTGCCATACACTGTAAAAAAGGCACATTTTGAACTTTTACAGTACAATCAACTTGGATGTTTAAGTTATTTCAACTTAAATTATGTTAAACTGACGTTACAAAATGAGTTACATCTTTTATTACTAATAAAAAAAAGCTTAACGTTTCTTGCAAACAATGTAAAAACATATGTTGTCATAACTTATTAAACATATAATTTTTTTTACAGTGTATCGTGTCTTAAGCTTCGAAACAGTCCAACACTTGTCTCTACGGCGACCCCCTAGGGGTCACCTGTATGTTGATCTAAAATAACCTTGACAATGATCCATGTAAAAAAAAAAAAAACGATAAAAAACGTCTCAGGTTACGTATGTAACCCTAGTTCCCTGAGGGAACGAGACGCTGCGTCGAAACGCTGTGAGAACGCCTCTGCGTTAATGCGTCGTGAAGCGCCTGTAGAACCATTCCATCGGAAAAAAGATCGATCGTCGCCGACGTGATGACGTCGCCGACGTGATGACGTCATCAACCGGAGACTATAAAAGGTCCGCGATCACAAACAGGAACTAGCTTCTGATAAAGCCTGAAGTAAGTGATCACAGACACGCCGGGAGTATGGCAGAGCGACGCAGCGTCTCGTTCCCTCAGGGAACTAGGGTTACATACGTAACCTGAGACGTTCCCTTTCGGGGAACTCGAGCTGCGTCGAAACGCTGTGAGAACGCTTATACCCACATCGCCATAGGACCAAGTGTCTCGTATGTGTGAAGCCGAAGCGCACACGGTTACGAGAGTACCTGTGCCCCAACTGTAGATGCCAGGTCTAGTTCATAGAACCTGACGAAAGTTAAAGGAGACGACCATCCGGCCGCGTTTACAAATATCGTGGAGGGAAGCCCCCGACAAAAGTGCTTAAGAAGCAGCCATACCCCTGGTTGAATGCATCCGGACAGCCAGTGGAAACTGCTGCCCGGCCGCCTCATAAGCAAGTGAGATGGCCTCGACCACTCACTTGCTCATCCTCTGCTTAGATACTGGGGCCCCTTCTTAGGGGGCCCGAAACAGACAAACAGCTGATCAGTTTTCCTCCACAGCGGCAGCTCTGTGGACATAGTATCTAGTGCTCTAACAGGGCACAGCAGATTAATCTTCCTGGTCTGACGTCGTGAAAGGAGGAGGACAGAAGGCTTGTAGAGTGATGGGGCCCCGTGGGCTCGTAGGAACCTTGGGGACATAACCCGGCCTGGGATGCAGAAATGCTTTCACCATCCCTGGCGCAAACTCTAGACATGAGGGCCCTACTGACAGGGACTGAATATCTCCTATCCTTTTAAGAGATGAAATGGCCAAAAGGAAGATAGTTTTTAAGGTGAGGAACTTATCCGAAACCTCCTCCAGAGGTTCGAACGGAGGTCCGGACAAGCCCCTCAAAACAATGGCCAAGTCCCATGCTGGGACCCTCGAGTGCATAACTGGCCTCAACCTTAATGTGCCACGAAGGAAGCGTGTAATTAGAGGGTGTCTTCCCAAAGACACTCCACTGCAAGGGACGTGGAAGGCACCCAAGGCCGCCACGTACACCTTAAGTGTGGAGGGGGTCAACCCTGCCGAGAACCTCTCCTGCAGGAACTCCAGCACTGTACCAACCGGGCAGTTAACTGGGTCCCACTGGCGTTCTCTGCACCATGCTGAGAAAAGTCTCCATTTCAAAGCGTACAGCTTCCTTGTGGACGGAGCTCTGGAGTGTAGGATGGTCTCCACGACCTCGGCCGAGAGACCTTCCTCTATGAGCCTAGCCCCCTCAGAGGCCAGGCCCACAGTTTCCACATCTCTGGGCGTGGGTGCAGGAATCTCCCGCCCGCCTGAGAGAGAAGATCCCTCCTGGTCGGAATCTCCATCGGAGAGCCTTCCAGGAAAGATATCAGGTCCGAAAACCATACTCGGGTCGGCCAGTACGGAGCCACTAGGAGTACCTGGGCCCCGTCCCGGCGTACCCTGTCCAGAACTCCTGGAAGCAAGACAATCGGGGGGAAGGCGTACAGAGGTAGCCTCGGCCACCCCTGTACCATGGCATCCAACCCCAGCGGGGCTGGATGGGTCAGAGAAACCACTGCGGGCAGTGAGAACTCTCCGCCGAAGCAAATAGCTCCCATATACCTTCCATAGGAGCTCCACCACTTCTGGGTGGAGTCTCCATTCCCCGGGCCTCGGCCCCTGCCTCGACAGGCTGTCTGCTTCCTGATTCAGGACCCCCGGGATATATACTGCTCTGACTGACAGCAATTTCCCTTGGGCCCACAGGAGGATCCGATGTGCCAATTGTCCAACGGACGGGACCTCAGACCCCCCTGGTGATTTATATAGACGACCACCGATGTGTTGTCTGCACATGGTGGCCCCTTGAGGTCGGGCAGGAACTGTTTCAATGCAAGAAACACTGCGAGCATCTCTAGCCGATTTACGTGCCAGTGCCGCTGATGTTCCTGCCATAGACCCTGGGATGAGCGACCACTCATGGTCGCCCCCCCAGCCCGTGAGAGAGGCATCTGTCGTTAGCGTTACGCGACGAACATGAGCCCCCAACACGGGACCCTGAGATAAAAACCCCGGGTTTTTCCACATGACCAGAGCACGTAGGCATCGCCGCGTGACTTTGATCGTGCGGAGCGGATTTCCCCTCGGGGAGAACCCTTTTGTTTTGAGCCACCACTGCAGTGGCCTCATGTACAGTAGGCCAAAAGGTATCACGTTGGACGCTGCTGCCATGAGACCTAACAGTTTCTGGAACCGTTTCACAGTGACGGCTCGGCCTAGCTTCTGTTCTTTGGCGGCTGCCAGGATCGATGCTATGCGTGTTGGCGATAATTGCGCCCGCATAATTACCGAGTCCCAGTTCACACCTAGAAAAGTGGTTCTCTGAGCCGGAGAAAGCACACTCTTCTTGGCGTTCAGCCTCAACCCCAGCTTCGACATATGGGCGAGAACAGCATCTCGATGCTGAACCGCCATCTGCTCTGTATTCGCTAGAATCAGACAGTCGTCGATATAGTTCAGTATGCGGATGCCCTGTAGACGCAGCGGCGCCAGAGCTGCATCCACACACTTGGTGAACGTGCGGGGTGACAGTGCTAGACCGAAGGGAAGTACACGATATTGGTATGCCTCTCCCCCGAAGGCAAACCTCAGGAACTTCCTGTGATGTGGAAGGATGGAGACATGAAAATACGCATCTTTGAGGTCTATGGTGACAAACCAATCCTCCGATTTGACCTGCGCTACAATCTGTCTGAGTGTAAGCATCTTGAATTTGAGCTTGGCCACCGAGCGATTCAATAGCCGCAGATCTAATATCGGGCGTAAGCCCCCATCCTTCTTCGGCACGATGAAGTAACGGCTGTAAAAGCCAGACTCCCTGCTGGGAGGGGAAACCCTCTCTATAGCCCCTTTTTGCAGGAGTGTCTCTACTTCCTGTGCCATTACCAGAGCCTGCTCCGGGCCCACCTCTGTAGGTAGGACACCGCAGAAAGGAGGTGGCCGACTTCTGAACTGAATGGCGTACCCCTTTTCTATTATCTGCAGGACCCACTGAGATATATTTGATAGACGTTTCCACTCGTCTAGAAAATCTACTAAGGGAACCAGCCTCTCGAGGCTGGCCTCTGGTGTATTTTGAGCAACAAGCACAGTGCCCTGAAGCGGCGGACCGGCAGGGAACGACTGACTTGACTGCTCGGGAGCCCCCCGAAGGGGGAGCGGACCACCCTCGAGTGGCCCGCGGGGACCGTCTGCGCCCCGGCATTGCGGCGGGGTTGGCAGCGTGGCCCCCAGAGGGCGCTGCAGGACAACGGGTACCGTAGGCAGAGGTAAACACCGTTTCCCTTCGGAGGGGACTACCCTCAGCGTCCTTTTGTTTCCCCTGCCCTCCGAGGAGGGGGCGGACCACCCTCAGGTGGCCCGCGGAGACCCTCTGCGCCCCGACATTGCGGCGGGGTTGGCAGCGCGGCCCCTTGAGGGTACCGAAGGAAGACGGGTACCGTATGCTGAGGTAAGCACCGTCTTCCCACGGAGGGGAAACTAAGGGAACCAGCCTCTCGAGGCTGGCCTCTGGTGTAATTTGAGCAGCGAGTGCAGTGCCCTGAAACGGCGAACCGGCAGGGAACACCTGACCTGACTGCTCGCATGCCCTCCGAGGAGGGGGCGGACCACCCTCAGGTGGCCCGCGGAGACCCTCTGCGCCCTGACATTGCGGCGGGGTTAGCAGCGCGGCCCCCTGTGGGCACCGAAGGAAGACGGGTACCGTGTGCTGAGGTAAGCACCGATTTCCTTCGGAGGGGAAATGCCAGGGACGATGCAGCTGAAGGCGAGAGATAGCTCGCAAGCGTCTCTTCGATCTTCGGCATCGCCCCATAACCATAGTGTCTCAGCCCAAATATATTACTATATGCAGATGTATGTGGGCTGACCACTCTATATGATACTCGCTTGTTTCCTCCATGACCTAGACACCTCGGTGTGCAGGTCAGGGAAGAATGGCAGGACGTTGATGCTTTGCACGAGAGGGCAGGAATCGCTCATCTAATTTCGTTCTCTCTGATTTCGATGGGATTCAGATATTTCAGCCAGCCAGTCATTTCTTATTTTTATATTTAACCTGGCCACAGCTCTCGTGAGAACCTCAACTCACTAGCGGGTGACTGAAGTGGCGAGTCTTCAGTCGCGATGCTCTCAACGTCCACCTCCTCAGAGCTGGATAGTTGGAGCACCGGTGCCCCGCCCAGGGAGGAAGAGACCGCAGAGCGGGCTTCCAAACCCCGAGACGAGACACTGGACGATACAGGTGAGGGCTGAGATAAGGCTGGGCCCGTCTCAAACCCCTCTGTAAAGTCCATGTGTGAACCCCACGACTGAAGCCACCGCCCTGCCTCGGCAGCAGCGGGACCAGAGCCGCGGGGAACACGAGCCGAGGCACCCTCCTCGAAGAGTGCCCGGCGGGAGCGCAGCGTTCTCAGTGGCATACGCTCACAGTGCTCGCAAGCAGCCCCCTCGAGGGCTGCCTGGGCATGCTGCGCTCCCAAGCAGGCTACACAAAGAGAGTGTGTATCCACGCTCGTGATGTAGCGTGGGCAGGGATGAACACACCTCTTAAAGCTGCTTTCACTCGCCATTTTACTCTATCTATTTTATTTTCTCTTTGTTTGTTAATATATACTGCAATATTTAACAAAAGGGTGGAAAATCTCTGGATATAGACAGACAAAAACACCAAATAGACAGACAGGTTCACACAGATCGCTTGCTGAAGGCTCAGAAGCTAGTTCCTGTTTGTGATCGCGGACCTTTTATAGTCTCCGGTTGATGACGTCATCACGTCGGCGACGTCATCACGTCGGCGACGATCGATCTTTTTTCCGATGGAATGGTTCTACAGGCGCTTCACGACGCATTAACGCAGAGGCGTTCTCACAGCGTTTCGACGCAGCTCGAGTTCCCCGAAAGGGAACAAAAGGTTTTAACATCTGTCTTATGATCTTGGTTTTGCAACCTGTAGCCTCCTCATTGTGAATAACTACAGAGTTTTTTTGGTCATCAAAAATGAAGATTAATGAAAGAAATAAAGCCACAATGTGTCACATTTGTTACATAACATTTTTATTCAAAACTATGAATTGCTCTGCTTTTGAAGGACTTATTTTTTTTACATCTAATTTCTCCAGCCTTTGAAAAAAATCCTCTCACAAGGGACACGTGTTGCTGGCATGCACAAATGTTTTAGCAAGTACATTCAAATGCGGGAAAATTAATGCGCTGTCTTTCCAATAAATGAATGGATCATGTGTTCTGGGCAAAATCTAGCTGCCAATCACAACACAATACACACATCTCACTTTATTTGGCGTTTCCAAATGGAAATGCTCCCATACTATCATGACAAGCCAGACCCACATCAAGATGATGAGTCTGGGAACTCACCATTGACAGCTCAATCTGAGGGCGGGATAAACGGCTGTCTTTCAAACTCTCTCTGCACGCGATAGGATAGCGCTACAACCAACCCGGGGTGCGTTTCCCAAAACCATAGTTTAGCAACTATGTTGGTTGCAATGCAATTTCCCATTGCCAACCAAGTTGCTAACAGGTTAACAACTATGGTTTTGAGAAACGAAGAAGGTGAAGCGGAGCAAGTTGATAGATTAAACATTCGCCGTATCCGGTCGGGAAACCTCTGAACACATCTTCCCTTCTTATGAATGATTTCAGTGCCGCTCTTTTCTCAAAGAAAATCTTAACTCCAAGTCTTTCATAGTCGCGGCCAAAGCCGATTCGAAAGACCGCCCAAAGCCGATTCGAAAGACCGCCGTTTGCCAGTTTCTGTGGCTACGTCTACACTAATCCGGTTTTTAGAGTTTTTAGAGTTTTCGTCTAAAAACGCTCCGCGTCCACACTATCATTTTCAATTGTTTTCCAAAAAATGTTCATCTGCACTGAAACGTCTGAAAACGCTTACATCCCCGTACTGCGCATGAGCAAATCCAAGACGCCTCGACTTGCGTCATTTCCGCTACTTGTTTATTTACTCTTTGAAATGTTACGGCAATGTCGAGAAAAGGCACAGAGTTTTTTAAATGGGTTGACAGTGAGGTGGAGTTGTTGCTGCGAATAACACATGAATATAAAGTGATAAAAGCAAGGGAAAATGTAGACTGGGAGACATGCCAAAATAAATACGGCGTGAATTGGTCAAATGACTGCATCACATGGCTAAAAATGCGTCATCGTATAAAAAAGCCTCCGTTTTCACAGTCCACACTACGACGTGAAGACGGCGTTTTCAAATGTATCTGCTTTGGAGAGCGTTTTTAAAACGATACGTTTTCATTGACTTAAAACGCTGTCTCAGTGTGGACGGAAGGCCAAAACAGAGAGAAAAATATACGTTTTCAAAGGAAACCGTATTAGTGTGGACATGGCCTGTGTGTACCTCCACAACTCTGCCGTCTTTATGTTAAGCCCGCCCACCGACTCTATACACAATGTGATTGGCATGACCAGAGATTGTTTTTTCCAGCTTGCAAGTCTATGGAGAGTTGCTAGAAGACACTGGCTGCAAATTAGATTTGCTGCGTCTAGATTTCTAGGCTACTCCCACACCACAGCTGTACGGCATCTCTTACATGGAGCCTCCGTTGTTATCTATTCAATTAATATATCTATCTATATAAAACCTATGTATCTAATTCTATATCTCAAACTTATGCAGTGCTGTCTGTCCCTATCTAACTTAGCCTATATGTTTCATTATATCTATCCTAAGTATCTGCCAATGTGTATACCTATTAGTCAATATATCTAATCTAGCCTAAATATAACCAAGCAAAGCACACTATAAATCTCACATATCTCTCCTCTCACAAAAACCCATGAGGTGAAGATGGATTACCTACACTTAAACTGTGGGGAATTAGGTTCATACAGATGTGTGCCTGTGGTTTGTTCCCGCCCCGTCAATCAAACACAGTTTCGACAAGCGCACCTGATAAAACACTTGAAGCTTTAGTTAGCCGTAGTCACGTGACATAAGGATTTTAAATCACAGTTCAGAGCAGTATTTCGAAACATCTGCATTTCAAGATCTAGACAAAGCTTTGAAATGTCAGTTTCGTGTAAGCCATCCCTACTCGGTTTTCTATTTACAACGTATTTTTGCAGCATCGAGCAATGTAGCCAATCACGAACATATCTGATGATTTCCAGAACCCAATGGCCAATCAGACGTGTGTCTGTTAGAATCCTCTCACCACTCAAAACACGAGTCTTTGTCCAGTGCTGAGATCTGCACACTCAAATCCTCTCGTTATATAACTTGTAAAAATATTCTAGACATTATGTAGGCTAAATAAGTTAATGTCAAAAAAAGAGGTAATGACTGTACTGGCTTTAGGGGTGTTGATGGACTATGTGTTATGAGTCTTTGACAAACATTATCTTAGTTTTTTGTTCAAAATAAATATTTAATTAAAAAAAAAAATGAAACGTCCACATTCAAGTGTTGATGAAAGAAAAAAAAAGAATGAATGAAGCTTCTTTCTTTTTAAGCAGAGGCTCTGGTATTTCTTTTGATATATTGCCTGTTTCCGCAATCATGCTCAAATGATTCTGGGGGCCTTGAAATGTTTCTGAATATGATAAAACACTGCCACTGACTGGCAAACTCTTTAGTAATCGCTGATGGGGAAAGTGTTAATAGCATTTGTAAAAGTAAACAATAGGAGTCGAATGTGGAAATGTGTGTGTGTGTGTGTGTGTGTGTGTGTGTGTGTGTGTGTGTGTGTGTGTGTGTGTGTGTGTGTGTGTGTGTGTGTGTGTGTGTGTGTGTGTGTGTGTGTGTGTGTGTGTGTGTTATGTAATGCCAGTCTCATGAGAGGTGCTCATCTGCAGAGGAGAACAAACACAGCCATCTGATGATCAGTTTCTCCAGAGTCCCAAACCAGACGCTCTCAGCAGAAAACACAAACTGCCAAATGCAAACATTATTCCCTTCCTCTGAGCTCACAGCATAGGATGTTCTTGGATTAGGAAAATATTCTTTACATAATGCTGGATCATATTTCTCAACTGCAATCCAAAGACCATCACAATGAGAGAAAGTCTCAGTTCGTTTCTTCTCCATTTATAAAGAAAAATAAAAGATGACTCAAATCAACAGCATTTGTCATGACATTGATTACAGATTTTTTTTAATTGCTTTGGCGTACTTTTCACAAGCGTTACATTTCCGTCCTTCAGATGAGACGTTAAACCGAGGTCCTGACTCTCTGTGGTCGTTAAAAATCCCAGGAGAGTAGGGGTGTAACCCCGGCATTCTGGCCAAATTTGCCCACTGGCCCCTGTCCATCATGGGCTCCTAATAATCCCCCTATCCTGATTGGCTTAATCACTGTCTCCTCTCCACCAATCAGCTGGTGTGTGGTGAGCGTTCTGGCGCAATATGGCTGCCGTCGCATCATCCAGGTGTTTCTGCATATTGAGGAGATTCCCCCCTTCTATATGTAAAGCGCTTTGGGTGCCTTGAAAAGCGCTATATAAATGTAATGAATTATTATTATTATTACATTTTCAAAACATCACAGAATTGTGTAAGTATACACAAAATCACAAACTATCTTTTTCACAACAGAAAATAAGCCTTTCATCTATATAAATGTTTTATTCACTGCCTTTCATAATTATATTACTATCAAACTTTTCATTTGCATCTCTTTTCATTGTTTAATACTATACGTTTTTTTTAGTATTAATGTTTCAAAATGAAACTCACATTATATGATATGACTTTCTATAACTTTCATTACAATTATTTAACAACTGCTCAAAATTATAAGTTACTGTTGCATTACTCTTGCTGTATAGTTTTATGGTAACTGATGAACAATATTCCATATTTAAATTATCAAAGTTTCTGGATAACAAATCAATTGACACCAGTTACCAAAAGTACATGACTCATTTGGACTACAATACATATGAGTGTAATATTTCATCATCTTTCTTTATCATGGTTTCTATTGTCTCACTTTTACAGACCATGTTTTCATATTTGACATTCCTGTATGAAAGATGGACCTTGCAATTGCTTTGTGGTTTTAACGAGCAACTTATGATTGGTGATTGATTTGTGGGGCACAAACAAAATATTGATTTTAATGGCTAAAAACTGTAAGTATTAAATATAACAGTTAACTGGTTAAAAGAAAGCTTCCGTACTATACATGGTGAATAACTGTAATAGATCTAACCTTAAATTTTACAGTAAAATACTGTTAATTTACTATTTTTGGATGTGAAAAAGAATAAGTCTGTATGTAAATTACAGTGAAAAACAGTAAATTGACATTCTTTGCTGCGACACATCACATTTGATGTATTTTCATTGAAATAACGTTCTTAGTTTCTTCAAACAGTTATGTACATTAGGGTTTTATGTTACATTTAATGTTGTTAAATTAACATTAGCATTTTTAAAATGTCATGTGTGTTACCATGATGGTGTTTAGTGTTTGTGTGTATGACACTGTGCACCTTCTGTATATTTGTATTGTCCTCCTCAAAGCTTTGATTGATCATGTGACTCATCTCCACAGTGATTGATGGTTATCAGTATCAGATAAAGTTATATGAAGGTACATAACAGAAATTAGTATTTCAATAGGTTGGTAATTATTTCAGTTAATGAAATAAGATTATTCACTGTAAATTTAACTTAAATCTGTAAAACCTAAAATGTTGCCACTGTATTTTTTTACGGTAAAGTTCTGGCAACCACAGCTGCTCTCTCAACATAGAAATAACATGGAGCGAGCAGTGGAAGGTGGAAAACAAGGAATATATGGTGGTTAAAGCTGGCCAAGGCAAGGAAGAAAGGTCACAAGTGACCGTACGAGTACCTCGTAGAGCCAATATCACCATGAGTTTTGCTATATTGGAAGATGTTGTGGTAGAACGTGGTAGGGGCGGCAGTGGCTCAGTGGTTCATGTAGGTTGCCTACAAACCGAAAGGTTGGTGGTTCAATCCCCGGTTTCACCTGACCCAGTGTCGAGGTGTCCATGAGCAAGACACCTAACCCCAGCTGCTCCCGACGAGCTGGATGGCGCCTTACATGGCTGACATCGCCGTCGGTGTATGAATGGGTGAATGTGAGGCAAAATGTAAAGTGCTTTGGATGGCCATGGTCTGTTAAAAGCGCTATATAAATGCAGTCCTTTTACCATATAACGCAAACCTTTTTTAATACAATTTATGCATAAAATGCAGCTTTCCTTGTAATCCTCCTTGATGAGCTAAATCAGGTCTGTAGAGCTGTTGGCGTGACCTACGTCATAAATAATCTTCAGTTTCACCTTGCTCAAATGGTGCAATCATGTTTTCGGTCCAATCCTCAATTTGCAACCCTATATTTATCTCCACATTCCCCTTTCCTTTCCATTTTTCCCCCATGGAGGTGGCAGGTAATTGATAGGTGTCCATAAATGACATGCAATCACAGTGTCAGGCCTGGATTCATCATGCCAGGAGATTCTTTTCAAGAGGTTTAGCTATGAACACATTCATTGTGATGTGGATGAGAACCTGTGGCCAAATCCTCGAGACAGGGTTGATGGAAACAGAAGTGCAATGAGGAACGCTGCAGTTGACATTTTACTGTACTTTAGTTTTTCTTGTTCTAATTTTTTTTCTTTTGATTGATTTGATTATTTCATCAGTAAATTTCAGATTTGTTCAATGATTCCACTGTGTCTGCACTATTCTCTTACAGTGACATGTTGAACCATAATGAAACCTGCATCATTTTTGTATAACAATATTTAATGATTGTAACAACAACTACGCATTGAAATTGTCGGTATCTTGTGTGGGTTATCTAAAGCAACGTTCCTGATAAATCCGTTGCTTTTCTGCACAATGCAGAGTTTTAAACATCGGGCAGCCAGTGCTACAAGTGATGACTGCTTCGAGTTTTGTGTCTACAGGTTTGAAAAATTACATCATTGTTCTGAAATTGGTGCCGTCATGGTTATAAAAACTGTATTTACATTTTTTTGTAAATTGCTAAAAGGACATGCACATCACATTTATTTAAACAGACACAAAGAGAGCAAAACCTCTACTCAAGTCTCCTAAAGTCTAAACACATTTTCTGCTTTACACACATTTTGAAATTTAAAATGGCAGTTTTTAAATCCACTGAACACAGTTCTCTGCATAAGACACAACGATCTGACATAAAGTCACATGTTTGCCTTTCCAAAACACTGCCATTCAAAATGACACTACATGAGCTAATAGACCATTACATGTGCCGCCTGACCAAACGCCTCAAGGGTTAATGATTACCTGAACAAACAAGATCCATGGAGGCCCCACCTTGCAATTTATAAGACTTAAATGATATGCTGCTAACATCTTGGCACCAGATACTTTTACATATAATTATATAATCTATATAATATAATTTACAGAATATAATTTAAAACCCCTATGGCTGTGAAATGCATCTTTTGATTGTAAACCTTATTTCCCTTTTCACTGCTCATTTTCTTTATTATTATGAATGCCAACATATGGAAGAGATTTGTAAAATATCAGAAGAGTTTAGGCTGAGGAGACCAGCCTTAAAATGCATTTACAAGGGAAATATATCATGGTGAAATACACTCACCTAAAGGATTATTAGGAACACCATACTAATACTGTGTTTGACCCCCTTTCGCCTTCAGAACTGCCTTAATTCTACGTGGCATTGATTCAACAAGGTGCTGAAAGCATTCTTTAGAAATGTTGGCCCATATTGATAGGAGAGCATCTTGCAAATGATTGGCACTAAGGGGCCTAAAGTGTGCCAAGAAAACATCCCCCACACCATTACACCACCACCACCAGCCTGCACAGTGGTAACAAGGCATGATGGATCCATGTTCTCATTCTGTTTACGCCAAATTCTGACTCTATCATCTGAATGTCTCAACAGAAATCGAGACTCTTCAGACCAGGCAACATTTTTCCAGTCTTCAACTGCCCAATTTTGGTGAGCTCGTGCAAATTGTAGCCTCTTTTTCCTATTTGTAGTGGAGATGAGTGGTACCCGGTGGGGTCTTCTGCTGTTGTAGCCCATCCGCCTCAAGGTTGTGCGTGTTGTGGCTTCACAAATGCTTTGCTGCAGACCTCGGTTGTAACAAAAGGTTATTTCAGTCAAAGTTGCTCTTCTATCAGCTTGAATCAGTCGGCCCATTCTCCTCTGACCTCGAGCATCAACAAGGCATTTTCGCCCACAGGACTGCCGCATACTGGATGTTTTTCCCTTTACACACCATTCTTTATAAACCCTAGAAATGGCATAGAAATTGTGCGTGAAAATCCCAGCAATTGATCACATTGTGAAATACTTTAACTCAAAATTGCTTAAATAACCTTTCTTTCCCATTCTGACATTCAGTTTGGAGTTCAGGAGATTAGGCTTGTTCGAGATCCAGTGGCGTTGCACAGACTGATCAGCATATGACATCAAGGTACTGCGAGAACTATTGTAGAGCAATCTACTCCTAATGCTTTTGAATCAATCAATCAATCAATCAATCAACTTTATTTATATAGCGCTTTTACAATCACGATTGTGTCAAAGCAGCTTCACAGTGTCAAACAGGATAATATTGCGACAAAATTAGATTTGGCTGTACAGTCGTACTGGAGAAAACAGTGATGTTATCAGCTTATTTTAATTTATCATATAGCGACAATGTTGGCAGATCAGTATTATAGTTTATAGAATTAAATAAGACCTAATTCATATATTTTATTTGTATAATAAGTTGAATAACTTTAATCATATTTTTAGTGTCCCCAACTGAGCAAGCCAAGCCAAAGGCGACAGTGGCAAGGAACCAAAACTCCATCAGGGCGTGATGGAGAAAAATAAACCTTGGGAGAAACCAGACTCAGTCGGGGTGCCAGTTCTCCTCTGGCCTATTAACACACCGTGTAAGATTATTATTCTGGCAACCTTACAGGTCGGAAATCATATTAGATCGGAATATTCAAAATTTTCAGGGTATCACGGAAGAGACAGATTTATTTAGGATGGGGCGTCAATTACACAAGAGTATGAATACATGAAAGATCGGAATTATTGCGCCGAAGACGGGTTTGAGCATGTCGTGCCAGTGAGGCAAATCCAGAGGAGACACCACTTGACACGGCCCAGCAGACACTCCAGGATGCGTTGGTCATGTCCAGGCAGGTCCACCATCCGATCCGGACAGGGCCCAGATCCGGGATAAACCTCGGGATAAACAGAGAGACTAACATTAGCGTAGATGCCACTCTTTTTATGATGTAACGAGTACATCAGGTGTTATGGGAAGTGTTCCCGGTTCCGGCTGACCTAGTTAATGCAGCCTAACAATCAGTCAATTAAATTGAATAATGAAAGTTAAAAATGTTCTATGTGTATGCCATAGTAAAGAGATGTGTTTTTAGTCTAGATTTAAACTGACAGAGTGTGTCTGCTTCCCGAACAATGCTAGGAAGACTATTCCACAATTTAGGAGCTAAATAGGAAAATGATCGACCGCCTGCAGTTGATTTAGATATTCTAGGTATTATCAACTGGCCAGAGTTTAGAGACCGCAATCGACGTGATGGGGTATAATGCGTTAAGAGCTCGCTTATGTACCGGGGAGCTAAACTATTTAGTGCTTTGTAAGTAATAAGCAAGATTTTAAAATGTATGCGATGTTTAATAGGGAGCCAGTGCAGTGTTGACAGAACTGGACTAATATGATCATACTTCCTGGTTCTAGTAAGAACTCTAGCTGCTGCATTTTGGACTAGCTGGAGTTTGTTTATTAAGCGAGCAGGGCAACCACCCAGTAGAGCATTACAATAATCTAGCCTTGAGCTCATGAACGCATGTACTAACTGTTCAGCATTTTGCATTGAAAGCATGTGCCGTAATTTAGATACATTTTTAAGATGATAGAATGCGGTTTTACAGATGCTAGAAACGTGGCTTTCAAATGAAAGATTGGTATCAAAGAGCACACCCAGGTTCCTCACTGACGACGAGGGCTTGACAGAGCAGTCATCAAGTGTTAGACAGTATTCTCGGTTACTACTTGTGGAGCTTTTCTGTCCAATAATTAAAAATTCAGTTTTATCTGAATTAAGTTGCAGAAAATTACTATTCATCCAATTTTTTATATCAGCTATGCATTCTGTTAATCTTGTGAATTGGTAGGTTTCGTCAGGGCGTGAGGAAATATAGAGCTGAGTATCGTCAGCATAACAATGAAAACTAACGCCATGCTTCTTAATGATATCTCCCAGTGGTAGCATATACAGGGTGAAAAGCAACGGTCCTAACACTGAGCCTTGCGGTACCCCATACTGAACTTGTGATCGGTGTGACATCTCTTCATTTACTGCTACAAACTGATAACGGTCAGATAAGTACGATTTAAACCATGCCAAAGCAGTTCCACTAACGCCAACATAATTTTCGATTCTATTCAGAAGAATATTGTGATCGATAGTATCAAATGCAGCGCTAAGATCGAGTAACACTAATAGAGAGATACAACCACGATCAGATGATAAGAGTAAATCATTTGTAACTCTAATTAGAGCAGTCTCAGTGCTATGATATGGTCTAAATCCTGACTGGAAATCCTCACATATACCATTTCTTTCTAAAAAAGAACATAATTGTGAAGACACGGCCTTTTCTAGTATTTTTGACAGAAAGGGTAGATTCGAGATTGGCCTGTAATTGACTAATTCATTAGGATCAAGTTGCGTTTTTTTAATAAGTGGTTTAATCATAGCCAACTTAAAAGTTTTCGGTACATATCCTAATGTCAAAGATGAATTAATGATATTAAGCAGAGGATCTATGACCTCTGGAAGTATCTCTTTTAATAGCCTAGTCGGTATAGGGTCAAGCATACATGTTGTTGATTTTGATGATTTTACAAGTTTAGCCAGTTCTTCTCCTCCTATAGTAGTGAATGAGTGTAATTTTTCCTCAGTGACCCTGCAGTGCTCTGTCTGAAGTGATACTGTAATAGACGGCTGCATGGTTATAATTTTATTCCTAATATTATCAATCTTACTAGTAAAGAAGTTCATAAAGTCATTACTGCTGTGTTGTTTACAAACATCAGAAGCTGAAGCTTTATTTTTTGATAATTTAGCCACTGTATCGAATAAATACTTAGGGTTGTGTTTGTTTTCTTCTAAAAGAGATGAGAAATAAGCAGATCTAGCAGTTTTTATGGCCTTTCTGTATGCAATCATGCTCTCTTTCCACAAATTGCGAAAAACCTCTAGTTTTGTTTTCTTCCAGCTGCGCTCCATTTTCCTGGCTGCTGTTTTAAGGGCCCGAGTGTGCTCGTTGTACCACGGCGTTGGATTACTTGCTTTAATCTTCTTTAAGCGCCGGGGAGCAACTATGTCTAAAGTGCTAGTAAGGAGAGAGTCAATAGTTTCGGTTGCAGCATCAAGTTCATCTTGGCTATCTGTAATGCTGAGGAGATGGAACTGATGAGGAAGATTATGTACAAAGCAATCTTTAGTCGCAGCGGTTATCGTCCTGCCATATTTGAAGCGAGGGGATGGCTTTGCAGCCTTAGGTAAATTAAGTATACATGATATTAGGTAATGATCTGAGATGTCATCGCTCTGCTGCAGAATTTTAACAGTATCAACATTTATTCCATGTGACATTATTAGATCTAAAGTATGATTAAGGCGATGAGTGGGTCCTGATACGTGTTGTCTAACTCCAATAGAGTTTAGAATGTCTCTAAATGCATATCCCAATGCGTCTTTTTCATTGTCTACGTGGATATTAAAATCCCCAACAATTAGTACTTTATCTACAGCTAATACTAACTCCGATACAAAACCAGCAAATTCTTTGATAAAGTCTGTATTGTGCCCTGGTGGCCTGTAGACAGTAGCCAACACAAATGTCAGACGGGATTTATCATTTACACTACACAGTGTTACATAAAGCACCAAAACTTCAAAGGAATTATATTTGAAACTAGACTTCTGAGTAATACTGAAAATATTATTATAAATTACAGCCACACCTCCCCCTTTACCTTTCAGACGTGGCTCATGTTTGTAACAATAATCTCGGGGGGTGCACTCATTTAAAGTAATGTAATCGTCAGGTTTTAGCCAGGTTTCTGTCAAACACAGCACATCTAAGTTATGATCTATAATCATATCATTGACAACAAGCGTTTTTGGCGAAAGGGATCGAATATTCAGCAACCCAAGCTTTATCAATTGTTCATCCGTATTATATCTGTTGTTTATTTGTTGGACATCAATTAAATTTTTACTGTTGAATGGTTTTGATGGTTTTTTGTATTTACTAATTCGAACTGAATCTCTCTCGCAGTACTTTGATGTCATACACTGATCTGTCTGCGCAGCGCCGATGGATCTCGAACAAGCCTATTTTCCTGACCAGGACCACACCCCTTCTTCCCCTCTGATTGTTCACTGATGTTTACTGTCTGAGCACAGCATACATGGCGAACTTCACTTCACTTGAGAAATGTTTTTTTTGATTAAAGATTACGAGGGCACATGGATTTAAAAGTATTATAAATATGGCAATAGTACATAAAAAAAGAGTAGTCTGTTTTGATTTCATGGTGATTTTAACAGTAAAAAAGTCTTGTGTGAAAAGCAGATGTGCTACATTTCCCAGAAAAGTAAATTACCTGGTTTAATAAGTGAGAGCCCCTAATGATGATAATGAGGGAATTTAATTGTGTCATTAACTTGCTGGTGAACTCTGAACCTAAGTTTATTACATTTAAGTCATTTGAGCAACATTGGCTCACTGTATATTAAATAAGTCACCTATTTAATAATATTCTAAGGGTCAATAGTGTAGCATAGGCAATGTACAAATGATATAGCAGCATGTAGTTAAAGATATGTAATATAAAGTGGGCTCCAAGTGTAAGCTCATCCTGCAGAAATGAACCTGGGGAATTAGAAGTTATTTGGATGACACTTTCACACAAGGAGAGACTTGCATAATGAGTAAATGGGTCAGTAGTCAACAGCCCTAGGAATTAAACTTCCATTACCGAGAAAGAAAGAAAGAAAAAAAAAAGGCGCTGCTTTCTGATTCATTCACGAGTGTCCCCACAGGATAGCGTTTCTGAGGTATGGCCGCCTCGGGAGACATTCAATGAGTTCCGGACTCTGGAGCGACATCATCGAGTCAGCATTGTCGAGTCAGATGATAATTAGCCGTTTCTACGTAATCTGTTTCGTAATCTGTGACAAAAACACATGCTATTAAAAAGTGGTTGCCCGCAGTCTGATTTTATTGTTGAACTGAATGTCATAGCCAAAATGTATGAATGCATAAAAGTTATACAACACCAAGTGCTCTGTATGGAAAAGCAGTCAATAACTCTCGCATTAACAATCAACCGCAACAACTGCTAACAAATCCTTTCTGCCTTGCAATTGCCCATTGATTTTCTGATGGTGAAGCCACAATCAAAACCCAGGCGAGAAAAGATCTGTTGCTTTGCGGGTCTTTATGACTTCCTGGATCCTTTTGCACCTAGCTCTTTTTATTTGTTAGTTTGTTTTTGGAGTCTTTCAGGCTGACTTCTGCTTTATAACCACTGTGCTTTAACTGAATGTCGAAAATCTGGCATGGCCAACCCAAGTAAAGGCTTCTCGTTAACAAAAGCAATCAAATACAAGTTACGTTTAGGGTACAACAGTCTAGGGTATCATGCAACTTTTCCAAAAGAGAGATGCATGATCGAATAACCAAGACACTTTAACAACTTTTGAAACCTGTAACAAATCATTCTCTTGTGGGTCAAAATAACCTGAAACCCTAACAATATACTTGTTTCCTTTTTTTTTTTTTTTACGTTTTTTTTAAATTTATTTTTATGTTACTGTAGTGTAAAGCAGAGCAGGACCGGGTGTTGTAGAGCTGAGCACCGCCGCTGGAGCGATTGAACACAAACACACGGCTCACGAGTACCATGACTTTTATTATGACGGGGACGGGACACAGTCGCCGGGCGCCTGCACTTCCACTTTTTCCGGTCATGATTATAAGGTAAAGCAGCTCTGTTTACCATATTAGATACATTTAAGTGTGTTTAAAATGATGTTATGACGTTACTCTGTGCGTTCGCTCGGTGTTGCTGTGACATGTTCACACTGCTAAGAGAAAAGCGCTTCTGCAGAATAAAACCGGCGGTAACGCAGATATGACGCGATTGACAGGCGACTCACTCAAACGCTATGCTGACACGTCCCGGTCCTTAGTTAAAATAGCAATTTTCTCACAATTTACCAATAGTTGGAAACATTTGGGATATTGTAGGTACTCAACTGAACAAAATATATAACACTGGCCTAGTGGTTTTTGGATATTTTACTGCAAAAATACTACATAGTGCACCTTTAAGGGGTTCATTTTCTGTGTTCAATTAAAACATCAAACAAAATTAAACGCATAAGCTTTTCTATTTGTCTCATCCTAAATACAAGTGTACCACAGGGGTGTGTGCTCAGCCCAGCATTATTCATCCTCTTCACCCATGACTGTCCTACAGTCCATTCTTCCAACTCCATAATAAAGTTTGCTGATCATACTACCAATGCTGGCCTCATCTCAAGATGAAAAGAGAAAGGAAAAGATTCAAATTTACAATCTTACTGTTTGTAATGTATTTTATTGACAGAACATGTCATTGAGAAACAAAAATGAAAAGACAGCACTGAATAGCACAGACACACAAAAAAAACCTAAAGAAGAAATGTGAACAAACTGATAATTTAGGAAACAGCAGAGAATTGCACATAATCATTGGCATGGATGTACCAAAGCATTTGCAACTTGTTCAAAGAAATGAGAAACTGCTTTTTTGATGTGCACAAGTGACATAATGATGTGAGAATTGAACAGGTACACTCTAAACAATTCTGAGTAAAAAACAACCCAGTGTTGGGTCAAATATGGACTAACCCAGCGATTGGGTTGTTTTAACCCAGCGATTGGGTTGTCTTTTTAACCGTGGGATTAAAACAACCCAATCGCTGGGTTAAAAGTAAACAACCCAATCGCTGGGTTAGTCCATATTTGACCCAACATTAGGTTAAAACAACCCAGCATTTTTTAGAGTGTAGTTTTGAGAATTTCAATTCTGATCTGAGAAATGTACCAAAGCGACTGAGAAAAACTGTAATACTTCCCATCTGGTTAAAAAGCACAACAAAGGCTGTTCTTCCCTCGACCCGGTTACCCACACAGCTCTTAAATCATTTCTATCATTGTACCATAGAAAGAATACTTTCCTATGGGATTATCTTTTTCATTTCCTACAGTAAATCTAACTTTTCAGAATATCAAGGATTGAGGACTGTACATGTATTAGATCACGATGTGCAATATGTTTTTAGTCTTCTCTTTATGTGTGTGTGCCTATAGTCAATTAGTAAAAGTTTATTTTTCTGTTATGAGAGTTGTCATTCTAAAAGTGTTTTGTACTGACAATAAAATATCTCCCTCTTACATATTTTAAGTAATAGTTTTGAACAAGTGACTCTACACATGGTTTTTGCAGTTTAAGTAATAGTCAAAAATGTGGTTTTAAATCAGCTTTTCATGCCCTGCATTGTCTTTCCCTGCTGTGAAGAATCCCATGCGAGTGGTTTCTGTCTCTTTAAGTCTTTTTTTCCCCTACTTGACTCTTTCCTCTTGTTTCACCCAGGTGAATCTATTAGCACCGTTCTTAGACCAGAGTGCCCTTTTCCTTTTAGCCACCCCATCATAACAACCAAATCCCTGGAGATCCATCAGAGCCCAGTCAGGGTTGCGGTCATTTAGAGCAAGCTAACCATCCGATACGTCAGAGCTAAAATTAGCCCCTCATTCATGACCATTCGTCTAGCGTGTTCCCTGTGGATGTCTGTCTGCGGAAACAGAGACAAAAATCAGCTCCTTTGTTTCCAGAAAAAAACTTTAAGCTTTTCTAACCACACAGCAGTATTTATAGGCGGTTTTCTCTGAATTTTAATGTCTGATAAATCATACAGGAAGATCAGTGTTGATAGTTGTTGATGCCCAGTTTGCACATTTTCAAATATGTCCATCTAAAACAGCATTTTTTCAGTAAATTATACATATGCAGTTATTAGAGCTGTTAACTATTAATTAATTTACAAAATTTCCTCCAAATTAAAAAAGAAAAGAAAAAGGAAAAAAATATATGTGAATAAAAAAAAATAAAAATAAAAACAATTATAAGAGAATAGTTAAATGTTCCTCTTCATCAACTGTACACAAAATATTTACAAATAGTAAAAACCATTAAATAATTTGTCATTTTATAATAAGTCAAATCTGGTTCCTCTGAGCATTCACCTCTTAATTTCCACTCTCTTTTCAACCATGTTGCCAGTTTTGCTTCACCCACTATAAAATTGATCAAAGACAAATTCTTCCTCTTTGAAGCAACATATTTAAAAACCAAATATAAAATTCATCATGCTAAACACTTCTCCTAATTTTTCAAACCAATTTTTTAAAGGTCTGAAAAATTCTACAATATAAAAAAACATGATCTATTGACTCCTCAACAGATCGGTGGGATCAAAATGTGCCACATGTTTATTTGTGGCTATCGCCCAATGAACAACTCTCCACTGGAGATCTGCAGTCCTTTTCTCTATTGGAGATTTATAAAGAGACCTCCAGCATCCCCTAGGGGAAGAGCCTTCCCCCAAAACATCTGTCCATTTCGATTCCTTTGCTTTCTTTAGGGAGGAGTAGTGAGTCACTTTTACACATATTACATAAATTGCCTTCTTAGATGTTTCTTCAAATGTCATTAATCGTGGAGTTCTGAAATTAAGAATTGAAATCTCCTCAGGTTGTTCTTCAATGGCTGCAGAAAACTTTAACTCTGGGAATTCATAATTCTCTTCGTTACTCTGTAGTCATCACATCAACTTCTTGAAATAATGCAGAAGGTAAGAATGAAACTGTAATAAGGTTCTTAGATGGGAAGGAAGGAGGCGGGAACCGGCGAACGTTCAACAACTTTAATCAAATAAATAAACAAAACGAAAGTAACCCACGGGCAGCCCCTCACGGACGACTGCCCGCACACACATAACATAACTCAACATAAAGTCCAGGCCTGGTCCTCTCTTCTCCTTGACTAGTGTCGCTCGTCCTTAAATGCCTCGGAGCTCCCTCATGAGAGGACTCGAGACCGGAGTAGCTCGCAGGTGATGCTCTTTCGCAATCATGTCCCCGGTCTCGCGCACTCCTCCCATGTCCCTCTCTCGTTCATCTCGCCACAGAAACAATTCTATATAGTATTGTCTGAACCTGACAGACTTCATGCCAGTCAGACAGCACATCTCCTCTGGACTTTTCCAGTTGGTGCCAGTTCTCAAGTCAGATACTTTTGTGCAGTGAGCTTTTACCATTAAAGACCATAAGCTCTTCAGACACTCAATTCTTTGACTTCTAACAGTGGATTGCTGAAAAGACTTAAAGCGCAAGCTGTATCAGTCCACATGGATTCCCCAGAATACAACAGTCTTTGCACCGCTTGGATTCTGGAGGTCATAATTTGATTTTGTATAACCATTAGCCCATGTCCACCTTTATTGAATGGCAAAAAAATACAGCTGCTTTTGTCCAATGGTAACCAGACCAAAAATAAATAAATAAATAATCAATTAGACTCTTGAATTTCACGAACAACATAGTTTGGTTTGGTTTATCACAATCATTTTATGCCATATCACAGAGGCAACTAAATTATTGGCAACCAGAGCCCTCCCTCTATAGGCAACACCCACTTCCATCTGGAGAATTTTCCCCACACTTCTTCAACTATACCTTCCCAGTTCTTTTTCTTATATCTTTTCTTCCCTAGATATACCCCTAAACACTTCAAAGCTTCATTTCCCCATTTGATTCCACCTGGGAGTACTGGAGGAGGCTTCTCTTGCCAATTTCCCATAATGAACCCTTCACTTTTATTCCATTTGACCCTTGCAGATGAGGACTTTTCATAAATATATAGGCTTTCTTTTAATGCTTGAACATCATTTTCATTTTCATTATTTTGTAAAAATAAAAACAGTGATATCATCTGCATAATCAGATACTTTAATAGGCCTATTTTCAAAACCATTAACTGCAAAACCTTGTAAATGTTTTCTTAGCTGACATAATAAGGGATCAATTGCTAATGAATAGAGTTGACCTTATAAAGGACATCCCTGTCGAATACCTCTATTTATTAAAACTGGCCGACTAAGGAGTAACGAAAGTACAGCTCTTTTACAACTAGTTGGCAATTACTTCTTTTCAAAACAAACTTAAAAAACCTCCAACATATCTTCCTTAAGTACATGCCAAAAATGTTTATACAATTCTGAAGGGAGTCCATCAATACCAGGGGCTTTACCCACAGAAAGTTGCTCAACTGCTTCTGACAATTCTTGCATCTTTATCTCAGGCCCCGTCCACACTAAGCCAGGGCTTTCCCAATCCCATCTTTTTTTTTTTTCCTTCATTATTTGGGGCATATACATTAATAAATACAATCAATGAGCCCATTATTTCTACCTGAACAGCCAAACCGCTCACTCACAAGTAGAAAAAACAGTCATATTTAGAATAGCAATACCTCCACTTAAATTTGATCCATGACTAAAGAAAATATTTCCCTCCCACCATATTTTCCAGTCTATCTCATCTAACTCATCAGTATGGGTTTCTTGTAAAAAAGTGATATTAATATCTCTATATATTTAGATAGAACTGCCCTTTTGTTTTTTCCCTCCCTTCATTACATCAAAATTCAACAAAATGTAACAGGTGAACATACTTTATCAGAGTTCAACCTGTTGTCAACCTCTTATTAATTATAAAGTCTTCTGGCTCAATTTCCCCAAATTGTTACAGCCATTTGTGTGTGTGTGTGTGTGTGTGTGTGTGTGTGTGTGTGTGTGTGTGTGTGTGTGTGTGTGTGTGTGTGTGTGTGTGTGTGTGTGTGTGTGTGTGTGTTTGTGTGTGTGTGTGTGTACGTGCTTGTGTGAGTGTGTGCGTGTGCGTGTGCGTGTGCGTGTGTGTGTGTGTGTGTGTGTGTGTGTGTGTGTGTGTGTGTGTGTTTTGTGGCATTGTGGCTGATTTGTTTTAATGTACACACAAAAAATGTACAAATACAAATGTTTGTATTTTTGCCTGTTTCTCGTTCATTTAATCTGTTGCTTGAAGTCCCTATTAAAGGTGGGGTAAGTGTTATTTCAAAACCGTTTTAGAAAAAGGACTCGGGCCGAGTGGAATAACAAACTTGTAGCCAATCAGCAGGTAAGGGGCGTGTGTACTAATGATGAGAAGAGCTCTCGCTCTCGCTCTGTGCACGTCATTATTCAAAACACACGAGTCACACATGACGGACATTAGCCGAGAACTAGCCTAATATATGCTGGCTTTTGCCTCATTATGCTCGTGTGTCATGTTCACTTGCGATCATATTGTGGCTCACTTCAGCGATGATAAAGCCCCGTTCATTTCCACACCGTATGGAGCATCTAAATCTCCACACTGTATGCTTCAAGCATCAGACCACAAAATGTGTCCAACAAGTAAGATACTACATATGTTTGTTTCCTCTTTTCATGATCTATATAACCCTTATCAGTTCATAATTGTAATATGTCGTTAGCTGGACTGTCGTGCTTGTGTTCTATAGAGTTGTTAGATCAGATTTCAGATGTATACTTTATTGTCCCAAGGAGAGGAAATATGCTTCCACCGACAGTACCCGGTGCAACATTCAGCACACATAACATACACATACTTCACCGAATACACAAATTATTGGTCACATAAATATAATCATACACAGATTTTCCACTTTTCCCTAGGCGTGATTTTTTATGGGGTAGCTGTCTGTATCTCGGGCCTGAGGGAAGAAGAATGAAACATGAATTGTGCGGGTGACTAGGATTTTGTATAATAGTCTTTGCTCTACGAATGATAACAGTGTTAATCAGACCTGACAAATTGGGAGTTGGAAGACAAATTATTTTTGAACAGGTGTTGGTGACTTTAAGTAGCTTATTTCTGTTAGTTAAAGAGAGCATGTTGAAATAGTAAGCGGCACAGTACAACAGAATAGGTTCAATGATACTTCGGTAAAGGAGAAGCAAAAGTCGTGGTTTAACTGAAAGACATTTTTAGTTTAGGTATAGCAAATAGTCTTTGTTGGCAGCGTTTCTGAATGTCTGTGACATGTAGATCAAAACTCAATTTCTTGTCCATGATAATGCCTAGATACCTGAAACTGTTGACAATTTCCACTGGCTGGCCATTAATGGAAATAGGGCAGTGAGAGGTGGCGAGATTCCGACGTGTGTCAATAATCAGTTCCTTGGTTTTTGTAGTATTAAGGAGGAGATGACTATCCATGCATTGGCTAAATTGAGCAACAGGTTGGTGGTGTGCTGTATCTTGCCGTCCTTGCCCATGAGAAGAGCGAGTTTGGCTGTGTCATCCGAATATTTGAAGTATTTTATAATAGGGGATGGGCTCCGGCAATCGTTCGTGTATAACATATAAAGAAAGGGACTAAGAACACAACCTTGAGGGGCTCCTGTGTTAACAGTAATGGTGGCGGATGTCGTACTACCTACGAGTTTGTGTTTTTGTGATGGAAGGGGTGACTTTTTCATTGAATATTCGACCTGGATTAGTTACACAGATTCTGCCATAGTCGTTGCCTGGGTTACGTATGTGTGGGGCGGAGCTATCGAAATAGGGCCGAGACCCTTTTTGGGGGTAGGGGCGTGTTTGTTTTGGTGATTTGAAATATCAACAACGGTTATCAGATAGCACTTACCCCACCTTTAATGCTTTAAAGTGACATGTATTGTTTGAATTCTGTAATAAAACTTACTGTAATAAAACATGAATCAACATAGTTTCCATAGCATCTCATCTGCTGTGCATTAGCCAGGTTTACAAAACAATGTTTATGATGGTAACAGTGCCAATGTCTAAGTACCAAAGGCTTATTTCTCTATAAAAATAGCCTTTTCAAGTTATATTTTACTTTGTTGTCTGATTTGAATAGAAATCATTATGTCTAATGTCAACGTTGGCAAACTCATTAATTTAATGTGACATTAATTTAAAACAATTGTTTGGACAAGTCAAAACAACAGGGTTAAATAAACTACTTACCTGCTCATAAGACATATTTTTAGTGACATTTGCACTGTTAATGCAACCAGCTGTAACCATGAGAAGAGCAGCGTGTTTCAAGCCATTATATTTATCCATATTTAGATTTAGATTTAGATGTATGCATTTGGCAGACGCTTTTATCCAAAGCGACTTACATTGTATTAAAGGTACACATTTTTACATTATTGTCAGTTCTTATTCATATTTAACCACGCTGAAGCACAACTCACATAATGACAAAAAAATGGGATCCTCCACAAGTAACTAGAGGTACTTAATTGTACACTATCATTTATTCCTTACATTAACACATGAAGTATTTAATGTATGAAGCTAGCCACCAATGGATGAAAACTGGCGTGTGATTTCATCTTTAGGCAGTCCATTGGATACCCGATATGAACGATTTACACGTCATGGAAAATGAGTAAGTTTGGTTTTGTGTGACGTGGAGGAATTTCCAGCTATCTTGCAGATTGTAGAACCGCCCAAGCCCACAGGAAATACAGTAAATAAATAAATTTAAAAATACAACCAAAATGCATTATTGTTGGGGGAATTCTTATCTGTTTTTATTTCCATTTCTGGAAGGGTCTTGGCTTGGTTCCTCTTTGTTAACTTCCAAACTACCAGCTTTAAAATGCGAAACATGGGTAGTAATTCTTAACTCAAAATAATGCTTAACATTAGTGCTAATGCTGCTTTTATTTAACTGTAGATTGCAGTCTTCTTTTGTCACATCTGTTTGAGTCTCGCACTAGATTAAAGGCCTATTCAGCTTCACACAGACCAATGCACACGTGCCTGTTATTAAAACGTCCCCTTCTGAGCAACAGCAACCCAGATCAGGGATTGAGCCTTATTTTTAGTTCACATACTTTTGTGCCTCAAAATAGTGCTGACTATTTTCCTGTCCTGGATTTATAACAAATCAAACATAAATCAGTAATTTGAAGAATAATTAACTATTTGTATGTCTACCCGAAATTTCCAGTGTAATCATATATCATGCAGTTAACTACAGTTGCTCTCTGCTGACACCTGACAAAGATTTTCCTGCACTATATAAAATAACCAGGATTTTGCAACATTTAATTTAACAGCTATTTCTTATACCCCTGCATTACTACTGATGGCCATCCCAAATGTCATGTTTTTTTCATGACTTTGCAACACATTTTCAAGACCAGCTCCTGAAAATACTGTTTCTCTGCAAACCATTTCTTCCTAGAATTATGTTTCAATTCATTGATACTTCTGGTTTTGTCTTGAGTGCACGGCCCTCTTCAGGTCATGCTACATGTGTTAAAGCCAGTAATTCAGTTCAGTTCAGTTTGATAACATTGGTTTGCTAAATTTATCAATTATGAAAGCAAAACAAATCAGCAGTAAAGCAGCTCTGCAGATAACAGTGATGTCATCATCCAGGGGTGTGTTTCCCAAAAGCATCGTTAGCCAAATATGGTCGCAAGTTCCACCCTTATCAGCATATTTCAGCGAGTCAGTCTTTCCCAAAACCATAGTTCCAACGAACATTTGCAAACAGCATCGCAAAGTTGAGTGGTTGGAATGACAGCTCTCAACCTGAGATTAGAAGAGAGACGAATACAATCAGAGTGATATTAAAAAGTCCTGGCTCTTCCAAGCTTTATAATAGCAGTGACTTGATGGTTCATTTTTGAAGTCCATAAAAATGCATCTATCCCTCACATAACTGCTCCACACGGCTCCTGGGGGTTAATAAAGGCCTTCTGAAGCGATGTGTTTTGTGTAAGAAAAATGTCTACATTTAAAACTTTATAGACTAAACTAGCCTCCAGCAAATAGTGGTGCACAAGTCAACTTTCGCTAAAAGAGTAAGCCCTGACACTAGTATAGTGTTATCACAAGCTTTGACGCCTCACGTGGATCGCCCTCTTCTCTTATATCGAAATCTTCCACCATTTCTCTTTAAAAATTCTCATTGTAGACTCTAATTCATGACTGGTGTTTTGTCTTGGTCTATCCTCTGCGCTTCTGCGTTCTGAAAGAAGAATGTCATGTACACCTGGGGTGACTTGAAGGAGAGTAAATCTTAATTTTCATTTTTGGGTGAACTATTCCTTTAATAAATCAATATCTTCAGCAAAATAAGCAAGCTGACATTCAGTATATCTCAATCAGTATATCCTATATCTTTTCTATCAAATACTGTACATACAAATGTCATTTATGTAGTTTGTGAAGAGATTTAAAGCACCGTTTTTGAAGAGTGCGGATGTACGTAAGAACGAGGCTGTGATTGAATCAGGAAATAAAGAAAAATAACCATGATAAACCATACAGATGCCAAGTCTGTACTTTATAGGAAAAAATCTAGCATGAATTCGATCTCAAAATAACTTAAAATAAGCTATTATTCCACCACCTGCGTGACATCATTAACCAGCGTGGTTGAACGACGCAAGTTTGTGACAATGCGGTTTGGGGAAATAGTCAAGCTAGTTTAAGGTGACCATTTTTTGATTACCAAAAATCAGGATAATGAGATATTCAAATGATACTCAAAGTTCATTAAATCCATTAAAACCAGGACTATTTCATCACTTTATATTTAAGAAAAGCCAGGACGGCCAGGGCAGGACTTGAAAAAAGGGCATGTCCTGGGAAAAGCCTAAGCTAGTTGATTTCTTCAATGATCCATCGTACTATGAAGCAGTGAGTCATGTCGGTGTACAGGAAACACACTCCAGCTCAATTCAGTTTATTTTTTGTTCTCAACCAATAGTGTCAGTGCAGTCAACTCAGTAATATTATTGAATATATTAACTGTTTCCCCACCAATGACAACAGGATTTTCCATCATTTGTGACACAATGCTTCCTGCGATTTACAAGTTTTTCCTGCAATCCCTGTTTCCACTGTTATACTGATGGGGGCGAAGGAGAGGAGCAGATAGATGTTGTTTAACACAGAGCTCTTTAACCCTGATGAGTTTAACTCCAACCCTAATCTAACACACCTGAACCAGCTCATCAAGCTCTTCGGGATCGCTTGAATCACAGTCGTGCTGAAGCAGGTTGGAAATAAACTTTGCAGGACAGTGGGTCCCATGAGTAGGTTTGAAGACCTCTGAGCTAATGTGATCAAAATCACCGAACACCAAATTAAATGTCAAACCCATGAAGAGGTATATGACTGTAGCTTTGGGGGTGATGATGAACTCCATCTACTCAGTCTATGTTTTTAATCATTGTTCTGAATCCGGACGTAGTCTTTGACAAAAACACTGTGTGATTCTGGCCGAGATTTGGCCATCTGAGACAAAATTTGCAAATCCTAAAAGATTCCTCTGATCCTTGGGTAAAATGACATGTCAACTAGCAGTCATTAGAGTATTAGTAGACTGTCTGCTTAATATCTGATAACACTTTTTTTGACAGATATTCTACTGATTATAAGTAACTTTGCAACTACGTGTTTATGTCTAACTGATTCTTAGTTTATGTACTAATCAGAACCCTAACCTAACAATCTACTAATACTCTAATGACAGTTAGGTAAGATGTAGTTTTTAAGTTACTTATAGTTAGTATAATGTCTATATTCTGGGGGCCGTGAAAGTTTTGTGATTATTATTAAAAATTCTGGTGCTGGCTGGCGACCTATTTAAAAAATGCTGGTGAGAGAGTACTGTACACAAGTTTTTGACTAAAACATAAAAATACAACTTGCAGATATTTAAAAAAAAACGCTTAGATCACATAGCCTGGATGCCAGCCGAATTTAGCCCCACCCACAACATTTTTAGGTCGGGCAATTCGGTCTGGCATCGCTCCATAGAGGAGTAATTATCCCCGAACAGAAACTGTTCGGACCAATGAAATCATCAGGGCTTTAGACGATGACGGACAGATGATCAACAGTAGCGTAATCATCACGTCATCAAAGGGGCTTGGATTATATTTACTTGAATCCTAAACGGAGAGCTTGTTCGTATCTGCATTCACCTTCACAATTTCTCTCAAAGATGATGATCATGTTGGGTAAGTGCTCTGTGTATCAATAAATTCTTTTATTTTTTTACAACACCGGCAAAGATCGATTATTCCAGTGCGCGTGCAGACAGGGTTGCCAAGTTTTTACAACAAAGCCGCCAACTACTAGCCCTAAACAATGGCTTCTCGGGGGGTTCTCCGGGGGGAAAATGGTGTTTGGGGGCTAAAATGTGTTATTTTGGCAAGATTGCCTGCTAAAATTCGCACTCATGGGTCTATATATCACATAATAGTCGCTTCAACCCGCGGACATAGAAAACAACCCGCGGAAAAAAACGCGGACTTGGCAACACAGTAGTTGAGTTGACATTTGACAATGCGTCGCTTCGTTGCTCTGATTGGTTGAAGCTCTATCTAATTGATGTCTTTCCTGGTTCGTTTGAAATACGCCCCATAATCACAGCCCAATGGAGCAGTTTCAGACTCATATTCTGACTAGAATTGAGTATGACCACGCCAGGCTGTAGATCACATACTCATCTCTCTGAAACAGACAGGTATTCTGCTTTGAAATGTGCGTTCCGTGTGGGAATATCTGTTTTTGTATTGGTCTATGTGATATCGCACATTGCTAATTTGCCCAACAGTATTTTGACACCACAGGTTGCCAGTCGACGGAAAACACAGGGTATTGTAGCCATGGAAGCTGGTGTTGTGCTGAATACCGACCCCACCAAATGATCACCCCTCTAGTACTGGTAGATTTAGGATCAGTTGTGGGGGAGAGGTTAGGATTAGAGGATTAGTTCACTTAAAAATTTACATTTTCTGATAATTTACTCACCCCCATCTCATCCAAGATGTTCATGTCTTTCTTTCTTCAGTTGAAAAGAAGATTTTTGAGGAAATCATTCCAGGATTTTTCTCCTCATAATGGACTTCAATGGGAACCAACGGTTGAAGGTCCAAATCAATGCAGTGTCAGAGGAAGAGCTTCAGAGGCTCTGTGTGATCCCAGCTGAGGAATAGAATTGCCAAACCATCTGCCATTTTCTAAAAAATAAAATAAACATATATATACTTTTTAACCTCAAATGCGTGACTTTGGTGTTGTTCTTCTTCTTGATGTATGACGTCATCATGTTGGAAAGGTCACGCCCGTGATGAAGGTGGAATGTTCTCCTCCATCTCATATTCTCCTCCAGCTTTAAAGCTGTCTGACATAGTTTTTTAGCTTTATTTTTGTAAAAGCTGTTTACAAATACTGTCTTTGCTCATTCGTTTTAACACTGGCTCGTGCTTCCACCTATATCACGCGTGACCTTTCCGACGTGATGACGTCATACATTGTGAAGAAGAACAATGTTGCAGTGTTAGTAAATCTGGCCCCTGATGTTGTAAACACAACTTCCTAACTCTTTAATATGAACTTTTCAGGAGGACATGAATGAAACCCAATGCCACTCATTAATAACAAAAGGCTGGTAAAGTTTTTCTATTTTTGCTTTGAAGTCTATGACTTCTCTATCCACACCAAACCCGAGCAGAAGCGTGAGGATCTGCAGTGAATGACTCATCACAATCATTTAGTATTCTGAACATGTGGAGACCGGCCATCTGTAAAACCAGACTATAAAAAACCCACAAAGATATCATGGAGCTAAAAATAAAAGCCCTATCACATATGGGTTTGTGTTTCATACATATGGATTATAATTAACAATATGTATTAACTGTAGATCTACTATGTCAGTGAGAACAGTGGAGAAACAGTACCAGTCACCAGTAATATATGCAGCTGATGAGAATATAAATCCATTTTTAATCAGTTAAATTATGTTTAACAAATGTTGTCTTGGATTGAAGCTGTGGCGGTTCATGAACGTGAAACCAGATATCATTCACTCCAGTGGAAAACATATTTATACTGTCTGATCATTCCCTATCCCATATTCAGTGCACTATATAGGGGACAGAGAACGATCAGACAGTGCTCTATATAGGGGATAGGGAACGATCAGACAGTGCACTATATAGGGGATAGGGAACGATCAGACAGTGCACTATATATGGGATAGGGAACGATCAGACAGTGCTAAATGGACTGCATTTATATAGCGCTTTTATCCAAAGCGCTTTATATTTTTGCCTCACATTCACCCATTCATACACCGACGGCGATGTCAGCCATGTAAGGCGCCATCCAGCTCGTCAGGAGCAGCTGGGGTTAGGTGTCTTGCTCATGGACACCTCGACACTGGGTCAGGTGGAACCGGGGATTGAACCACCAACCTTTCGGTTTGTAGACAACCTACATGAACCACTGAGCCACTGCCGCCCCAGTGCTCTATATAGGGGATAGGGAACGATCAGACAGTGCTCTATATAGGGGATAGGGAACGATCAGGCAGTGCACTATATAGGGGATAGGGAACGATCAGACAGTGCACTATATAGGGGATAGGGAACAATCACAGTGCATTATACAGTATAGGGGATAGGGAACGATCAGACAGTACTCTTTATAGGGGATAGGGAACGATCAGACAGTGCACTATATGGGGATAGGGAACGATCAGACAGTGCACTATATAGGGGATAGGGAACGATCAGACAGTGCACTGTATAGGGGATAGGGAATGATCAGACAGTGCACTATAAAGGGGATAGGGAACGATCAGACAGTGCTCTATATAGGGGATAGGGAACGATCAGACAGTGCACTATTTAGGGGATAGGGAACGATCAGATAGTGCTCTATATAGGGGATAGGGAACGATCAGACAGTGCACTATATAGGGGATAGGGAACGATCAGACAGTGCACTATAGAGGGGAAAGGGAACGATCAGACAGTGCACTATATAGGGGATAGGGAACGATCAGACAGTGCACTATATAGGGGATAGGGAACGATCAGACAGTGCTCTATATAGGGGATAGGGAACGATCAGGCAGTGCACTATATAGGGGATAGGGAACGATCAGACAGTGCACTATATAGGGGATAGGGAACATTCTGGCAGTGCAATATATAGGGGATAGGGAACGATCAGACAGTGCACTATATAGGGGATAGGGAACGATCAGACAGTGCACTATATAGGGGATAGGGAACAATCAGATAGTGCACTATATAGGGGATAGGGAATGATCAGACAGTGCACTATATAGGGGATAGGGAACGATCAGGCAGTGCACTATATAGGGGATAGGGAACGATCAGGTAGTGCACTATATAGGGGATAGGGAACGATCAGGCAGTGCACTATATAGGGGATAGGGAATGATCAGACAGTGCACTATATAGGGGATAGGGAACGATCAGGCAGTGCACTATATAGGGGATAGGGAACGATCAGGTAGTGCACTATATAGGGGATAGGGAATGATCAGACAGTGCACTATATAGGGGATAGGGAACGATCAGGCAGTGCACTATATAGGGGATAGGGAACGATCAGGCAGTGTACTATATAGGGGATAGGGGACGATCAGACAGTGCACTATATAGGGGATAAAGAACGATCAGACAGTCCACTATATAGGGGATAGGGAACGATCAGGCAGTGCACTATATAGGGGATAGGGGACGATCAGACAGTGCACTATATAGGGGATAAAGAACGATCAGACAGTCCACTATATAGGGGATAGGGAACGATCAGACAGTGCACTATATAGGGGATAGGGAACGATCAGGCAGTGCACTATATAGGGGATACTGAACAATCAGACAGTGCTCTATATAGGGAATAGGGAACGATCAGACAGTGCACTATATAGGGGATAGGGAACGATCAGACAGTGTAAATATGCTTTCCATTGGGCGAATGAAGTCTGGTTTCAGGTTAGTGTTGCACAAACCACCGCATCGGTTATTGAGTGAGCCAGAGATTAAATGGTAAATGTTGTTTTACTGCATATATACTTACATCGTTATGCATGAACCTCAAGAAAAATTATATATATTTTTGAAATATTTGCTACCTGAAATAAACTAATTAGCCTCACCCTCTTCTTTCACATTTCATTGCTAAAATCATTCACTGTTTATAAATAAAATACTTTCACAAATAATATCATATCACAGATCAGTGCTAAGACATGTCTACTCAAAGAAAACCCTTTTGAACTCGAGTGAGTCATTGATGCCGCTCCACCTGTTAAACGATAGAAGATGAATAACTCCGTCCGTCTCCACTCACACCAGCTAACCTGTGTGATGCAGCACACCTTCATTTATCTTTCTAAGATCTGAATCTGCCCTACTTACATCTAAATAAAGCTCAGCCTCACAGTCACAATGCACAACGCCTATTTTTATCTCCCAGTGGTGAGCTTGCTTTTGAGGTTGAGAGTGAAGCCTGTGAGAGATGAAGAAGAACGCCTCTGCTCTCATTTCTGCAGTCCATTTGTGTCGTTTCAATGTCAAGCCGTGTTGTGTCTCAGACTCAGGTGTGATGGGGTGAAAGGAGTATCAAACTGGAGATTTGATTCAGCTTAGCACAAGTTTATTGTATATAATTAAACTACACATACAGTTATATTGCACTTTGTTTGTACTCAGTAACGCTTTTTATCAAGTCTGGTGACCAAGTCAATGGCAGTGACGTTATTTACAGAATGTGTTGCACATAAAAAAAATATCCATTACTTGCAAATATTGTGGGTTCATTCAAACTGACTTTTAGTATGATTGTTTTAAACACATAAAACTGCGCAACATTAACCCTTCAAATAATTTGATATCAGTAAGAGGCTAATATAGCTTTACATTTCATGTTCTGTGCAGCTAATTCATTACGATGAGATACAATAGTGTGATCAAATGTACAGGTAATACAAAAATGAATGCATTACCTCATCCGTGAACAGGATTTGTGATCTCTGGTGAAAACAACCTCTTCCATCATTCTCCTCTCATTCAGAGCGTCATCAGGCGTCGCCTTCGTTATTTTTGTGAAAATGTGCCCTCTAGCAGCGAAAACTTACAGATTGTGCCTTTAAGACCCTGACATGAAACAGACCTAAAATGGTATTTTGCAATATCAACCAAATGATTGCACATTATGCTGCTGATTGCAAGCCTATTTGCCACATAAGTACATAATTGGACACAAAATATTCAGTTGACATATTTTATTAGTTCTCTTGTAATAAAACAGTTTATATCAAGCAGCTTTTAGCCTGTAAAAAATTCTAGGGAAAACAATGTATCCATTACAATGTACAATAACTGTGACAAGAAGAACATGGCAATGATATTACAGTCATATATATCACACACACACACACACACACACACACACACACACACACACACACACACACACACACACACACACACACACACACACACATATATATATAATCAGTATATTGTTATACTGATTATAATAGAGATGCATATCATAATCAGTCGAGATTGGTGTTTCCCACCGCTTTACCCCAGTTTGCTAAAATCATAAAGTGGCGTGACTGCAAAATGTATTTTTTTGAAATTTCAGTCTATATTTAGAACTAAAATCCCTGTGAAGAATATCAAATCCATCTGTGGATCAAAATAATCACACAGAAAGCATCAAAATAATCATCCACCCCCCTCTTTAAAAAAGAGAAATCCTAATCTGAACCAAGCAAGGATAAACATCTCGCTTTGACAGAAAGAGAGATTATGAAGTGAATGTGACAGAGCTGTTGGTTTGCTATTGGTGGATCTCATGTGAGTGACAGGTTGCCCCGCCCTTGTTATCAGAGAAGAGATGTCACTGTTATTCTGATTCAAGATTACCAGGAACATGAAATTAAAACAATAATGATGTGCACGGATAAACCATTTACAATAAATACAGCAATATTTTATATTGTAATTTATAAAACAGAATGATACTAAAATGTTTTGTACCTGAGTCCCTAATGTAAATGTAAGGCTCGTCTAGAGCATGTGAGTGTTTTTAGCTGTCCCTGCAGGCAATAAGTAGCAGTAATTCTCTCTTATATATGTCTAATGTATTGTAATAGCAGAGATTACTGTATAACTACACAGCTGAAGGGAAAGCAAAATTGCTGGGACATAAACATATCAGTGTACAGTAGAATCCAGTGAACAATTCTTTCAAAGACACATTTAATCCCTTCAAATTGGTGCAACATGGATGGTTATTTGTGAAGCCACTGTTTTCAGGTTTAAAGGGCAAATGTGTGAGAACAGCAGGTTGCCAACCAAAATGAGCTTTAGTGCCGCAGGGACCGCCACCACAAGGCCATGATAGTGCACACACATCAGTCATGTGTTCAAATGGACTGTTTGCACGATTAAAGGTGCCACAAGTATTTTATTACTTTTGTGGTAATGTCTGAAGTTCTGTCATGGACTCTGTAATATCTTTTTTGTGGAAAAAATGCCTTGGCTACCATGTATCAAGCCATTTTAGCATGGTACAGAAAGCCTGCAGGAAGACTCGACTGCGCCAGTTCTCAATAATATTCAACCATAGACAGTAAAAGAAATGGACAGAGTGATCCCATAGACTTCAATGGCCGAAAATGAGGCCAATCAGAGGCACTCACTTCCTGATGGCTGAGTGAACTGCGCAGGCTCAGACTGAGCTTGATGACGTAGATGTGACGTGAGCCTCCTGTCTGACAGCTGTAGGTCTTCTAGTAGTTGTGGAAAGTGAAATCTGAATCCAGAGGTGTCAAGTAACGAAGTACAAATACTTCGTTACCTTACTTAAGTAGAAATTTTGGGTATCTATACTTTACTGGAGTAATTATTTTTCTGCCTACTTTTTACTTCTACTCCTTACATTTTCAAGCAATTATCTGTACTTTCTACTCCTTACTTTTTAAAAATAGCCTCGTTACTCCTCTTTCATTTCATCTTGTTTAAAAAAAAAACTATGCAGATAAATCGCGTCATCCGGATAGTGTGAATTTGATTGTGGTTGGATGAGAAGTGTAAACATATACCATTCCAACACCCTATTGGTTACATCGCGCCTGCACATGACTCAAAGCACAAATCACACACGGTGTTGCCAGATTGGGCGGGTTCCAGCGCACGAGCGCGCGCACTTTCAGTCAATCGGCGATCAGCAGACAGACGCGCTCATTCATGACAGCCAGGTTTTTAGCGCGATAACTCGTTGTAGATGTATATTCAAGTGATTGCTATGCTAAAGTGGCATACATACAGTATATATATATACACAAGCCGTTTCTACAGTAAGGAGTGGTAGAGTGAACCAACTCTCAAACGTGGATTACACCTGTGACTCGAAGACTATCATCATGATCCTGTCCATCATAATACACACTCAGGACATCTGCAACTAGCAACCCCAACAGCTGCTGAAAGAGGTTTGAATCAATGATGAATCAGTTTTGACTGGGCTAAGTGCATGACCTTCACAAGGGTACTGTAGTTTTGTCAGAGCAAAGCTAAACGCATTGTTGTTATTTTTTGTCGGCGAATTATTGTACAGTATATCAATGAATTACGCATTTTGGCAGTGGTGTGTTTTAACGTGTGAAATGCCTGTTAATTATTTGCTTTTTCCGATATCTTATATTGGGCACTGTTTGCACTTAAAGTGGCTTCTTCAATAAAATATCATCACATTATTTTGCCAGTTTTGGTGACCTTTGAGCCAGTGGCGCCACCAGGGGGTAGTTTTGGGGGGGACGCTAGGTACTAGTCCAATCAATTTTTAAAATAAGCAAAATGACGCGTCCCGTATCAAACCAATATGGGACGCGATGCACAAGATTGCATTTTAGCGGCGCTTTGCTGCCATAGCGACGGAGTTTTGCGAACATGCGCTGGAAACCTGCGCGGTTTTTTAAAAACATGTCGAGCGTCCACAGTTTGAACGCAAGAGGATTTCCAGATATAGGGCTGTCCAGTAACTTAAGATGAACCTAAGACAAACTGCACCCTTTGCAGAGAAGCATTTCAGTGTCTCAGGCTGTCTGACTTAAAGCATGTGATGACAGACACATCCGTGAACTAAAGGTAGGCCTATTGTTTTTTTAATGGATAATATAATATAATATTCCATACTTTATCAGAGCTTGGCAGACTTATTTTTTCTAGACATTAGAACGGTTAATTTAATAGGTTATAGCCTATTAATGTTATCAATTTATCATTTAGCAGTTTGATATTTAAAAAATATTTAGATTAAAATGAGACAAATAATTACATAATAATATAGTCATAATAGTAAATTAATAAAGAGGATTAAACATTTTTGAATTTCAGATTTGTCAGTAAAGTGGTTACTGGTTCAGAATGACTGCTTAAAGAGAAAGTGCACCCACAAAAAATCTGTCATAATTTCCTCCCCCTCAAGTTGTTCCAAACCTGTATGCATTTCTTTATGTAGAATACAAATGAAGACACATTCCTACCATGGAAGTCAATGTTGCCCCCAAAGCAAACATTTGGTTACAAACGTTCGTCAAAATATATTATTTTATGTTCAACAGACCAAAGAAACTCAGAAATTTAATTTTTGGGTGAACTATCCCTTTAAAGTACACCAATACAGGCTTCTAAAGAGCTCTTCAGAAATAAATAAAATAATCAAAAGTAAAATAATTTAAAATGTGTTCTGTTGCAAGTTTACATACATGATTCCATGTTTATTGTTGAGCTGCTGTCATTGTTTCATTGTCACTCTTATCACTCTTTAACTGCCAAGTTCATAAATTATTTTCAAAAACGGATTCAAAACTGATTTGAAAAAAAAAAAAAAACATACACACAAAATAACTTATTTTCAATATAAAAAATGATTGTGGACTGGATATTTGTTGACCTTTTATCACAGTCTTGTACGTCAAAGATTAGTAACAACACTGGCTCTGATGCATTGTTAGTTTGTGTGCAGCATCAGATTTACATTTTTTTTAATCCCTCATTTATATGCAGTTATTCTATACAAATGCCAGAAACTAAGCTTCTTCTTTTTTTCTTCAGCACAGGCCTATCTAAAGGGTTAATGGTGCCACCTGGTTATCAACTGTAAAAATTACACATTTTACCTCTTCCCAACTGGGAAAACCACCAACAATCAAAAATGCATGATTATATGGTGTCATTGCTTTCCAATCAAAAAATGTGGCTATAATGGAAGTCAATGGGGTAAAAACAGCCACGAACAATAAATGAGGGAGGAAAAATCTGATGCTGCACAAAAACTAACAATGCATCAAAGCTAAAGTTGTTACTAATCTTTGACATGCCCAAGACTTTTATATATTTTATATTTAAAACAAGTCATTTTGTGTGTATGTTTTTTTTTCCAAATCCATTTTGAAAATAATTTATGAACTTGGAAAATAAAGAGTATTATTATTTTGGTACTGGATAATTTGAACTGAAGAGCCTCATAAATTAATAGACTTATTAATAAGTCTTTGTGCGCTCAGACAGCTACAGGTCAGCTCATGCCCGTCAGTCAACAATTTCAAAAGAAGTTAACGTTAGAAGACGTAGACTACTGGTAAGTAAATAAGTCAAAAAATATTTTTTAGTAAAAGACGACGCGGAATTATGTGTCGTGACGTGCTACAGGCCGGTTTACTACACCAGTAGAATAAAATTCTGAAATTATGGTTTCTAGTTTTGGTGTGCCACCCCAAGATTTTAAGCGCCCCCATCTGGCCACCCCTATGAAAAATTTCTGGAGGCGCCACTGCTTTGAGCCCTGCACAATCCTTCTTATGACACACTCCTGCAGTCATTAAAATAGTTCAGCTTTGTTTGTAATGTCCAATAGTTATATTTCGTTTAGTTTCTTTAATAAAGTTAATTTAGAAAAATGTTTGGATAATTTGTTTGTTTGTTAATTTTTTTAAAGTGACAACCAAGCAGTCAGCGGCCGACAGTGGGTATGAGGTTAGGGGTGCAAAAGTCAGGGCCCGTAGGGCTCTAAAGCGTCGACTCAATCTGGCAACACTGATCACACATGTAGCCTACATTTACATTCCAATAAAGGTTATTCATAATTTATAGGCAACTAGCCATCATATCTTCCGCTTCAGGAAACGTGCTCAGCAGTACACATATGTCCATTGTACTAAAATGCATACATTTTCAATGGGTATGTGGCTGAAACAGGTAGCCAGTGCATCCCAAATTTTTCAACATTAACATTTTAATATAACATTATAGTCATTATGGCCTTTAGAAAAATGTTTTTTTGAGGAGGTGGGGTAGAGCACTATAGGCCCCTGTGGTGTGGCCTAAGCTTTTGTCTTTAATGGCATTTTTTTCCTTACATTACTTTTACTTTTATACTTTAAGTAGTTTTGAAACCCAGTACTTTTACACTTTTACTTAAGTAAAAAGCTTGAGTTGATACTTTAACTTCTACAAAAGTATTTTTAAACCCTAGTATCTATACTTCCACTTGAGTAATGAATGCCAGTACTTTTGACACCTCTGTCTGAATCACGTTGTTTAAATGTCTTGTCCTGTTGCCTTTGGCTCACTATGGGCTTCTCCCCATTCTTCCCCCTTGACTTTATCAGACTTTATGTCTTTATGCCCCCCCCCCCCCCCCCCCCCCCCCCGTCTCATAGACAGTAAAAGATTGCTTCTGAGCATCTCCTCCTGTCTGTACGGTAATTTCTCAACTGTGTGACAGAGTTGCGTTGGTTATGACGCAATCGTTAGCCTATTTTTACAAAAACAGCTTCTACGGGGCAATAGTGTAAGATAAAAGGTAATGGAGCCTTTTATACATTGTCGTGTTTCTTTAGAAATAAACAATAGACAAATGGAGTCTTTAAACGCCTCAGATGTAAAGTTATTCACTGTCAAAGTGACTCAAAAATGAATGGGAGACAATAGGATGCTAACAGCAGGTGATGGCTTGGTTAGCAATGGCAGCCCCTAGGGGTGGAGCACTTTCCGAGTGCTAGATTACCCCCTTGTATTCAACGAGTTAAACTGCTTGACTCTGATTGGCTAACAGCTAGACAATGAGCACCTGTCACGTTATATGAGTTGTCTTGTTTGAGATGGCCTTGCCTCGCCTGAAAAAAAAGGCGAGACTAGGCGGCTGCAGTGAGGGGAGGAGTGAAAAAAGAGCAGGCAAGCCGGACAGTTCTCTCTTCTCGTAGTGGATCAGACACTGCAAGATCAGTTGCGGATATCGCGGGATTCACACTCTTGCGCTCTGTTGCTGATAAACTGGATTTAATTTAAGTTCTGTTGCTTTTATATGAAAATAAATATTATGAACAAGACACCCAAAGTTTCTGTTATTTATTTCCATTCGAAAGACCTGTATATCAAGCATTTTTACTTTAATTACATACATGTTTTTATATATTTTTATTAATATGACAACAATCACATAACCAACAGAGAGATCACACTCTCCGAGAGTTTGAGACTATTCACACATAATTTATACACATAAAAACATGATATCAAAGTTTTAAAATCAAATATTTTAAAAAGAGAACCATACATCACGGTTGTTTAAACCAATAAGCATTAAGATGCTAACGGACTTTTTCCAAAGATACTAACGTTAACTTAAACCATTTCTATAAAGTAATATTCAACGGAGGCGTGTCATACACATGAAAAGTGTAAGGAACATTTGTATGTACTATTTGTGTAATTGTAGGCACTAAACTTACCTGAAATTATGCAAACAACAATGAGAGACGGAGTTTTTGCTGTTTGTCAGTTGAGTTGCGTAGCTCCGTTTCTATGGTAACGCCCTCTGCTCCAGTTCAAATGTGACGCGAATGTTCAGCGCGCGCGCCCATTAAAACACGCAGAAGTCACGAAGCATTTACATAAATGCATAAATGTCGAATTAATAAAGTTAATAATTTGATAACCAGATAAAATGTCCTGAAACTTGATACATTATTAAGTGGATAGCAGGCCTGTAAATGGAAAGAGAATAAAGCTGTATTGAGAATGAAAAACGATCAGTTTATAATATAAGTCAGTTTATAATATAGCTAATATAATATAGCTTTTGAAATGTATAGGCTACGTGTAGAAATAAAATAGCAAAAATGCTGATTAAAATCTATACATAAGACATACAGCCTACTGTTGCAGATGTAGCCTAGTAGAACAACTTTTATGTATTTTTAATTAATATATTTTGAAATGGATTTCAATATATTTAACAGTGCACTTCAAATATAACCTATGTGAATAAATTACAAATGGGTGCAATTAAAATTAATTTATTAATAGGCTATAAGTGTGGTTTATTGTCTAAACTGTGATATGTAGGATATGAATATGTTTTTATGGATGCATTAGGCATATTAAAGGCTGAATGTAGTGATTGTTAACAAAAGTTCAGAAATAGATGTAGCCTATAATATACAACAGTCTATTTTTTCACTTTGATTTAGACTGATTAATTATGTTTATGGCTATGTGGTCGAAACAGACGCGCATTTACTTGGGCTAAATTTGGACCAAATCAGACGGACCAAACAGAGCCCAATTTTCAACGTCTTTTTTTGGGCCAAATGAACGCCTTGACGGGCCGACTTGAATTAGCCCAAAAAACAACGTCTAAAAGACGTCTGGTGCTGGGTAGGTAGGCTGTGTCGTCAGCAAGTCGTTTCCCATCATGCTTTTGCTCCGCGCAGTCGATCGAGAGCAACTGCGCTCGACTGCAGAATCCGACACATCGCCATCGCGAGAGATTTTTGACATACGTCAGCATGACATCAGAGCAAGGCGGACCGCCCTCGGACACATTTCTAACCGGCATGCATCTCACGCTGATCACCGGTGATCGGTTCTGCGCAGATTTTGCTCATCTCAAACAAGCCTATTGTGGGTTTTGTTGGAGGCGTGGTTTCTGATTGCTTCATTCTGATCACGAACACCTGCTGCACTCATCACCGGGGCTATTTATACACCCTGTTCTGTTGTCAGATTATTGCATTTCATTTGGTCCCTGTCTGCGGGGTCTGTATGTCTTGGATGTTCTGCTTGTTGCTCTGGAGTCCCGTCTCCTGTCGATTCAAATGGCTTTCTTCAGGTATATTGCCATATGTATATGTGATTCAGCAATCCTTGCTGTTTATGAAAAATGTCACTGAGCTAAACAAATTCTATGGGCGTGGTCTCAACTGGGCGAGCTTGTGACTAGTAATGAGTTCAAGCAACTCCACATTAGACTGAGCAGCTTTTGTACATGGCCTTATTTCTCCACTTTTTTTCTTTTCAGGCTAGAGTTGACAGAGGAGGTCGCAGTTCATTTTCACATTCACAACATAACACGAACACATATGGACCTAACAAGTAAAAAACGGTTTTGTGTGGCAGGGCACCTTTAATGCTCATAATGGGTCCAAATTTCCTTGATCTCTTGGCATATAAGAGGTCTTTGTATTATTAATACCCTTGCAAGTTCCATTGTCCACTTTAAGCATCCTGGTCATCAATAAAAAAGCATTTATATAATCAAGGTTGGTTTGACCACGGATCACTCGAACATCCTTGTGCCCCCCTCCAGACCCCACCCTCAAGATTGATTGACAGTTAGGCATCTGAAATGCAAGCGCAAAGGGGATTGTGATTTCAATTCGAATTTTGTGAGGGTTGTGGCAGGACGCAGAGGAAGTGAAATAGCAAATGGGTGATGTTCTATTGCTATTCCAAAATGACAGGGTCATAACTTGTAAGCCGTTTTAAATGCAATTGCAAACGGACTTTGCGTTTACATTTGAAATTTGGCTGACATGTTACATACACGGAAAAGAAAATCCAAACGCAACGGCAAATCACGCACTTCTTTCCATTATGTCACCGCATATCCGTGCACAAGTTGAAAATGCAATTTGAATATATTTCGGAATATAATTTCATATACAATATAATGGCTCTTTTTTTATATGCAGATTCATTCTTGGTGTTTTTGCCTTCATTAGGGTGTAAAGTGGAAAATAGACAGAAAGCAAATTAGGGATGAGATCAGAAATACCACAAAATGAGATTAAGGGTGTACTCACACTGGCCAGTTTGAACAGTGCCCGAGTGCGCTTGACCACCAAAGCGCGGTTCGTTTGACTAGTTTGAGTGCTCCGAACCGTGCCCGGGCGCGGTTTGCATGCGGTGTGAGTGCTAACCGTGCTGGAGTCCGTAATCAAAGCTGCAAAGTCCTTGCTGCACTTCAGCTGGTACCTTGCAAACCTCCTCATACGAGCAGCATGATTACGTGAAAATTTTCGCGACACATCTGTTTAACAACAGGCTGTGAGAGGGCTGTTGACCACCGGGGACCAAACGACACAAAATTATCCACAAAGAAAACAGAGCGATGGACTCCATTGTGTTCAGAGAGCGCCGCTCTTCCTGTTTATCCAGAAACCATCGCACCATATTGACGTAAGTGTGCTCCGGCACGAATGCTGAAACACTATAGCCCCTTTCACACTGCGATTCCGGCAAATACACGGATAATGCGACCCGGCATTTGTTCCCGGGCCGCTAGATTTGGTCCATTCACACAGCCAGCGAAATACCGTAATATGTGCGCGTTCACACACAACGCTTAACAGTCCCGGGTCGAGTTGACACGTGACATCCGGATGTGACGTATAATGGCGAGCGATCTCAGCTTCAGCGCGGATAGTAAGGAGCTCCGTGGTCTCAACTTGTGTCCAGTTTGCGCACGTTTCTGCTTGTTTAATTTTAGTTTCTTTTGTATACGAACACTCTCTGCGTTTAAAACACAGACTAGCTCTTCTGGCACTGCAGGGTTGTATTATTGAAAAAACAAGCTCTAGGAGTCGCACGATAACTACGTACACGGCATTAGTTTCGGCTTTTGTTCACACAGCGCTCGTCCCGGGTCAAATACCGCAATATTACTAGGTCCCCGACCCGGGTCGAATTCAGTAATCAATCCCGGGACGTGGTTGCTTTCACACAGAAGGCGACCCGGCAATGTTCCGGGAATATTGCGGGTCCGACGTGCAGTGTGAAAGGGGCTTATGTGATTGCAGGCCAGAGGGGGAGTGGGGAGGACAATCGTACTCGGGAAGGGTTCATGGCAACCGTGCCTAGTGTGAGTACACCCTTAAACTCTGGTTGCTCAAAGTGCAACTGTTCAACCGCACTTCACTGATATTGATCTGAGAGCAGACACATTGCAAAGTGTAGATGAGCACATTTTTATAAAGCTTTGTCTGCAAAGGAATCCCTCCCAAGCTTTACTCTTACCCAACTCTCATCTTGTCTGGTGTGCAAACACTTTGAGAAGTGGTCAAATACATTATCTAATCACTAATAATGCATGAGTGACCAAGTGTAAATGCCCTGTTAGTTTTCCACCTAATTCTCAAAAGTCAAAAATCTGTGTTATAGGTTATCATCATGAGATTCTTGGTTCACCATCATAACCTAGTAACCTCCGATTTGAGCTCTAGCCTTGCTGGAGAAAAATAATGTTAGTTTTGCATTCTTCACCCACGGCTCTCCACAGGAGTTTGACTCGCTAGGAATGCAGCCTCAATCTCTGGCCTCTGGTCATACGTCAGACGGTTGCATAACGTGTCTGTATAAATATTGCAAGTGCCCCTCATCGAAATTTTTCCTGTGCTATTAATACCGCAAGAATTGGATTATGTGACAAGGGAGAAAGAGGTAAAAAGATTTTAGAAGTGAAAAGTGTCTCTCAAAAGACTGAAAAGCCTGTTTGTGAACAAAGCATAGTGAACTATAGATTTAATGCCATCTAAATGCTAGTGTAATTCGAAATGTTGACATTTTAGGGGAAACTTAATTATCGTCAACTTGATACATTATGCAGTTTCTTTGAATTGCTTACTGTGTTTTCAGGTCAAATTCAGGGTTTCACGGTTTCAGCAATTCATATGATTTAAAGGTTACTCAGTGAAGGTGCACTTTGAAATATCACTATAATTCATACAAAGTGTTTTAGAATAAGCTGTTTCAGATTCAATGCAATGTGACATCACGTGCTTAGGCTCCACCCACGACTGATGACAGGCTCCGCCCTATTATCATAGACCCCGTCCTCGGTGAGCTGTACAAAGTCTGCCATGTTTATCTCCTCACCAGAGCATTTAACAGCAGCGTTCAATTGAGAAATGTGTTCTTATTAAAGCTAATAAAGCCATTCAGTCGAGAGCAGTGGGTGATTTTCTGTTTGTCTTTTGTTGTTTGATTCATATTAACAGCAGATATAGCAGTAGGTACTGCATATTACACTACTGTCCCTTTAATACACAGATCTAATATACACGTGATTTATTTACATTCACAGACATAGCCGACTGTGTTTTGAACTGTGTGTGTTTTTGACATAACCTTGTTTGTGTTTGACAGTTTAAGCACAATAAGACGTGAAGAAGAACATAGTTTAATACTCACGGGATGCTCCGTCTGACACACAGCTTTCTGTGTGCATGCTTTATGTGTGTGTGCACTTTCAGAAAACCATACGTCAGACGATTAGACTGAAATGTCTTTAAAACACAAGCAGATCATAAACTCTCATGACGACGAAGAACTGCAATGTCACGTAAGCGCGATAGTGATGATCATTAAAACCAAATTTTTTTTTTACAGAGTATTGTAGGCACCAGCGTTACAGGCTCCAGCCTCTTCAGCAGCTCACTTGCATTTAAAGATAAATGCACCTTTTTCATTCCACTCATAAATGGAACATGGTATACCATTTGCAACATTGTATGATAAATGATCTGTGGGGTATTTTGTGCTGAGACTTATATCTTGTAAAAAAAAAAGGGGCATAATATGTCCCCTTTAATGTAGTTAACATGCAGCTGAATTCTTTCTATTGTTTTTTGTTTTATATTGTTGGAAGTGTGATTAACTGCAAGCATTGAATACAACAGTCCGGTAAAAAAAATCCCATACATTTTTTCCAGCTAACTTAAAGATAGAGCCTACTGTGATGAGGTTGTTTAAGGGGTGGTAAAACACGATTTCACTTCTCTAACTTTAGCTAGTGTGTAATGTTGCTGTTTGAGCAGAAACAACATCTACAGTTACAACGTTCAAAGTTTAAAATAAAGGGAGATATGTGCTTTTAAAGAAATCAATTTCTAAAGACTACAGCAAACCGCCGGTAGGGACTACAGACTTACCTTTAAGGTTGCTGACATCACCAGCCCCAATATTTACATAAACCCCTCCTCTGAGAATATTAGATAAGGGGGGAGTGGCCATTTTTTATTGCTGTGGGGTAGTAGGCTGGATAGCCATCGGTCGTGCAATGCCAACAAAACGCTGTTATTTTCATCCGTACACTCTAAAAAATGCTGGGTTAAAAACAACCCAAGTTGGGTTGAAAATGCACCGACCCAACAATTGGGTTGTTTTAACCCAATGGTTGAGTTGTTCTTACCCAGCAATTGGGTTGTCTTAAGCAACATTTAACCCAACCACTGGGTTAAAACAACTCAATTGTTGGGTCGGTGCATTTTCAACCCAACTTGGGTTGTTTTTAACCCAGCATTTTTTAGAGTGTATTGCAGTTCCACTTTGTTCAGCCTTCCTAGGGATGGGGGAGTTAGAAATCAATGGTTAAAATAAAATTTTAACTCGGTCCCTCATAATTATTATCCAAATCTTGCTCTCTGTGCTGCACATTTTACAGAGGAAAGCTCACAATCTCCGCGAGTTCAACGCAGGATTCGCACAACAGCTCGTTCTGAAAGATGGAGCCGCTCCAATTATAAAAACGGGCCACAACCTGAAAGTATGATTTATTTTTCGTCAATGTGTTTTCCTGTAAGGGGTCATATTGTGAATTGTACGTTGTAGCAAGGAAGTAAACAAATGACAATGCTGTTTGGCTCTGCAAACCAGTTTGTTAAATGCTCATTCATACTTAATGTTATCCGAAAAAAACACCTTACGGTACAATTTTTTTTTTAAATCTAAACAGCGAACTTGCTTGGAATTAGTGTAAATTATTCTTAGATTAGAGCTTTTGTATTGTTTATCTACAGGCATGCTAAACATGGTTCTGTGTTTGATTTGGCTACTATAGTAAATCCGATGTTCAGTGTTCGTTTTTGATTAATAGTTCTTGCAACAGATATTTGACTATAATCGTTCTAAAAATACAAAAGGTGCCATTCAGTAGCGATCTCTATAGATCCGCAGTCTTTACGGCCGGTAAGGTAAGGGGTTTCCAAAAAACGTACACTAGGTGGTTAGCGAATCACAAAACACTGGGCCAGCTGACCTATCTAAGACCATTGCGTATTTTTGAAGAACCGGCTTCATAGAACTCGGAAACCATCAGACTGTTTTTACAAGGAGGGACAGAGCAGTGTATAATAAAGGTAAAATAAATTAAAATTAATGGAATTTGAGCATGAACACATTTTACAGTGCACCCCACAAACACAATCAAGCCTTTGAAATAATGTTTTACCACCCCTTAAACTGATGGTATATGCTTTTGTTAAAACATTATTTCGACTTATTTCTTAAACAATATTTTTTAACAAAAGAATTCCTGGTGAATTTAATCTTCTTTTTTTTTTTTTTAAATGCTTCAAATCATAGTTCCCTTTCGGGGAACTCGAGCTGCGTCGAAACGCTGTGAGAACGCCTCTGCGTTAATGCGTCGTGAAGCGCCTGTAGAACCATTCCATCGGAAAAAAGATCGATCGTCGGCGTGATGACGTCATCGACCGGAAGCTATAAAACGTCCGTGAAAACAAACAGGAACTAGCTTCTGTGCCTTCAGTAAGCGATCTGTGTGAACCTGTCTGTCTATTTGGTGTTTTTGTCTGTCTATTGAAAGAGTTTTTCCACCCTTTGTTAAATATTCCATATATTTTACAAAAAAGAGAAAATAAAATAGATAGAGAAATGGCGAGCGAAAGCAGTAACTTTAAGAGGTGTGTTCATCCCTGCCCACGCTACATCACGAGTGGGGATACACACTCTCTTTGTGTTGCCTGCTTGGGAGCGCAGCATGCCCAGGCAGCCCTCGAGGGGGCTGCTTGCGAGCACTGTGAGCGTATGCCACTGAGAACGCTGCGCTCCCGCCGGGCACTCTTCGAGGAGGGTGCCTCGGCTCGTGTTCCCCGCGGCTCTGGTCCCGCTGCTGCCGAGGCAGAGCGGAGGCTGCAGTCGTGGGGTTCACAATTGGATGTTGCGGAGGGGTTTGAGACGGGCGCTGCCTTATCTCTGCCCTCACCCGCTCCATCCAGCGGTTCTTCTCGGGGCTTGGAAGCACGCATTGCGGTTTCTTCCCCCCCGAGAGAGCCGCCGGTGCTCCAACTATCCAGCTCCGAGGAGGTGGATGTTGAGAGCATCGCGACTGAAGATTCGCCACTTCAGTCTCCTGCGAGTGATGAGCTCGTTGAGGTTCTAACGCGAGCCGTGGCCAGATTAAACATTGACTGGCCCGTAGAAAGATCTGAGGCAGGAAAGAGACGTTCTAGTAAATTAGACGAAAGATTCCTGCCCGCTCGCGCTTCAGAACCTCAGCGGCGGGGCCTGCCATTCTTCCATGATTTGCACACCGAGGTGGCAACATCATGGAGGAGACCGGCATCATACCGTGTGTTCAGCCCTCAGACTACGGTCTATAGTAACATCATGGGGCTGAAGCACTACGGCTATGGGGCGATGCCAAAGGTAGAAGAGACGCTTGCGAGCCATCTCTCGCCTTCCTCGGCATCGTCCCTAAAGGCCCCGACTTTGCCCACCAGACCATTGAAAACAACGTCGGCACTGGTGGGCAAAGCGTACTCGGCGGCAGGTCAGGCTGCTGCATGCCTTCACACCATGGCAATTATGCAGGCTTATCAGGCTGACCTGCTCAGGGATCTAGATGGACGCGATGAAGTGGGGGGTGACGTCATAAATGAGCTTAGAACAGCAGCTGATATAACTCTCCGGGCCACCAAAGAGACGGCCAGATGTGTTGGCCGCTCGATGGCAGCATTGGTGGCTACGGAGAGACATTTATGGCTCAACCCCACCGAAATCAAAGAGAGGGAGAAGAGCTTTCTGCTCGACGCGCCGCTGTCTCCTGGTGGCCTCTTCGGTGACGCAGTACACACTGTCACCGAGAGGTTCCAGGAGTCAAAGAAACAAGCTGCGGCGCTGAAGCAGTTTCTCCCTCTCCGAGTCCAGGTCCCTGGGGCTGCCGCTGACATCAGGCAGCCCAAGCCGAGTACGAGCTCAGCTCACAGGGCACAACAAAAGCAGAGCGTCGCCGCTCGGGCTCCCCCTCAGCGCGGGGACCAGGGGCGGCGCTCTCAGACGAAGCCTTCGAGGGGCAGGGCTGATCTGCGGACAGTCCTGATCGCCAAGAAGGCTTCGTCGAAGCGTTCCTGACGCCAGAAGCGTCAGGACGCTGAGGGTGGTTCCCCCCGTAGGGAAACGGTGCTTACCCCTGCCTACGGTACCCGTTTCCCTACGGCACCCTCGGGGGGCCGCGCTGCCAACCCTGCCGCAATGCCGGGGCGCAGTCGGTCTCCGCGGGCCACCCGAGGGTGGTCCGCACCCCCTTCGGGGGGTCCCCGAGCAGTCAAGTCAGTTGTTCCCTGCCGGTCCGCCGCTTCAGGGCACTGTGCTTGTTGCTCAAAATACACCAGAGGCCAGCCTCGAGAGGCTGGTTCCCTTAGTAGATTTTCTAGACGAATGGAAACGTCTATCAAATATATCTCAGTGGGTCCTGCAGATAGTAGAAAAGGGGTATGCCATTCAATTCAGAAGTCGGCCACCTCCTTTCTGCGGTGTCCTACCTACAGTGGTGGGCCCGGAGCAGGCTCTGGTAATGGCACAGGAAGTAGAGACACTCCTGCAAAAAGGGGCTATAGAGAGGGTTTCCCCTCCCAGCAGGGAGTCTGGCTTTTACAGCCGTTACTTCATCGTGCCGAAGAAGGATGGGGGCTTACGCCCGATATTAGATCTGCGGCTATTGAATCGCTCGGTGGCCAAGCTCAAATTCAAGATGCTTACACTCAGACAGATTGTAGCGCAGGTCAGATCGGAGGATTGGTTTGTCACCATAGACCTCAAAGATGCGTATTTTCATGTCTCCATCCGTCCACATCACAGGAAGTTCCTGAGGTTTGCCTTCGGGGGAGAGGCATACCAATATCGTGTACTTCCCTTCGGTCTAGCACTGTCACCCCGCACGTTCACCAAGTGTGTGGATGCAGCTCTGGCGCCGCTGCGTCTTCAGGGCATCCGCATACTGAACTACATCGACGACTGGCTGATTCTAGCGAATACAGAGCAGATGGCGGTTCAGCATCGAGATGCTGTTCTCGCCCATATGTCGAAGCTGGGGTTGAGGCTGAACGCCAAGAAGAGTGTGCTTTCTCCGGCTCAGAGAACCACTTTTCTAGGTGTGAACTGGGACTCGATAATTATGCGGGCGCAATTATCGCCAACACGCATAGCGTCGATCCTGGCAGCCGCCAAAGAACAGAAGCTAGGCCGAGCCGTCACTGTGAAACAGTTCCAGAAACTGTTAGGTCTCATGGCAGCAGCGTCCAACGTGATACCTCTTGGCCTACTGTACATGAGGCCACTGCAGTGGTGGCTCAAAACACAAGGGTTCTCCCCGAGGGGAAATCCGCTCCGCACGATCAAAGTCACGCGGCGATGCCTACGTGCTCTGGTCATGTGGAAAAACCCGGGGTTTTTATCTCAGGGTCCCGTGTTGGGGGCTCATGTTCGTCGCGTAACGCTAACGACAGACGCCTCCCTCACGGGCTGGGGGGCGACCATGAGTGGTCGCTCATCCCAGGGTCTATGGCAGGAACATCAGCGGCACTGGCACATAAATCGGCTGGAGATGCTCGCAGTGTTTCTTGCATTGAAACAGTTCCTGCCCGACCTCAGGGGCCACCACGTACTAGTCAGAACAGACAACACGTCCGTGGTGGCCTATATAAATCACCAGGGGGGTCTGAGGTCTCGTCCGTTGGACAAATTGGCACATCGGATCCTCCTGTGGGCCCAAGGGAAATTGCTGTCAATCAAGGCAGTATATATCCCGGGGGCCCTAAACCAGGAAGCAGACAACCTGTCGAGACAGGGGCCGAGGCCCGGGGAATGGAGACTCCACCCAGAGGTGGTGGAGCTCCTATGGAAGGTTTATGGGAAAGCAGAGATAGACCTGTTCGCTTCGGCAGAGAACTCTCACTGCCCGCGGTGGTTTTCTCTGACCCATCCGGCTCCGCTGGGGCTGGATGCCATGGTACAGGAGTGGCCGAGGCTGCCTCTGTACGCCTTCCCCCCGATTGTTCTGCTTCCAGGAGTTCTGGAGAGGGTACGCCGGGACGGGGCCCAGGTACTCCTAGTGGCCCCGAACTGGCCGACCCGAGTATGGTTTTCGGACCTGATATCTCTCCTGGAAGGCTCTCCGATGGAGATTCCGACCAGGAGGGATCTACTCTCTCAGGCGGGCGGGAGATTCCTGCACCCACGCCCGGAGATGTGGAAACTGTGGGCCTGGCCTCTGAGGGGGCTAGGCTCATAGAGGAGGGTCTCTCGGCCGAGGTCGTAGAGACCATCCTACACTCCAGAGCTCCGTCCACGAGGAAGCTGTACGCTTTGAAATGGAGACTTTTCTCAGCTTGGTGCAGAGAACGCCAGTGGGATCCAGTTAACTGCCCGGTTGGTACAGTGCTGGAGTTCCTGCAGGAAAGGTTCTCTGCAGGGTTGACCCCCTCCACACTTAAGGTGTACGTGGCGGCCTTGGGCGCTGTCCACGTCCCTTGCAGTGGAGTGTCTTTGGGAAGACACCCTCTAATTACACGCTTCCTTCGTGGCACATTAAGGTTGAGGCCAGTTATGCACTCGAGGGTCCCGGCATGGGACTTGGCCATTGTTTTGAGGGGCTTGTCCGGACCTCCGTTCGAACCTTTGGAGGAGGTTTCGGATAAGTTCCTCACCCTGAAAACTATCTTCCTTTTGGCCATTTCATCTCTTAAAAGGATAGGAGATATTCAGTCCCTGTCAGTAGGGCCCTCATGTCTAGAGTTCGCGCCTGGGATGGTGAAAGCATTTCTGCATCCCAGGCCGGGTTATGTCCCCAAGGTTCCTACGAGCCCACGGGGCCCCATCACTCTACAAGCCTTCTGTCCTCCTCCATTCTTGACGTCAGACCAGGAAAGATTAAATCTGCTGTGTCCGGTGAGGGCACTGGATACTTATGTCCACAGAGCTGCCCTGTGGAGAAAAACTGAACAATTGTTTGTTTGCTTCGGACCCCCTAAGAAGGGGGCTCCTGTATCCAAGCAGAGGATGAGCAAGTGGGTGGCCGAGGCCATTTCACTTGCTTATGAAGCTGCCGGGCAGCCATCTCCTTTGGCTGTCCGGGCACATTCTACCAGGGGTATGGCTGCTTCTAAAGCACTTTTGTCGGGGGCTTCCCTCCATGATATATGTAACGCGGCCGGATGGTCGTCTCCTTCTACCTTCGTCAGGTTCTACGAGCTAGACCTGGCATCTACAGTAGGGGCACAGGTTCTCTCGTAACCGTGTGCGCTTCGGTTTCACACATACGAGACACTTGGTCCTATGGCGATGTGGGTATAAGCGTTCTCACAGCGTTTCGACGCAGCTCGAGTTCCCCGAAAGGGAACGTCTCAGGTTACGTATGTAACCCTAGTTCCCTGAGGGAACGAGACGCTGCGTCGCTCTGCCATACTCCCGGCGTGTCCGTGATCACTTACTTCAGGCTTTATCAGAAGTTAGTTCCTGTTTGTTTTCACGGACGTTTTATAGCTTCCGGTCGATGACGTCATCACGCCGACGATCGATCTTTTTTCCGATGGAATGGTTCTACAGGCGCTTCACGACGCATTAACGCAGAGGCGTTCTCACAGCGTTTCGACGCAGCGTCTCGTTCCCTCAGGGAACTAGGGTTACATACGTAACCTGAGACGTTTTTATGATGTATAATATTGTGTTTTAGCTGGTTGCTGGTTGGTTTGGTTCATGGCTTGAAAGTGTTTAATGAAGTCTTTTCAAAAATCCCGGAAATTTTCTGCAGAACCAAGGCTGTTGAAAAAGTGGAAGGGCACTTTTGTACTATATATCAAAGAATGATCACAGTCAAATGTCTCACATGAAGCACTGGTACCACAACACATCAAGCCCTGAATCGCCCATTGGCTTAGATTAAATAGAGAAGTTACTTCATAAAGACTCTACATTATGCAATCACAGGTACTGCATATCGGCAATCCTCTCCCACTTCAAGCAATGACTCCAAGTATGATTTTTTATAGCCTCAGGCATGAAAAACTCCCTTCTCTGTATATGCACCAGTGAACAATTCTGAGAGGCAGAGCAATTCTCAAATTGCATGTGTGCACACATTGAACGCAAGAGACTCCTGTTAGAAAACAGCAAAGGCTGCTAAATTAAAGTGACAGAGTGTTGTTCATGAGTAAAATAAGCATGGAAAAATAGACTGTAAAATCAAATTAGTTAGACTTAAAAGGTCATGCAAACCGATTGCGAAGTGAAATTATGTTGTACTGACGAATGCTTATTAAATATAGTAGAAGTGTAGAGAGTGGATGATAATTTACTTTCAATGTACTCTTGACTTAGTATAGCTAAAATTGTTGTTTGCATTGTTGTGTTTATGCTGAAGGCTGAAGTATGTGTGTGACTCAAATAATTGACACAATAAAATACATTATCACTAATATAGATGGATTATATCAACCCGGTTAAACATGTCACAAGGTGCTTATGACATAAGTGTTTGCAATAATACTGTAAAAGATCATTATTCTGCATGACATTAGACTTTAATATTTATTTAGGTCATCTATTTATTACTTCTCTTCCTTTGAAACCAAATAACTGATTTCTTGTGGCATCATTGCATCAATAGGAAGAGAATTACAATAATATGAATGAAGCTCCAAGTGCACATTTAAAGGGAACACTGATCACCATTGTGGTGAGTTCAAACAAAAAGATTTTAGGAAAATAAACATTCATTTATTAAGTCAGCTTAAGTGATCTTCTTTTATTGACAATTCAACATTCAATATGACTTTGGGAGATGAGTGAATGCAAGATTGACACTATAAAATGTTATCTGTTCTCAGAGAAGTTTTTTTGTTGTACAGTTTATGGAAGCAGATGAATAAACGGTTTTGAAAATTTGTATTTTTTAAGAATTCACGAGGGAGGACCATGCTGGAGAATAATTTATTGAAGAAGTTAGGGATGAATAGGGAGGGGATGTGAAAGGGAAAGTATGCAGGCTGATCTAGGCATCTAATGTGGAGACTCAGAGCGGGGACATTATCTCAGTTAAATGTAGGCAAGGTGATTAGCCCCTTCTATATGTAAAGCGCTTTGGGTGTCTAGAAAAGCACTATATAAATGTAATGAATTATTATTATTATTATTAGATGCCCGATACAACCTGAAGGGAAGAGAACAGGGGTCGTAAAAATGGTTGAACGGATGAGAGAGGGAGGGGAAGGGAGGATTCGAGAGAACGAGACAAACATACTGTAAGGGCTGGCCGATATAAGAAGGTTTTGAGAAGTCAGGTGATTGGTTGAGGTGTTGCCCCGCTCCCGAACTCCAGTTAAATAGTTAACTTCATTTATTAGTAGCGTACAAGTATTATACTTTTGTGAAGACTTTCAAAGAAATTATTAAAATGAGATTACCTAAAATCAGTCACAATTGACTGATTGCAAAAAAGTAGTCAACCACCAATTGTGCAAGTTCTCCCACTTAAAAAGATGAGAGAGGCTTGTAAATTTCATCATAGGCACACTTCAACGATGAGAGACAGAATGAGACCCCCCCCCCCCCCCCCCAGAAAAACTCATTATCTGATTTTTAAATAATTTATTTGCAAATTATGATGGAAAATAAGTATTTGGTCAGTAACAAAAGTTCATCTCAATACTTTGTTATATGCCCTTTGTTGGCATTGACAGAGGTCAAATGTTTTTCTAAAAGTCTCCACAAGGTGTTTACACACTGTTGCTGGTAGTTTGGCCCGTTCCTCCATGCAGATCTCCTCTAGAGCAGTGATGTTTTGGGGCTGTCGCTGGGCAACACAGATTTTTAACTCCCTCCAAAGATTTTCTATAGGGTTGATATCTGGATACTGGCAAGGCAACTCCAGGACCTTGAAATGTTTCTTATGAAGCCACTCCTTTGTTGCCCGGTGTGCTTGGGATAATTGACATGATGAAAGACCCAGCCATGTTTCATCTTCAATGCCTTTGCTGATGGAAGGAAGTTTTTACTCAAAATCTCACAATACATGGCCCCATTCATTCTTTCCTTTACATGGATCAGTTTTCCTGGTCCCTTTGCAGAAAAACAGCCCCATAGCATGACGCTTCAACCCCAATGTTTCAGAGCAGGTATGGTGCATCTCAGCATTATTTCTCCTCCAAACATGACAAGTTGAGTTTTTACCGAAAAACCTCTATTTTGGTTTCATCTGACCATATGACATTCTCCCAATCCACTTCTGGATCATTCAAATGTTCTCTAGCAAACTTCAGACGGGCCCGGACATGTACTGGCTTAAGCAGGGGGACACGTCTGACACTGCAGGATTTGAGTCCCTGGTGGCGTAGTGTGCTACTGATGCTATCCGTAGCCTTTGTTACTTTGGTCCCAGCTCACTGTAGGTCATTTACTTGTGATCATTTTGACCCCACAGGGTGAGATCTTGCGTGGAGCCTCAGATTGAGGGAGATTATCAGTGGTCTTGTATGTCTTCCATTTTCTAATAATGGCTCCAACAGTTGATTTTGTCCTTTGACAGTTCTTTGATTTTGGCCATAGTGGAGTTTGGAGTCTAACTGTTTGAGGTTGTGGACAGGTGTCTTTTATACTGATAACAAGTTCAAACAGGTGCCATTATTACAGGTAACGAGTGGAGGACAGAGGAGCCACTTAAAGAAGAAGTTACAGGTCTGAGAGAGCCAGAAATCTTGCTTTTTTTGTAGGTGACCAAATACTTACTTATTTTCCACCATAATTTGCAAATAAATTATTTAAAAATCTGCTCAGAAAAAGTGATTTTCTGGATTTTTTGTCCTTATTCTGTCTGTGACCCGGCGAGTTTGAAAATTGTGCAGTCTGACTAGGCTTAAGAGTGTGATTCTAAACTGAATCAGCCAGCATAATTTTATTTACATTTATATTTTTTATTTATTTACACTATTTAGTACACATACACAGTGGTGTAATCAGTAAAGGGTAAGGCGCTAAAGATATTGGTTTTGACGAGATCGACCTGGTTTCAAATCCACCTTTTGTTGAGCTCACACTTCTCCCTTTACCCATTATATACCTCATCAGAAAGGCATTTACTTTCAATAAATATTGAGAAATTTTTCTAAAAATGGAAATAAAGTGCCTAAAGAAATGTTTAATAATAATAAAATTATTTGTCGGTTAGGTCTAGGGAGGGCTTTTATTGTCCCATTAAGGCGACATTTATTTAATACTTTTAATAAATAGTATAAAACCCATTTACACTGTTATTATTGCATCCTGTAAATGTACAACAACACTGAGGTGTTGTATCTGTCAAAATAAAGTATAAATTGTATGTAATTACTATTTACAAATATGCAAAGAACTGCTACTTTTCGTTGTGTGAATATATCACGGTTTTCACTCAGTAAATAGCATGTACAGCTATTTTCACTGAGTGCAAATAGCCGCTGCCTTATTTTTAACCAATGCTCCAATTGACCCTGTTGCATTGAAGCAGCTTCTAAAACACTTCCAATCATTATGCCTGATGATATAGAGTTATCACTGCTAAAACAAGACAAAACACAAATGCATTCTCTTTTTATTGTTCTTTTGTGAACTACGTTTTTGAATAAAAAATAGGGATTATAAAATGGGAGATTTGCACAAAAGCAGTGTGTTCCATCTCTGTTAGAGGCCAAAAGAATGAGCACAATTTGTTTCAGAGTTATGTGGAAGTAGAACATATTCCTAATTTATCTGCAAGTCAGGGTATAAATTCACCGTGACTCTGGTAATGACGCACATTCGCAGGAGAATTGAATTCCACTCACGCCTTTCTGTAAATCCAATTGGGAGATGTTTTTCCAAAGTCTCTCTGTGACCACTCCACAGCGCTTGATATTATGGATTCACACCATAATTGCTGGCTCAAAGTGAGCCCTAAGTCACCTTAAGAAAGTGTGCGCTTTTCCATCCGGATGATTCTTCCACAATTAATATAATGTAGCTTTTTTCAGACCTCTTCCTCTCAGATGTTGTCTTTCAATCAATAGTGTTGCACAAATCACCTGCGTCACTTGCAGGCTAAATAAGGACAGAACATTTGATCCGAGTCGTGGACCTGAACCCTGAATAATCCCATTCAGCTTTGGTTTCTCTGGGGTGTGAGATCCTTCCATCATTCCCAATATGATCTTTTATGATCTTTCAAAATCAAACAATATTTTGATGTTCTGCAAACAAGTTAATCATTCACTGTCAGAAAAAAAGGTACATTTCTGTCACTGGGGCGGTATCCTAAGGTACAAAACCGAAAAGGTACTAATATGTACCTTTAATGTTCTACTATGTACCTTTAAGGTACTGATATGTACCATTTAGGGGTGAGTAAGGTACAAAGATGTACCTTTTCACTTTTGTACCTTAGGGTACCGTCCCAGTGACAGCACTGTACCTTTTTTTCTGAGAGTGTTCAGTGACTTTCCTTGTTTGGGCAAAGTTATGTACAATTCATGCAAATATTAAACTTGCACATTTTGTTATGCAGACACAAAATTCTTCCCATCCGCTGCAGCTCTCATATCTCATTTTCCATTAATACACACAATAACGAATGATGTTTTGCATCAGAGCAAATTGAACAAATTACCTACTGTTGTCAAGAGGCTCTACTAACGTAATGGCTCTCTTGAGAAATCTAATGAGAATGATTGCTAATATTACATTATGTGCTTCTCCTTGTGTATTTTGACCTAACTGAGCTTCCGTTTGTGTGTCTGCATCTTAGAAGATGGATGGTATTCTAAGAAAAATGAAAAGGGTCATGAATTGGGGAATCAACTTTCACTCGAGCTTTTACAGTTTTTCTCAGTCGCTTGGTACATTTCTCGAATCAAACTCACAATTTGCAAAACAGTAAGTGCATTTCTCAAAATAATATAGAAATAGCAAAACACCATGGATAACCTGCAAAAGCCACTCTCTTCCTCAAAATCCTTAGTTCTTTTCTCAGAAGTAAATATCTGTGTCAATGAACATGTCAGTGCCGTCAGAATGACGAGTCCTTGTGTGATTGTGTACGGATAACTGTCTTAAAAAAAAAAAAAAAAAAAAAAAAAAAAAACATTGTTGTGTATTGTGCTAATTAATTGAGATTTCTTACAGCTCTTACAGGTTTTTGGCCTTGTCTGTTCCGTTGCTTCTATTACTCTCCCCTTTTTTGTAAGTCGCTTTGGATAAAAGCGTCTGCTAAATGATTAAATGTAAATGTAAATGTAAATGGATAAGACAGTCAAATTGTTTAGTCATGTTGTCAATATAACCGTTTACTCTGGAGGATGTTCTGATGGAAACTACGGCTAAAGTTTTGATCACAATTATTGCCAATTGTATGTTACATCTGTATGTGTGAGTGTAATTGCAAGAGAAAGGAAAAGATTCAAATTGAGATGCAAAAATGAAAAGACAGCACTGAATAGCACACAAACACAAAAAAAACCTACAGAAGAAATGTGAACATAGGAAAAACTGTACATGCGGTGCTGTAGAAATATATATATATATATATATATATATATATATATATATATATATATATATATATATATATATATATATATATATATATATATATATATATATATATATATATATAATATACCTGCTAGTTGATGTTTCATGAGAAACACCTTGGTTCAAGGGCGTAGGTTTGGTCTCAGCTTTGGTGGGGACATCCCACCAGGTTTGCCCAGATTATATAGCCTATTATTTATTACTGAGTATGGAAATGCACCATAGTTTAGGAATGAATACGATTATTAATTTATGAGGCTTTTCAGCCCAATTTAGTACCATTATAATAATAAAACAAAATACTCTTTAATTGTCAGGTTTATAAATGATTTTAAAAACTGATTTGGAAAAAAACCACAACATGCACACAAAATTACTTATTTTCAATATAAAAAATGATTGTGGACTGGATTTTTTTTTTTTTTTTTTTACCTCTTATCACATTATTGAGCATGTCAAAGATTAGTAAGATCTTTAGATTTGATGCATTGTTAGGTTTTGTTACTGTTCGTGGCTCTTTTTGCCCCACTGACTTCCATTAAAACCACATTTTTTGATTGTAAAGCCATAATGCTTTGTAATCATGCACAATCACTTTTTATATTAAAAATAAGTTATTTTGTGTGTAAGTTTTTTTTCCAAATCAGTTTTGAATCAGTTTTTGAAAATCATTTATGAACTTGGCATTTAAAGAGTGATAGTAGTGATAAGAGTGACAATTAAACGATGACAACAGCTCGACAATAAACATGGAATCAAGTAGGCCTATGCAAACTTGCAACAGAACACATTTTATATTATTTTACATTTGATTATTTTATTTATTTCTAAACAACTCTTTAGTAGCCTATATTGGTGCACTTTAAAGGGACATAAATAAATACCCAAAAATAAAGATTCTGTCATCATTTACTCGCCCTCATGATGTTCCAAACCTGTATGAGTTTTTTTGTTCTGCTGAACACAAAAGAAGATATTTTGAAGAAAGTTTGTAACCAGACTGCTTTGGGGGCACCATTTCCTTCCATGGTAGGAATTCAACATAACAAAGAAATGTATACAGCTTTGGAAAAACTTGAAGGTGAGGAAATTGACAGATTTTTAATTTTTTGGTGCACTGTCTCTTTAAGCAGTCATTTTGAACCACTAACCACTTTACTGACAAACATGTTCTGAAATTCAAAAATTAAATAAAAATTTCTTTATTAATTTATTATTATGACTATATTATTATGCAATTATTTGTCCCATTTCTATCTAAATATTTTTTTAGATGTCAAACTTTATATGACAGGATTTTCATTATTAATATAGCCTATAGCTAAATGATAAATCAATAACATTAATCAGGCTATAATCTATTAATTAACCAGTCTAATGTCTAGAAAAATACGTCTGCCAAGCTTTGATAATGTATGGGTTATTATATTAATATATTATCCATTAAAAAAAAACAATAGGCCTACCTAGAAGCACGGATGTGTCCGTCATCGCTGCTGCTTTCAGTCAGACAGTCTGAGACACTAAAATGCTTCTCTGCAAAGGGTGCAGTTTGTCTTTGGTTCATCGTAAGTTACTGGACAGACCCACTGATACCTTTTTTCTATTCAGCCCTATATCTGGAAATCCTCTTGCGTTTAAACGGTGGACGCGAGCTCGACATTTTTTTTTAAAAACCGCACAACGCGGTGCAAGTGTACAGCGCATGTTCTCGAGACTCCGTCGCTATGGCAGCAAAGTCGCTAAAGCAATCTTGTGCATGTGCGTCGACCCGTATTGGTTTGATACGGCGGGACGCGTCATTTTGCTTGTAAATACGGGACGAAACGGAATCGATCCATATAGCAGCACGAAGGAGTTTGCTAAAATATTGGTGGGGACAATTTTGCCATCTTAAAATATTGATTGGGACTAGTACCTAGCGTCCCCCCCTAAACCTAAGCCCATGCCTTGGTTAGAGAAAGTCAAAATTCACCTGGGAGCAATTTACCAATTCAGGAAAGATTTAGAAAAAAGTCTAATGGAAATATAGAAAGTATAGAAATATGCAAGACATATTATATTACGATAACTTGTTCAACCATTTTGCATGTAAAGACTTATGCTATAAACTAATGCCTAAATGTTGTGGGGGGTGAGACTATTCAACAGAGACCCAATATAATACATTTTGATCAACATGACAGAAGCAACTGATATGAATGAATGAGGCATATATATAGCGCTTTCATATGTACTACTGTACACCCAAAGCGCTTTACACTCATGTCAATCGAGGCTAGATTTACAGACAGGGCAACATGACATCATGACTTTGGGCACTTTCTAAAGCCAAGTGGTGTGTTATCTGTACGCATTTTGAGTTATCCGCTTGTATGTCTACGCCGTGTGATTCCGTGTTAATGTCTACGCTAAAACGAACCATCATCTCAGCGTCTATATCTGTGCCGTGTGATTCCGCGTGTATGTCTATACCGTGTGATTCTGTATGAATGCCTACGCCAAAACGAACCTGTGGCAAGGGGGGCATGGTTCAGCGAGGTCTGCAGCGGGAGAGAGAGCCGCGGGACGAGCGGTAAGTGAGTGGGTTGGAAGCAGATTAATAACACCTGTCTCTCGTTCCAGTAATGAGCGCGGAGAGGGTACAAAACATCGGTGGAACCGGAGATCGAGGAGAGAGAGAGTCGGACTGTTGGTGCGCAACACGGAGAGACTGAGTTTGACCCGGAAGCCGGAAGTGCCGTGAACCGGAAGTTATTGTTGCTTGAGTTTGACTGAAAACACACGCCTGAGTGTGGTATTGACTTTGCTAAGAGAAATAAAGAGAAGCATCAACAGTCCAGCCGACCCCTGTGTCCTCTTCCTTCCTTACTATATCGAACTTGTTACAGAACCATTATGTGTGTGTATGTGTCCACAATGTAAATGGATTTATAAACATACTAAATTAATAACAGCTTTGGTCAGGGTCACAAACGATCTTTTGATGGCGGCAGATGCTGGTTCCCCATCCCTTCTCATCCTCCTGGACTTAACTGCAGCTTTCGATACAGTTGACCATAACATCCTCCTTCACCGTTTACATTCCACCATTGGTCTCTCTGACTCGGTCCACAACTGGTTTTCTTCTTATCTCACTGGGAGAACTGAATATGTTGCGTTAGGAGAAGCTACATCCCTGTCACACAATGTCACCTGCGGTGTCCCTCAAGGCTCTGTGCTCGGACCCACCCTGTTTATACTCTACATGCTCCCCCTTGGCCGTCTCATCAACCGGCATGGGATTTCTTTTCACTGCTATGCTGATGACACTCAACTTTACTTTAGGACAAGTTCATCTCCCTCTGCTGACCTCACACCATCCACTTTGATCACTTGCCTGGATGAGATAAAGGCGTGGATGAAGCAAAACTTTCTGCAGCTAAACAGCTCCAAAACTGAAGCTATCCTAGTCGGCACTCCACTTCAGGTCCAGAAGTCCGTTATCACCAGCATTGCTTTCTCTGATCAGGTCATTCCTCTTTCCACTTCAGTCACGAATCTGGGGGTCAGAATGGAATCACAGCTTACTTTTGAAGCGCACATCAAACACCTGTGTAAGACCTCCTTCTTCCACCTCAGAAACATTGCCAAACTTCGTCCCATTCTATCGCTGGCTGATGCGGAGAAGCTTGTCCATGCCTTTATCTCCTCCAGGCTGGACTACTGCAATGCGCTCCTTATTGGCATCCCTAGCAAAAATCTCCAGAGGCTGCAGTGTATTCAGAACAGCGCTGCTAGGATCCTCATGAGGGTGCGCAAATACGACCATATCACCCCCATTCTAAAATCACTCCACTGGCTTCCTGTGTCGTTCAGGATCGAGTACAAGATCTCTCTCCTTACCCACCAGTGCATCCATGGTGATGCTCCCTCCTATCTCAAGGAACTCCTCACCACACAAACAGCCACTCGTAACCTCCGCTCTGTTTCGCTGTATCGCCTCAAAACTCCCACAGCCAATCTCCGTACTATGGGGGATCGGGCCTTCTGCTCTTCAGCCCCCAGTCTGTGGAATGCTCTCCCTGACCACCTGCGGACTCCACAGACTATAGATACTTTTAAGCGTGGTCTTAAAACCCACCTTTTTAGCAGAGCTTTTAATTGACTTTTAATTGACTTGCTACTTGTTTAATTTATTTTATTTTATTTTTCGGTTTTATTTATTTATTGTTGTTGATTGTTTTGTTTTTGTTTTTAAATTCTGTAGCACTTTGAGATTTTGTTTAATATAAAGTGCATTATAAATAAAATTTATTATTATTATTATTATTATTATTAAATTATGTTTTTTTTTGAAAAGGTAAAAATGCAGAATGTTTCTTGTGATGGGAAGGTGTGTGTGTGTGTGTGTGTGTGTGTGTGTGTGTGTGTGTGTGTGTGTGTGTGTGTGTGTGTGTGTGTGTGTGTGTGTGTGTGTGTGTGTGTGTGTGTGTGTGTGTGTGTGTGTGTGTGTGTGTGTGTGTGTGTGTGTGTGTGATGCAGTTTGCGGTGATATCCACCGATTAGGTGGGCCAAGTAATACAAAAATAACATTCCAATAACTGCAGGTGGATGAGAGATAAATCATTGCGTTTGTTTGAAAAAGACGTTTTGCAGGCCATGTGGGCGAATCATTCTGTTTGCCGTTTTCAAAACACTGTACTCATAGAGATGCTGAAGCTCATTATAATATGCAAAACTTTTATCCAATCCTAGCCGTGGGCTTACTTCGAAGACTTCAAAGCGGCACGCCCATAAAAATTGAGCGTTCCATGAGAGAGGCTACAAACCAGGGTAGAAAGTAGCCTTTTACTTATTCATTATGATGTCTAATTATGATGAATGTAAAAAAAACATGCAAACGACCGCCAAAGTTGAATAACACACCAGTTATGAAACACTTAATCACCACGGGTTACAATGGAAGAAGACTTCAACGAGTTCACCCAGAAATTAAAATTAGCCCATGATTTACCATGATTTGCTATATGACTTTTTTTTTTTTTTCAGATGAATAAAATTGAATAAAAGTTATATTTAAAAAGTCCTTTACGCTTTTTAATGCCAGTAGTTGTAGCTATGTTTTTGAAGGTGCATTCTGCATTCCGTATTCAATTTATGGGAAGTCTATTGAAAGTGCCTCTGCAGTTGAAAAGGCTTTGGCATCTTGAATTGCGAGAAGGCGCTTTCAACACTTTTTCCACGGAAGGCAATAGGCAGGAACTTTACTGTATAAAGTTTTAATATGGATATTTTTCTTACATAAACTCATAGATTCACTTCAGAAGTCTATACTAACCCCCTAGAGCTGTGTGGAGCACAATATTTGATGTACGGACATGGACTTCAAAAAGAGAGCTACAACTTCCATTATAAAGCTTGGGTTAGCAGAAATGTTTTGATTCTGATTTAATTCGTCTGATAGAACTTAATTTTTGTTGATATATGGTAAAAAAAAAAAGTTGATATATGGTAATATATATATATATATATATATATATATATATATATATATATATATATATATATATATATATATATATATATATATATAAGAGCTAATGAAATATTTAAACTTAAGACAATATTTTGTGTCTAATTTACTTGAGACAATTAGCCGTGCAGGATAATGTACACCCAGCCGGTGGTTATTGCAGAATAAACCCCTTCAGAATGACACCAGATCCTGATCACTCAGTCAGAGTTTATTCTGCGATAACAACCGGCTGGATGTTTCCCTTACTTGTTTGCTGTAGTTTAGAAAATGGTATTAAAATATGACAAACTCTGAGTTAGTGTCAGAACAAATTCATCTTGATAATGTCAGATAACTGTGATAGAAAGGAGTGTAATGAACTACAATCAACCAATCAGCTGTTACATTTAAGGACATGATTAAATAATACCAGTTCAGGTCAACCAATGACCAACAATGCTTTATTTTGTTCTGTCTGTGGTGTCAAAGGTCGCATTAGCAATTCAAGAAAAAACACTGAAGCAAAACATGCTCCAGCCAAAGTGTCGGAATCAGTTTGGTTCCAAATTTTTATAAATTTTACTAGTAAACACTAATTTAAAATGCTTTAAAATAAAAATGTAACTGACATTATTACAAAGTTGACATTTTAAAAGTGCACGTAAGAAACAATCATGAAAGTGTCTCCCTCTTTACTTAAATGGCCTTTTATTTAATTCATATTATATTATACAAGCACACCACCAATCAGGGGTGCGTTTACAGTACAACAGCGTGGCTCTCTGCTGAACTACCATCATACGAACTATAAACTAACGAACTGCTCACGACGGTTTCCCTGAACCGTATTGCGCAAATTTCAACCATGTTGGTTAATGATGTCACGCAGGTGGTGGAGTAATAACTTATTTTAATGAATTCGTTTGAGATCAAATTAATGCTAGATTTTTTTATTTATTTTTTTGCTATAAATTATCGACATGGCACTACAAATCTGTTAATAAATCTGTTTTTTCTCAGTTATTTTGCTTTATTTCCAGATTCAATCATAAGCCTGTTCTTATGTACTAGTGCACATCAGCACATGCACACTCTTCAAAAATGGTGCTTTCACGTCTTTTAGTTTTGCTTTAAAGAGATTTAATGACATTTGTATGTATTCGAAAGAAAAGATACAGATTGTACTAAATGTCAGCCTGCTTATTTGGCTCATGATATTGATTTATTAAGTCCACGTCATGCAAACAAGAAACTCTCTTGTCTTGTCTCTCGCTGTCACTCCAACCACTTATTCATTGAAACTGTGGTTTTGTAAAACACAGACTGGTTGAACTATGCTGATAATGACGGAACTTGCGACCATAGTTGGCTAACGAGGCTTTTGGGAAACACACGCTGGATCTGGTGTGACTCCTCCCTGAGAAACAGTCCAGTGATGCAGTCAAAGGAATCCAGATCCTGAGGGGATGTGGTTATATCACCCATTACATGTCTTTACGAGGAAATCAGATTTCAAGGTTCGAAATTCCTTGGCTCAAGAATGAAACACAAGGTCATGTTCTCTCGCCTCCTCTTGTCAGTTTAGTGAAGTATCAAGTAAAGTAGTTTATGAACTCATATTGCTTTTTAAGTATTGTATGTTTTTTTATTTTTTTCGTGGTTTGGAACCTGATATCTCTTTGCAGACAAACTGAAGATGATAATATTCTTTTTGTTAGTATTTATAGGTTTTCGGTCAAATTTAGCTTACTGCTGAATGTAGCGATAAGCATTTATGGTAAGCTAAAACTTAATTCAAAGGTTTTTTTTATATTGAAATGATATATCATGTATTTAAATATACACTATAGTATATAAGTATTGGGACACCCCTCCAAAGCACTGAGTTCAGGTGATCAAATTCATGGCCACAGGTGTATAAATCAAGCACCAGGCCTGCAGACGCTTCTACACACATTAGTGAAAGAATGGGTCGCTCTCAGGAGCTCAGTGAACTCAAGCGTGGGGCCGTGATAGGTTGCCACCTGTGCAATAAGTCCATTCCTGACATTTCCTCACTACTAAATATTCCACGCTCAACTGTTATTGCGATTTATAATAAAAATGGAAGTAATTGATAAAAACAGCAACTCAGCCACGAAGTGGTAGACCACGTAAAATCACAGAGCGGGGTCAGTGCCGAGGGTCGAGTGTGCAGAAGTCACCAACTTTCTGCAGTCAATAGCTCCAGACCTCCAAACTTTCTGTGGCCTTCAGATGAGCTCAAGAACAGCGTAGAGAGCTTCATGGAATGGGTTTCCATGGCCGAGCAGCTCATCCAAGCCTTACATCACCAAGAGCAATGCAAAGTATGGGATTCAGTGGAGTAAAGCAGCCGCCACTGGACTCTAGAGCAGTGAGACGTGTTCTCTGAGTGACCAATCACGCTTCTCCGTCTGACAATCCCATGGACGAGTCTGGGTTTGGTGGTTGTCAGGAGAACGGTACTTGCCTGACTGCATTGTGTCAAGTGTATATTTTTTGAAGAGGGGTTTATGGGGTGGGTTGTTTTTCAGCTGTTGGGCTTGGCCTCTTAGTTCCAGTCCACATTTTGGACAATTTTATGCTCTCAACTTTGTGGTAACAGTTTGGGAACGGCCCCTTCCTGTCCCAGCATGACTGCGCTCCAGTGCACAAAGCGTCGGTCCATAAAGACGTGGATGAGTGTGTTTGATGTGGAGGAACTTGACTGGCCTGCACAGAGTCCTGACCTCAACCCGATAGATCAGCTTTGGGATGAATTAGAGCGGAGACTGAGAGCCAGGCCTTCTCGTCCAACATCAGTGCCTGACCTCACAAATACGCTGGTCAAAATGGTCAAAAATTCTCATAAACACTCCTAAACCTTGTGGAAAGCCTTTCCAGAAGAGTTGAAACTGTTATCGCTGCAAAGGGTGGGCCGACTCCATATTAAACCCTAAAGATTAAGAATGGGGTGTCATTAAAGTTCATGTGCATGTAAAGGCAGGTGTCCCAAAACCTTTGGCAATATATGTCAGTGCAAGTTGCTTTCAAATAAAACAGTTCAAACAGTCTGGGACTAGCCTTAGGCCCTGTCTGTGAAACCGGGGGGTTAAGTACTTGATTATAATTTTAACAGTGTGATATTCAATATTACATTTAAAGTTATTATAGTTTAAATGTGCTAAATTGCACGTGCATCTAATACATACACGTTCCAATAGAAATTACATTAAAGTAGGCTATATATATTAGTTTACCACAAATGCTTGTCAGTGTATTCATCAGTACACTTACACCAAAACAATAGAAGGTATTATGAAACGTCATAAATCCTACTCAAATGAGTAAACAAAACAAAGTTCATTTAATTGCATTTAACATCTGAATTTTTATTTTTATTTTTATTTTTTAACTATGCAAAAGTGCATTTATTCACAGAGGACATTTTAATCTCTGATTTGTATTTTTTCAAAGTGTGCTTGTGTACAGGCGTATGTATTGTATTTTGGTGAATTTTTGCTTTAGACCGTTTTTACAGTGGTCTCAGATATACATTCCCATCAGTGCAGTCTGATATTGAAACACTGTCCTCTGCTGACTATATTTATTTGCCTTCATTTTCTACAGCATGCATGTTGAGCTGTTCCAAAACGCTGTTATTGCATGTTGTGCATGTGTACATCACTCCATCAAGAACTCATTAAAGTTGAGCATTTGATGAGTAAGACCCGTGGTATGAGAAACACTGCCACACGTAAGAACGGTTATACAACCTGGAGAGAGAAGCAGAGGTGTATTTTATGCTGATGTTCTTTGCTGTACTTTCAGATAACATTTGATTTGCAAGTCGAGTCATGCTGAGCTCTCAGGAGATTATAACTGTATCTGATTGGACTAGAGAAAAATACCTTAGAAGAAAAATGTGTGTGTGTGTTTCTCTGTGTACAATTTCAATATCGCTACCCTGAAAATAAATAAATATAAAGTAAATATATTTTGAGGGGGTAGGGTGAATAGATGATTAATTTTGTTCATTTATTTAAATCATGAAAAATAATTTTAGCATGTTATTGAATATGGCAATGCTTGCATTTTTTTGTGGCTGATCTTATAGTAGGAGTATACTGTATATATAACTGATAATAATGTAAAATGTGCACCTTGAATTTAATGTAAGTCGCTTTGGATAAAAGCGTCTTCCAAATGCATAAATGTAAATGTAAATATCCATTGATATTTAGTGTACACAACTTTCATACAAAGGGTAATAATTAAACAAATAACCAAGGAAACTATACCACATACTATAAACTTAAATAGTTTACTGTCAGACGATCCAAACTATAAAAGATGTGAACAAGTCTACTTTAAATGTACACATAAACAACTTCCCAATGCAACGAATACAGCGAAAACAAGTGTGGCGGCAAGTTTGAGCTCAGAGTCTTGGGACGTGTTCTTCACCTCACAGCCGGTGGAAAAGAATCGGATAGGACTCGGGTAGAAGTCATGTTGACGGATGTGATTTACTGTAGTGTGAAGCAGAGCAGGAGTGAGTGTTGTGGAGCGGAGCAAGGCCGCTGGAGCGATTGTTAATGAGATGAACAACACACACCTCACGAGCAGCGGGACTTTTATTATGGCCGGCGCCATTTCTGTTTTTCCGGTGATGAGTATGAGGTAACGCAGCTCTGTTTATCAAATTAGATTAATTTAAGTGTGTTTAAAATGATATTATGACGTTACTCTGTGCGTTAGCTTAGCGGCTGCTGTGACTTGTTCACACTGCTAAGAGTAAAGCGCTTCTGCCAAATAAAACCGGAAACCGAGGGTAACGCAGACATGATGTCATGGACAGGCGACTCCCTCAGACATCTCGGTTCATTGGTTAAAAATAGCAATTTTCAAAAAGTTCGAAACATTTGGGATATTGTAAGAAATCAATATATAACACTGGCCTAGTGGTTTTTGGACATTTTACTTCAAAAATGCAACATAGTTAACCTTTAATCATGTTACACTGTAAAAAAAAATATTGTTGGTTTAACTTAAAAAAAAGTAAGTAACTAAATAAAAATTAAGAGTTAATACAATGAAAGAAATTGGTTTAATAAATAGAAACTCAAAATATAATTGTATCTGAACCATATAAATAAAGAAAGAAATTGTGATAAATCATGAATATTTGGCATATTTCACTGCATTATTACAAATAAAACACAATTATGCTATATAAAATATTTTAATACTATTTAAATAAAGAGTGATGTCAGTTCTAAAAAAAATTCATTGTATTAACTCAAATTAATTTTTAATTTCAATGAACTCAAAATTTTAACGCAACCAGGTAACTTACTTTTTAAATATATATATATATATATATATATATATATATATATATATATATATATATATATATATATATATATATATATATATATATATATATATATATATATATATATATATATATATATTATTTATAATATATATATATATATATTTTTTTTTTTTACAGTGTAGAAACAATACAGAACTGATGAGAACAGAAAATAAAACTATAATTAGTAAGATGCATGATGAACATCACAGAAATGCTTGATCATAATAATTCCTCAAAGCATGCATGAGTCTGCCATGTCTCTGTTTTATGGCTTTATACAGCTGCTTTTCTGCCTTCCTATGTTGCGAGGGCCGGGTTTCTTCGCACTAATGGGATTCCAATTTTAGCTACATCATTTGGAATATGTCAACGTTCAAGTTCAATTTCCCTTCCAAGCCTCGCAGGATCCAGTCCCTGACGGATGTCTTCAATTCAATCTCACCTGATGAGGCTCGTTTTTTAATCAGACAAATCCCAGCTCTTTCTTTATAGGGCTTCTTTGACCCAGAAACTAAACATTACTGAAGAACCCTTACATAACGTTTACTTGAGAGAAATCTGAAATAGCTATTAGGTTAAAGCAGCGGAACCGCATTATTCATGCTAGGCTGAAACCTGTATTGTGTGATTGAGAACACAGCCAGGGCTGCTGTGTATATTAGTGATTTACGTGAGCGTGGTATGCATGTTATGCCATGCTGATATTGTCTTGGGAATATTTGGAAATATTCAACTAAAAATGTATGTAATATTGCTGTGGTGTATTGCAGCGGTGCCCTTTTGTGGTTTAATGTAAATATGGAGAATATGGAGGAGGACAGTCTGAAACGGCAGGAAACATGAGTCACTGGAGTCAAACAGGTTTTTTGGTGTCAGCAATAGTCATTATTTCTTATTTCACTAACTCATTATTCCATTTTTATAAACAACTGCTAATGTTCTTAAGAACTAATAGCAGTATGTAATGTGTGTTTTATAATAAGAGAAAAAAAGTGTAAATTAAACCTCTGATGAGAAGTCCAATTAAGTAATTATTTGACCCTAATGGGTTTCTCCCTTGTGTCTAACCTCATTAAATCAGAACACCTTAATGGTTTTCTAGTAGATCTATTCCAGAAGGGATTTTGTTACGTAAATGTCACCGTGTGTGTGTGAGTGTGAGAGAGAGAGAAATATAGATACTGTGGAGTCTGCAGCAAATTTACAATCGACAGGACACTTACTGAAGATTTCTGTCTGTGTGTCGCATGAAGAGAAGGATTTGACTGCCCTCTAGTGGTCTGCGTTGGTTACAGCAGGATCCATGCCCTTTACTTCTGTCTTTCTTTAAAGAGATAGTTCACCCATACATTTAAATTCTGTCATTTATTACCCTCATAAATCATCCTCAATCACCCGTAAAGGTATGGACACCACAAACCGATGCCAAAGATCTAGCACTGAGGAAAGTCGATTGTGTTGTCTCCTCACGTCGCCTGAGTCGGGAAGAAAACAGCACAACACACCAAAAGGACTACAGGAGAATGTCAACTAGCATGTGTATTAGCTAGACCCGGTCCATTTAAAGGGTTAGTTCACCCAAAAATGACCCTCATGTCGTTCGACACCCGGAAGACGTTTATCTTCAGAACATAAATGAAGATATTAGTGTTGATATCCGATGGCTCAGAAAGGCCTTCATTGGCCACATTTCCTCTCAAGACCCATAAAGGCACTAAAGACGTCATTACAAAGCCCATCTCACTACAGCGGCTCTACAATCATTTTATGAAGCCACGATAATTAGTTTTTGTGCGCAAAAAAACCCTAAATAACCACTTATATGGGCCGATTTCAAAACACTGCTTCCTGAAGCCTCGGAGCTTAATGAATCAGTGAATCGATTCATGATTCGGATCGTGTGTCAAACTGCTGAAATCATGTGACTTTGATCTTAACTGCTGATTCGATACACTGATTCATAACGGGTCGAAGCTTTACGAAGCAGTGTTTTGAAATAGGTCCATCACTATAGAAGTCGTTATTTGGTTTCATTTTGCACACAATTGTTTTGAAAATGAGATCTCTGGCAGCGAAAATGTACAGATTGTGCCTTTAATCGAAATAGCCAACCTCTTCTCTTCTGATATATAAAGTTATTCAGAAGGTTAATATATTTTATAAAGTTGGGTATCCACCTTAGAGATAAATCACCATATTTATAATGAAACAATCATATACTGTATAAAACATGATATTAATAAAAAACATAGATAGATAGATAGATAGATAGATAGATAGATAGATAGATAGATAGATAGATAGATAGATAGATAGATAGATAGATAGATAGATAGATAGATAGATAGATAGATAGATAGATAGATAGATAGATAGATAGATAGATAGATAGATAGATAGATAGATAGATAGATAGATAGATCAGCAATAGCAATGCCCAAATTCCTACAATCCAATCAATTTGAAATCATTTTTGAAAAAAAATAATTATGACGAAAGTTTCATGCCACTTTAAAGTAAAATGATGAGAGACCAAATACTAAGAAAATCACATGTTTATTTAAACTTTTCACAATTACTAATATTATTATAAAATGTTGAAATAAAATGTGAAAACACTGACCAATTGTATATTTTTTACTAGTGGTCTCTGACTTTTGGAGCCCAATGTACAATAGAAAGAAAGAGTGAAAATATTGGTCCATCAAATACAAGTTGAAGTAGGATCATTTCTATATTCTTGCTGATAAATAATTATCTTCCCATACACAGATGTATGTACAACGATAAAACATCACTATCACTTTCATTTTTACATTGATTGAACACATTTTGAAGAGACTCATCCTCCTTTCATTCTGATAAAGAGCTAACAGAGCTAAGCACATCTGCAGCAGGCCTAAAGAAATAGTGTGTGTGTGTGTGTGTGTGTGTGTGTGTGTGTGTGTGTGTGTGTGTGTGTGTGTGTGTGTGTGTGTGTGTGTGTGTGTGTGTGTGTGTGTGTGTGTGTGTGTGTGTGTATGTGTGTGTCACCTCATATTTAATGTGTTCTTGGAGAAACTTGTAATGAAAAAATAAGTGTAACAATGGGAGACACAATTGGCAACATTATCATAATACTATCTAATATTTTCTTTGATGTGTAGTTTCTTTCTTCATTCACTTGTTGTGTGTCCAGAAAAACATTTGCTATCTGTGAGAAGCTAAATGTGTTCTTTACAGATCAAAACTGTGACATGTGTGGTGTCACAGATATTAACTCAAATATAATGTCCAGACCACTACTACAGTGGACAAAAGTCTATTGTAGTCCCAAGAGGATTCAGCCGGTCTGACACTGACACCTAGCGGTAGAGAACTGGAACATCAGCTCAATGAATACAACTGATGTTATACACACACGTGCATTTGTTATGTGCACTTTTATCAGGCCGCTTCTGTAATTGTTTGGTGCCTGTGACCAAAAAAAAACAAAAAAAACATTTCCCTGAAATGACATGATCAGTAAGTTAAACATAATATGTCACTATGGCCTGTGCTGTTAGTGTTGCCTCCAGGCAACATAGTCTATTTTAGCTTATTTTTAATAAAATGAAACATCTTTTTATTGCTCGAAAACCTATCTCAGGGCAGAAGAACTCAATTACTAATCAGTGAAAATGCACAAAATTGTTCATATGACCCACAGGAGTCTAGTTTGTGTCATGCACAGGTCACATTGCTTCATATTTTCTCCAATGAAAGTGCATTTTTCACTGATTTCCGTCCAGTTAATCACCCACAAAAACACATGAGTCACCTTCAGTGGTAAGTAAAGAAGTATTTTCAAGAACTTTACATTATATATCATCAAATGTTTAAGAGTAAATAACAAAAAAAAAAAAAAAAAAAATAAGTGTGTTTGCTCAAGGCATTGTACCATGGAATTGCGTAAGACCACACCAGACTCTAGGTTGGATACAGATATAGTGGTAACACTTTACAATAAGGTGGTGTTAGTTAACATTAGTTCATGCATTAGTTAGTTAACATGACTAACCATGAACAACACCTCTGTTCAGCATAGTTCAGCTTTTTTTAACGTTAGATAATAGAAATCCAGCTGATAATGGTTTGTTCATGTTAGCTCTCAGTGTATTAACTATGTTAGCAAGATTTTAAAAGTTAAAATTAACATTAACAAATATAAATAGCCTAAATGCTTTATAAGTGCAGTTCATTATTAATTCATGTTAACTAATGGAGCTTATTGCAAAGTGTTACCAATATGGTATATTTATTAGGAAAAAGAGTTAGAATTCTCTAAATATATTTGAATTTTTGCATGATTTTGTAATGTGCTTATAAGAATATTAATTCACATACTGCATATATTATGAGCTGCACATTTTCTTTAGCACTTAAAAAGGGAATAGAAAACCCTGCCAGTTGATGTGGGTGAGGATGAAGAGTCACGTGATCATAGTGACAATCGGCAGAGAGAGATCGCAGGAGATGAGGATGAAGATATGATAACTTCATGGCATGGTTTGGTGATACTTGTGCTGAACGATTGTCAGGATCCTGCCCTGTGTGTGTGTGTGTGTGTACTTGTTACATTGTGGGGACCAAATGTCCCCACAATGTAATATAAACCTGAGATCACCAGCCAGTGGTCCCCACAATGTAAATGGATTTATAAACGTACTAAATTGTTTTTTTGAAAATTTAAAAATGCACAATGTTTCCTGTGATGGGTTTAGTTGCAGGAGCTGTGTGTGTGTGTGTGTGTGTGTGTGTGTGTGTGTGTGTGTGTGTGTGTGTGTGTGTGTGTGTGTGTGTGTGTGTGTGTGTGTGTGTGTGTGTGTGTGTGTGTGTGTGTGTGGGTGGGTGTACTGTAAAAATAATAATAATCCAGGTCTTCAATTGAAAATTTTCTAGTGACTGATCACATCTAAATTTTTCAGTTGGCCGAATTGAATTTCTGTGAATTGATGCAATTTAAATCACAGAAATTCAATTTGGCCAACTAAAATATTTAGATGTGATCAGTCACTAGAAAATTGTAATTTGGGAACCTAAATTTTTTTTAAAGTGTGTGTGTGTGTGTGTGTGTGTTTCCCCTGGCCACCGTCTCTAACTGCCTGGCAGCCAAAACTGGAGTTGCTTCTGTGAGAAAATATCAAACCTCAGGTTTCCTGATGTTCTAGATTTTCCCATCATCATCCTCTTGATCTGTCCTAAAGTTCGCTGTCTCCGTGGACTGGTCTCAGCGGTCTGCCCCCTGCCCTGCTGTTTGAACTCTCACTCATTATCACTTCCTTGTCCTGCCCTGTCTCGGGTCTTGTTAAAGTGGTGGTTGCATGCCATTTGACTTTTTAAACTTTAGTTAGTGTGTAATGTTGCTGCTTGTGCATAAACTGTATCTGCAAAGTTACAGTGCAAACGGAGATATTGTCTTTTAAAGTCATGCCAGTTTATTGCCCACAAAAACAGCCAGTTTGGACTACAACGAGCTTCTTCCGGGTTGGTGACATCATAAACCCTTGCTGGTCTCCACAGATGTGACTTCTGCCCGTAATGGTAAGGGACGTGGCTTCCGGACAACCTGTGCTTGGCACTTCAGCCAATAAAAATACAGGAAACTACATCTGGCCATCTAACCAATCTAAGGCCCCGTCCACACGGAGACGCGTTTAGCTGTATACGTATAAATTTTGTACCGTATCAGCGTTCGTCCACACGGATCCGGTGTTTGGAAGCATGAATCCGATATTTTTTGAAACGGTGATGTCATCACACTACATCACACTACGTCCAGCACGGTGAAAGAGGTAAGGGATACAACTACGGGCACTGGGCATGCGCACATCAATATCACGTCATTTAATTAATGTATCTGCATTATTGTAAGGGTATGTTTTAGGTTGGGGTAGGTGTAGGCATTAATAAAACACATCTGTTAAGTAGCAAATGTATTTATTGTTATTTTATTGTGAGATTTTGCCTCACCTCCCACCACTGCTATAGCCACAACTCTTCTTCTCCGTTTTTAGTGTATTTCTGTGGCAGAATTACAGCGCCACACACTGGCCTGGCATGCAAACTACATCATTTTTAGACCGCTTTCGTAATCTCGTGTGGACGCAGATATTTCTTGAAACGAGAAAAAAAAAAAGGATTAGGAAATTAGGAAAAGCGATGGAAAGCGGATTAGGAAAGCGCTGGCTTCGTGTGGACGGGGCCTAAGACCTTTGCGTTTTTCGGAGGGATGGGCTTCATAGAAGCAGGAACCAAATGAGCCAATCAAAGGATAGTGGAGACAGCGGTGTGAAATAAAGGTCAAATATAAGAAAAATATGGTGTTTTAATACTTCTTTTTTTAAGACATTATACTGCACACCATAAACACAAACAGGCCTGGAAAAAAAAACACGAAACCACCCCTGTAATAAAGTCTTCATTGTTCATTCTGCGCCTGGGTCCTCCTGACGACGACAATGTTGCCTGAGAGCAACATCTGAATTTGAAATGTTACTTTTTATTAAATTTGACATTTTTAATACTGTACATTAAAAACTGTATAAATGTGTTTGTTCAGGTGTCTGGTTAAAGGGGGGGTGAAACACTCAGTTTCAGTCAGTGTCATGTCAATCTTGAGTACCTATAGAGTAGCATTGCATCCTGCATATCTCCGAAAAGTTTTTATTTTTTTAATAATTATATAAGAAAGATGCGCTGTTCCGAGTCTTTCCGAAAAAAGCCGAGCGGGTGGGGGCGTGTCGTGTGAGCGGAGCTAAATAATGACGTGTGCAGCAGCGCGCTGTGTGTTGAGTCGAGCGTCATCCCTAACAGCGGAAAAAAACTTTATTCAAAATAAAAATATGGCTTTTAATCAGATACAGCCATACATCTATGATCCGGAATCAGACCCAGAGGCTGCAGTTGAACAGGAGCAGCAGCAAAAACGACTAGAACAGGACGTCTGTATGTGGTAAGTTACAAGTTATACACTAACTATATAATATGCTTAGCGGCTTGTGTTATTTACATATTTATACTTGAATTATATCGTCGTATTTTTGTCTTTGAAGGTGTACATGTGGGAAGTGCAGTTGTGCACTGTAGTAAGTTCGATAATGGAAGGAAGGAAGAGGACACGGGGGTCGGCTGGACGGTTGATACTTTCTTTATTTATAACTCAAAACTTGTAATAAACTTCACAACACACACTGCGGTGTGGATTCTCATAGACGCTCGATTACTTCCGGGTCGGCACTTCCGGCTTCCGGTAACTCAGTCTCTGTGCGCTCGTATCAACCGTCCGATCTCTCTCTCCTTGATCTCCGGTTCCACCGAGGTTTTATTCCCTCTCCGCGCTCATTACTAGAACAAGAGACAGGTGTTATCAATCTGCTTCCAATCCACTCACTTACCGCTTGTCCCGCGGCTCTCTCTCCCGCTGCAGACCTCGCTGAACCACGCCCCCCTTGCCACATACCCCCACCGCCCGACTCAGGCCGGGGAGCCGTCCGGCCTGCAGCCCCCCCCCCCCCCCCCCCCATTTCTGGAGAGGAAATCGGCCACAGCCATCTGAGCACCCGGCCTGTGGACCACCTGGAACTTAAAAGGCTGAAGAGCTAGATACCAACGGGTGATCCGGGCGTTGGTATCCTTCATGCGGTGGAGCCATTGGAGAGGAGCGTGGTCCGAACAGAGGGTGAACTCCCGCCCCAGAAGGTAGTAGCGGAGGGTGAGAACGGCCCACCTGATGGCAAGGCACTCCTTTTCGATGGTGCTGTACTTAGCCTCTCTCTTCGAGAGCTTACGGCTAATGTACAGCACCGGCCGCTCTCCCCCCTCCACCTCCTGGGCCAGGACTGCGCCCAGCCCCCTGTCCGACGCGTCAGTCTGCAACAGAAAAGGGAGAGAAAAGTCAGGGGAGTGTAAAAGCGGCCCGCCACATAGAGCAGCCTTAACTCGGGTGAAGGCCTGCTGGCACGGCTCCGTCCATTGGACCGTATCTGGTAGCCCCTTTTTAGTAAGGTCAGTCAGGGGGCTGGTGAGGTCCGAATAATTTGGTATAAACCGTCTATAATATCCCGCCAGCCCCAAGAACTGCCTTACCTCCTTTTTGGTCTTGGGCCTCGGGCAGGTCGCAATTGCGGCGGTCTTATCAATTTGGGGACGCACCTGTCCATGACCCAAGTGGAAGCCCAGATACCTTACCTCCACCCGCCCAATTGCACACTTCTTCGGGTTGGCCGTGAGCCCCGCTCCCCTCAACGACCTCAAGACCGCCCGGACATGTTGCATATGCCGCTGCCAATCGTGACTGTAAATCACGATGTCGTCCAGGTAGGCAGCAGCATATGCGGCATGGGGACGCAAAATCCTGTCCATGAGGCGCTGAAAGGTAGCGGGTGCCCCGAACAAACCGAAGGGAAGCGTGACGAATTGGTGCAATCCGAACGGCGTGGTGAAGGCTGTTTTTTCTTTGGACAATGGAGACAAGGGGATCTGCCAATAGCCCTTCGTTAAGTCCAATGTCGAATAAAATCGAGCCGTGCCCAGCCGATCAAGCAACTCGTCAACCCGCGGCATTGGATACGCGTCGAATTTCGACACTGCGTTCACCTTGCGGTAGTCCACACAGAACCTGACCGAGCCGTCGGTTTTAGGGACCAAAACAATCGGGCTCGCCCAGTCACTGTTGGACTCCTCTATTACTCCCATATCGAGCATTGCCCCTAATTCTTCCTGAACTACTTTTTTTTTGTGTTCAGGTAAACGATACGGCCGGCTGCGAACTACCACGCCCGGCTCGGTCTCGATATGGTGCTGAATTAAGTCGGTACGGCCCGGTAGTGGCGAGAACACGTCGGCGAATTCCGCCTGTAGTTTTGAAAGATCAGTGAGTTGGGACGGTGAGAGGTGATCTCCCCCAGGGGCCAGTGCGACCGATTGTGCTTTGATGCTCGCCTCTGGCCCGAGATCATCCTCTCCCCCGATCACCGTCGCCAACAACACTGATTCGACCTCATTCCATTTCTTCAGGAGATTGAGGTGATATATTTGCCGTGCTCCGTTCCTATCGGACCGTATCACTTCATAATCGAGATCTCCAACCTGTCGAGCGACCTCAAACGGCCCCTGCCATTTCGACATTAATTTAGAGCTCGATGTCGGGAGTAATACAAGCACTTTCTCTCCCGGTGTGAATTTGCGTAGTCTCGTACCCCTGTTATACGACCGGCTTTGGCGGTCCTGGGCTTGCAACAAATTCTCCCTAGATAGCCGCCCCAAGGTGTGGAGTTTTGTTCGCAAGTCCAGCACATATTGAATTTCGTTTTTGGCCAAAGAAGGCCCCTCCTCCCAAGTTTCTCGTAGGACGTCCAGCACCCCACGGGGCTGTCGTCCGTAGAGAAGCTCGAAGGGGGAAAACCCCGTGGAGGCTTGCGGGACCTCTCGCACAGCGAATAAGAGGGGTTCTAACCACCGATCCCAATTTTTGGCGTCTTCCTGTACGAATTTACGGATCATGGATTTAAGAGTGCGATTAAATCGTTCGACCAAGCCGTCTGTTTGTGGGTGATAGACGCTTGTCCGAATCGATTTGATGCCCAATAACCCGTATAATTCGCTTAACGTGCGTGACATAAACGCCGTGCCTTGATCAGTGAGGATTTCCTTCGGAATCCCCACTCGGGAGATTAAACGAAACAGTGCGTCCGCAACACTCTTCGCCGAGATGTTGCGGAGAGCCACTGCTTCCGGATATCGTGTTGCGTAGTCCACGATAACTAGCGCAAAACGATGTCCGCGTGCGGATCGCTCTAATGGCCCGATGAGGTCCATCGCAATTCTCTCGAAGGGGACCTGCATTAATGGAAGGGGGCGCAATGGCGCTTTTGGGGAGGCCAGGGGATTCACCAACTGACATTCAGGACAAGACGCGCACCACCTGCGCACATTGTCGTGAATGCCTGGCCAAAAAAATCGGGTCATTAAACGATTCAGCGTGGCCGCCTGTCCCAGGTGGCCCGCCATTGGGTTAGAGTGAGCCGCCTGGAAAAGCATTTCCCGGCGGCTCTTTGGTACTAACAACTGGGTTGTATCCACTTTTGTCTGAGCGTCTTGGGTCACTCGATACAACCTATCCTTAATTATGGCAAAATAAGGATACGTGACGGGCAAGGCGGGTTGAAGGGACTGACCGTCGATAGTGCGGACCTGTTGGAAAGCATGTTTTAGAGTCTCATCTTGGGACTGCTCCAGAGGGAAGTCATCGCGGTCCGAGAGAATCAGTCTCTCGACCCCGCTCGTTTCCTCTGAAGCGGTTCCCGAGGGCCCCGCATCAGTCTCGCCAACCTGCACTCGCATCGCCCCGTTCCTAGCCTTGTTCTCCCAAGCGGCATCCGCGCATAACGACCCCAATAATGCCGGAAAGGCGGGCCAATTTGTCCCCAGAATTAGCGGATGCCGGAGGTGGGGACTAACCGCCACCTCAACACTATGATTTTCTCCCCTAAACTGTATCGTGACTGGGACAACCGGATATTCCACCACATCCCCGTGCACACACCGCACCTTAACCATGCGGCTTGTATCCAATGCCCCCGGTTGCATCAGGCTTTGATGGATCGAGGTTTGGTTACAGCCGGAATCCACCAAGGCCTGATATGTACCCCCCTTGATACTCACAGGAATTTGGTACTCTCCTGCTTGATCAGGGGTGGTCCGCTGGAAGTCCGGGACCCGGATCATTGTCCCGACGTCCATCATCGGACATCGGTCCACAAAATGGTCCGGGTCGCCGCACCGCCAGCAGGCCAGCCCAGGCCTGCCCGCCGCCCCTGCGGCGGGGAGTGGATTGGAAAATGAGCGCGGAGGGGGGGTGGAACCGGAACCGTTATCCCCGCCCGACCCCAGCAGCCCCGCCCCCCTGGGCGGGGCCCTCGAACTCCCGTATTGCCCTGGGCCCATTCCACCCCGACCTCTGGGGGGAATACGAGGGGGCCCTGGAGGGCGGGACCTAGGGAGAGGGACAGGGCGAGAAGGAGAGACAGAGGGGGGAGAGAGAGAGGGAGAAGTTAGTAGGGGCTCGCCGACCCCCGGGCACGCCACCAGATGGTCCTCCGCCAGGTTGATGGCCGTCGTCAGCGACGTGGGCCGGTGGCACTGGACCCACTCGGCGGTCTTCCTGGGGAGCCGAGCGATGAACTGCTCCAGTACCACCAGATCGACGATGTGGTCCACGTCGCTTCCACCGGCCAATAGCCATTTGCGGCACTCGTCCCGGAGCTGTTGGGCCATCGCGAAGGGCCGACCGGCCTCACCCCACGCCAGCGAGCGGAACCGCTGTCGATGCTGCTCGGGGGTCCGGCCGACCCGCTGGATGATGGCCCTCTTTAGGTCTTCATAATCCAGGAGGTTCGCCACCGGCAGTTGTTGAGCGGCCGCCTGGGCTTCTCCCGTGAGCAGTGGTATGAGGCGCACCGGCCACTGTGCCCGGGGCCACCCGCAGGCCTCCGCTGCCTTCTGGAACAGTTCGATGAAGGCCTCGGGATCGTCCTGTGGCCCCATCTTATGTAGGGGCACGTGGACCGGTGCGCTGGCGAGCCCGGCGGCTTCGGTGCAAACCTCCCGGGCTGTCCAGCTCCGGAACCTCTCGCGGTCCTCTTGCTGGCCGCGGACGATGGCCTCGAAACGGCGCTCCTGGTCCGCCCGCAGGTCCAGCATGGACTGGTGTTGTTCCTGGTGGAGGGCCGCGAGAGCGGTGATGATGTCCGCAAACGGCGTGGCGGAGGGCGTTGGTGTTGTCATGGCGGCGGCGCGGTCCTACTTCCTTCCCGGGTTTCGGCACCACTGTAGTAAGTTCGATAATGGAAGGAAGGAAGAGGACACGGGGGTCGGCTGGACGGTTGATACTTTCTTTATTTATAACTCAAAACTTGTAATAAACTTCACAACACACACTGCGGTGTGGATTCTCATAGACGCTCGATTACTTCCGGGTCGGCACTTCCGGCTTCCGGTAACTCAGTCTCTGTGCGCTCGTATCAACCGTCCGATCTCTCTCTCCTTGATCTCCGGTTCCACCGAGGTTTTATTCCCTCTCCGCGCTCATTACTAGAACAAGAGACAGGTGTTATCAATCTGCTTCCAATCCACTCACTTACCGCTTGTCCCGCGGCTCTCTCTCCCGCTGCAGACCTCGCTGAACCACGCCCCCCTTGCCACATGCACGTGTGTTTGTGTGTTTACGCGTGGTTTGTGTAGACAGTAAGCGGACTAAAAGCAGTCTCACTCACCCTTCTAACGTTGGGACTGCTCCATCATTCAGCATTAGGCGATTGGGAAAATTCGGCGTCGAGCTGGGCCTTGTTTATGAAACACCGAAATGCAGCGAACAGATATAAACATTCGCGCAACTCAGTTGCTGATCCGGAAAAGCAAATTACATCCACTGTTGCCTTAACGCGGGGTTTTTGGCGAATCTGTGCAGGACTGTCTTGGTCTGGCAACCAAAAACCCACTTTTTTGGTGACATTGTTATGTGCTATGTGTAATTGTCACCTGTCCAGCATCCTACAAGCCCCGCTTTGATGGGCGTAGGCTGTTGCTTTCGCTCTCTCCCTCGCTCTCTCTCACGCGCTTCCGGTAGAATTGTCCGTAAGGCCCATACAAGGAAATTCCGCCCCCACTAACGTCAATGGGGACGCATGATCTCAAAAAACTTGCCGAAACTTATGACTAACCGGAAGTAGTATTTTTGACAAAGAAATACTCCCATCAAACGTCCACCTTAACTTTTGAAACTTTGTCTATGTTTAGTATGGGATTCCAAGTCTTTAACAGTGTAAAAAGATCAGTATGCATGAAACAGCATTTCACCCCCCCCCCCCCTTTAAAGAAATTGATGTTTTAAATAAATATATTTATGTTTTCTACATGAAAATGTCAAAATGTTTCACAATGGTGGTACAATGTGGTTGTCAGACACAGACGAGGACACAGATGGATTAGTGCAAGTGCAAAGTTTATTATCAGAGGTAACAGACACAGGTGATACTAAGAAGGGTAGTGACACTCAGATGACGGACGATGAAGGTGAAGATGATGATGATGATGGTGGTGAAGACGAAGATGACGAAGAAGACGAGGATGGTGGTGGTTACAGGCGAGGGCTTCGAAGAGGGACAGGTAGTTGAGGTAGGATCAGTGCAAGACAAGACAGTGAGTGTGAAGGTGAGCCAGGTATATATACAGGGCCGTACCCAGGATTTTCTAAATACCGAGGTCCAAATTCCATATCCAAAAAAATTATTTCCCTCCTTTACACGCATTTTAAGACATAAGAAAATCAAAGAATCAGCTAACTGTAGCTTTAAAACCATGATGTCAGTGTGCAGTATACATTATTTTAAGAAGACAACAGATTTTTATAAATGAGAATCTGGTTAAATGTTGCAACAAAATTAGACTCCAAATTAGAAAATCAGTTTTGTTGTTAAATTGAGCCATAGACGACATATGTGTGACTCCGTCTTTGAAAACCTAGCTAAAGTTAATTATTGTGATTTACATTATGTAAAGAACATTATTTGAACATAACCTTGATATATTTAATGTTGAATGAGTAAGATCATGTCAAAGATAGAAATCAATGTGAAAATATAACCAATGAGTGAAGTCAAAATGTGATGCTCCTAATCTCAATATTAGATTATGAGACTTTAGCCTGGATTTTACAGACAAGAATCACATTATGTGTAGCAATTAGGAATATATTGTAGGCTAATGCTTTTTCTTTTCTGAGCACAGGGGGCTACCTGCTCTTTCGGTCTCATCGCCATCATCTTCTCTCTTTCTTTTTTCCCCAGTCTCCTTCTCTTGCCCTGTATCTTTTCTCTTTTCAAAGCTCAGCTTTGTTTGAAGCAGTCTTTTCATTTCCGTCCGTATCGGTAAAAACAAAGTTGTAAATGTAAATTTACTGAAGGCTTCCAAGAAAACCAGGTCAAGAACACATTATTAGTTTGCATCCCTGATTATTAAGCACTCTCGCGGTGTTGTGATGTCAAACATCAGTCGTTGTTCAAAGCGCCGGTTGGTGGTTGTGGCATTTGTCCCGCCTCTCCTCCACTGTGATTGGACATTGATGTTCACCCACAGTTGAACTGTTGGGCGCTCAACGCGTAAAAATGGACAAAACCTGCCAGCTGTTGGCGCTATTGAAAAGTGCAGCGCATCCATTGGAAATAATTGAAAACATACGCCGGGCGAGGCGAGAACACCTGTTTGTACACGCCGCCTTAATAGGCTATTATTTTGCAACTTCTATAATGTAGCCTACACCTCTGAGAATTACCGAGGTCCGGACCTCGGGGACCTCAATGGTGGGTACGGCCCTGTATATATAGGGTGACTGGTGATGGTGCCCAGGTGTTCAGAATGCCGGTGATGGTGAACGAGTGGGCGTGGCAGTGTCTGATGGCTGTGAGGGCCTGACAGTGGTACAATGTTGCCTTGAGAAAAAAACAATAAATAAATTATGACAATTTTATTGTTATAGTGTCCAGTTTCAAGCAGGAAAAACACATAATTTTTTTTCTCATTTAAATCATATTGCTGTCACAACTGCACCATCTGACAAGGACACTTACTCACTCATTCACAATCACCAGTATTCTGATCACCTGCGCATCATCACCAGAGCCACATATAAGCACGACACTCACCATCACTCATTGTCTGGTCTTGCATCGATCGCCATCCATGACAAACGTCTACTCACCTGTTGTTCTACTTCTTCATCATCATCATCAATCATCAATCATCATCATCATCATCATCACCATCTTCATCACCATCTTCAAAGGGAAGTTTTCAGACATCAGTCAGTTTGTGTTGCTACGTGTCAAGAATCCATTCTGTGTTTTGCCTGTGTCCGTTACCTCTGTTAAATAAACTGTTTCACCTTACACTTACCTCTGTGTCTGACAGAAGACTAGACCTAATTCAGAGCTCTTTGGGACACAGGCGGGGACCGCACCGCTGATCCCTACATCAATCCTTCACCACCAGCGGCTAACCCGACCGTACCACCATCACCAGCACCTGGGATGTCCGTCACTTCTTCAGCTGCCTCTGCGAGTCCCATGGCCCAACCAGCGACATACAGCGCCGTGGCAGAGTATTGCAGTGGGTTTCTGTTACAATGCTCACTGTACATGGAAGCGAATTCCCATCTGTTCCAACATGAGAGAGACCGAGTGGCATCTATCATTTCCTTGCTCGCTGGACGAAAACTGCAATGAGCACTATCCTTGTGGGAATGAATGTCCCAGTCACCGGCACTGTCTCCGCTTTCTGTTCTCACCTAAAGGAAGTCTTCGGTCAACATGCTGCTGAACTGTCTGTTCACAATCAACTCTTCAACATTCGTCAAGTAAGGAGAAACCGCTAGTTCCTACGCCTTACGTTTCCGCACGTTGGCTTGTATTAGCGGTTGGAATGAATCAGCCCTCATCACAGCATTTCCCCACGGCCTTCTGAATGAGGTAAAACAACTAATCGTCGTTTATGTGTCTTGAGTTGTTAATACAGAAAACAGTTTGAGTATGACATTGACTATCAGCCTGTGGTCTCACCACGCCCCCTGTCAATCCTCTGCCCGTTCAACCAACTGTCGCACCTCCAGCACCTGAACCCATGCAGATTGACACATACCATCTCACCACAATGGAATGGCAACACCAGATCAACCAGCAGTTGTGTTTGTACTGTGGGGGAGATGGACATGGGATTTCCACCTGCTCTGTGCAATCTCCACGTCCAGCGGTGAGTACCATCCAGTTACCTCATCAAACTCCTCATCTTACCAAGACCCTGGTGTACGTTAATAATTCTCACTCATCCATTTCAGCACAAGACCTCATCGACTCCGGGTGGGCTGGGAACTTCATCAGTCAGCAAACCCTCCAGAAACTGAATGCCCATCAGCAACGTTGCCCAGTCGACCTCAGGATAACCACAATACAGGGAAAACCGCCTGGTCGAGGTCGTGTCCACCATTTCTCCCCCACACTTACCCTCCGCATCGGTCATCTGCATGTGGAAACCATCACGTTCATGGTGCTGGAGGAGTCAACCGCCGACATCATCCTGGGATGCCCGTTGTTAAACCTGCACCAACCCCACATCCACTGGTCATCCTGGGAAATTCTCTAATGGGGTGAGAAGTGTTTCAAGCAATGTATTAGTCGACCAGTCAAGGTCAAACCCAAATCCTCTTCAGTATACCAACAGCTTCCAGTGCAGTCTACGTCAGTGGAAAGTCTGACACCCAGATCAACGTAACCATCCCTCCTGCTTACCGGGCGTTCCAGGATGTCTTCATGTCTTCAAGCAGCTGGCTACCAAACTTCCAACTCATCGGCCATGGGACTTTGCCATTGACCTCCTGCCTGGGGCAACCTTACCTAAAGGTTGCATTTATCCACTGTCCATCCCGGAGCAGCAGGCCATGGAGGAGTATGTGCACGAAGCGCTACATCAAGGGTTTATTAGACCTACCTAGAGGTATATCTATTTATGATATCAGGAATTGGGAATCAGGAACTCCTGGCTATTAAACTCGGCTTGGAGTGGAGACATTGGCTGGAGGGAGTGAAACACGCCTTCGAAGTCATCACTGATCATCAAAACCTTGAATATCTGAGAGATGCCAAACAGCTCAACCATCGCCAAGCCCGATGGCCCTTATTCTTCACACGTTTTAACTTCAAGGTAACATACCGTCCTGGAGACAAAAACAACAGGGCGGACGCCTTATCTCGGCTATATCAAGCGGATCCTGAACCCGAGAACCCAGAGACCATTCTCCCTCCAGTCATGTTCGTCAGTCCCATTCAATTGGCCATTCATCAACAGATCCAACAGGAGAACAACCAAAACCCTGCTCCGCTGGGAGGCCCAGAGGGGTGCCTGTATGTGCCGCCTGACCATCGCTTTCCCCTCTTGGACTTGGCTAATTTCTAACCGGGCTCTGGACACCCAGGAGAAGGACCCTCTCGCTCATCCATCAATGTTACTGGTGGCCCTCCATGCCTCAGGACATCTCCCGATATGTCAGGGGTGCTCAGTCTGCGCCATTGCGGATACTCCTAGGAGATTGCCTGAGGGTAAGCTGGTGCCCTTGCCCATTCCGGGACGCCCCAGGACTTATATCGGGGTGGATTTCATTACGGATCTTCCTTCTTAAGGATTCACTGGATTCTCAATCAAATAGGCAGAATGAGCATAAGATTCAGGAAGTCGGGACGACGGGACGAAGTTTAGGCTCGTCTGAGGACGACCTAGAGAGAGGGAGGTTTACTGCTATCGGAACCAGGATTGTTGGAGCCAATATCTACCCTGGGCCGAGTACGCCCAGAACTCCCTCTGGCAGTCCACCACAGGGCTCACTCCGTAACAGTGTGTCCTGGGTTATCACCGCAGTACCAACCAGGACAGAAGGTCTGGTCATCCACCCGGGACATCCGTCTTCGGCTGCCTTGCGGTAAGTTGAGTCCCCGCTACCTGGGACCATTCACCATCGAGAGGCAGCTGAATGAAGTGACCTACTGGCTCAACCTTCCTGCACAGTACCGTATAGCACCATTAGACATGTGCCGATTTTCGATAATGCGATTTATCACGATAATGAATATGCACGATATTGTTATCGTGGGCACTTTAAAATATCGTAAATAATAATTTATTAACAATTTATAATTTTTTTATAATGCACTCAAGAATACTTTGCCCATCAACCGTATAAATGCTCAACACCGCTGCGTCAAAGGGACACGCGCTCAGATATAAACAAGCCCAATGTGCGTTTGCACATGACTGAACCGGTGAAGGAGACGCGCTGCTGAAGTGCCGCTCAGTGACAGCAGAGGGCGCTGATGAACTGCAGAATGAAGCCGGTTACCCCGGAAACCAGCAAACAAACAAAAAAACGCGTGTAGTTTTTTAAAACAGCCATTCGTTTTTGTAATCTCAATGTTGTTCATCACCGCACCAAATACTTAATACTGAAAGACTTAATAGGCTATTTATTTTCAAATTTAAACATTTTTATGTTTTAATCTGGACTACAACCCTAATAATTAGAACTGTTCTAATTATTTGTTATTGTTCAGTATAACTTTTGAGACACGACTTCATTAGTTAACATGTTAATTCATTATTACCAAACTGACAATGAAAAATACTTATAAAGAATTAATCATTCTATGTTAATTTCTTAGTTACTTTTTAATAACATTAAAATCAAAATCAAAATAACTTTTAATGGACCTAAGATAAAACTAACAATGATCAGTATTTCTTAACTAACATTAACAAAAACATACTTTCTGTACCAAATGTAGCTATTGCTCAATCTTAGTTAATGCATTAACTAATGAGACCTTATTGTAATTTGTAAGCCTACCTGTTGTGCTTTATAGCCTAATTCTTTTGCACTTTAATCTGTTTGAAAATTTTACTTTTACAGCTCTGAAAAAAAATCAAGAGACCACTTAACATTGATTTCTCAATGAGGGTCTCTTAATTTTTTTCCAGAGCTGTATATATATTTTTGGTGCATTATTGTATTTAAACATTCAGTTATTTTTGTTCTTACAAAAATAGTTCTTAAAGCTGTTATGCTATGGCAACACTTTTTTTTTTTTGCAACTTATTTAAATATCGTATATCGTGATAAAACGTCATCAATTAATCGCAGCATGAAAAATTGATATCGGCACATGCCTAAGCACCATCATTCTACGTATCACAAACCCTTCACTGAACCTTTGTCTCCTCCCTCCACAGAGCCTGTTGATGATGCCGTACCTCCTCCCCAATGTCTACCGGGTGAGCTATCCTTGACTTGCGGCGGCGATGATCTCAGCTGGTATACATAGTGGACTGGGAGGATTACGGTCCCGAGGAGCTGTGCTGGATCAACAGGAATCATCCTTGACCCCAGCCTTCTGACTCAGTTCCACCAGGACCACCCTGAATGACCTGCTCCTCGAGGCCGTTGTAGACCCCGTCGCTGCCAACCATCGCAGTTGTCAGGAGCCGCCCGTGGAGGAGGGGGTACTGTCTTTGGCGTGGTGAGGTCTTGCACTGATCACCGTCCATGACAAACGTCTACTCGCCTCTTGTTCTACTTGCCTGTCTTCATCATCATCTCCATCTCCATCATCGTCTTCATCATCATCATCGTCTCAGGTTTCACGTTACACTTACCTCTGTGTTTGACAATTGCATACCATGGGGGTTAACTCATCAAAATAAATTACTGTTTTTTTTTTTCATTGCTAACACACAATTTTGAAAACTAGGTTGGTTTAATCAAAATACTTTACAAAACCACACTTCCAAACTGCAAAATTCCTCATATATCTTGCAAAATGAAGCACTGCAACCAAAACTACATATAGCATTATCAAAATCAAACTTTTGCACACAATGGCACACACTTCATTCATATGAGCAGATTTTTGTCTACCCAACTACACACTGTTGGGCATAATGAACAGCGCTCTCATCTTTAGTATGCTTTGCCATAATACTAAAATGTGTTCAATGTTTTCAAATTGTTGAAATTTCTTCAGATTTTTCACATGCACAGAAATATATATATATGTGTGTCTTATGCAGAGAACTGTGTTCAGTGCATTTAAAAAGAGATATTTGCAGATACACACACATGCTGTTGAGACATTTTTTTTTTATATTTTCATCAAACAAGTCAGTGCAACATAATCACAGCAGATATATTTACATTGGACTGAATTAAAATATGCTCACAAAAATAGTAAACTGAAGAAAACACACACACATTGCTTTTTGTGAATTGTGGGGACTTTCCATATAGGTGTAATGGATTTTACAATGTACAAACTGTACATTCAATCTCCCTGTACTGCCTCTGCCCCTAAATCTACCCATCACACAGACACACACACACACACACACACACACACACACAATTTTACTTGCCTCTTATTTATATATATATATATATATATATATATATATATATATATATATATATATATATATATATATATATATATATAAGAGGCAAGTAAAATAATTAAATAAGACCTGTGGTCTTTTCATAGTGCTTCCATCCTGATGGAAGTGTTAATCATTAACCCTTGAGGTGTTTGGCCAGGCACATGTGTTGGCCATTTAGCTCATGTAGTGTCATTTTGAATGGCAGTGTTTTGAAATGGCAAACATGTGACTTTATGTGTCTTATGCAGAGAACTGTGTTCAGTGCATTTAAAAAGAGCCATTTTAAATTTCAAAATTTGTGTAAAGCAGAAAATGTGTTTAGACTTTAGGAGACTTGAGCAGAGGTTTTTCTCTCTGTGTCAGTTTAAATAATTGCGCTGTGCATGTCATTTTAGTGTGTTAGCAAATGGAAAAAACTGTAAGCAATTTCAATTTCTCAATGAGATTAATATAAGTTTAAATGACTTGTACAACCAAGTTGATTATAATATAAAGAAGCAACTGAACTAGAGTTTTTAAGATGAAATATTTTACAGTGGAGCATTTGTGCAGATTGGTTGTGATGTGCAATGCTTTTCACTTTCCATGTTGTTTATAAGCGAAGTGGCTTTATTGCATCAGATATATGCCAGTTTGCTCACAGTCTCTTTCTTGGAATATCCATGCCTGAAATTAACCTTATACGAAAAAAAAAAAAAAAAAAAGTGTATATATATATATATATATATATGGGTCTCCAGTTGAACATGTTCTAGTGACTGATCACATCTAAATTTTTAATTTGGCCAAATTGAATTTCTTTTAATAAATTGCATCAATTCACAGAAATTCAATTTGGCCAACTGAAAAATTTAGATGTGATCAGTCACTAGAAAATGTTCAATTGGGGACCTGGATTTTTTTTTTTTTACAGTGGATGAGGATCAGGCCCTTCCTATTGGAGCATGATACTCAACTCCTCATCGACGCTCTTGTTTTATCCAGACTATTGTAATGGGTTCTTTCCAGCATCACTCTTAAACCTCTGCAACTGACCCAGAATCTGCATTTGCGAAGAGAGTGCATGTCACACCTCTCCTCATAAACGTGCACTGGTTGGAAATTGCCATTTGTATCAAATTCAAGGCACTGATGTTTGCCTACAGAACAGCCACTGGCTCTACACCCCTATACCTAAACTCATACTTCAGACTTATGTGCCCTCCAGAAGTTGTGTTCTGCCGTGTGGTGCCATCCCAAAGAGGCACAAAATGACTTTCACAAACCTTTACCTGAACTGTTCCCTGCTGGAGGAATGACCTAAGTCAACCGAGTTGCTGAGCCTGTAGCCATTTTCACATTCAAAAAAATTATACGTTGGATTTTTTTTTTTTTTTCAACTGGTTTAAATATATATTTTTTTTATTTTGTCTAAAACTATTAAGTTAATTTATTCTGAAATGAATATCAAACAAAAACCACAACAAGTAATCCAGTGTAATTACAAATTTACAAATGTTATCTAACAAGAAAACCTTTTACAAAATCGTATTAACTAGCCAGAAGATGGTTTTGTTACATCCATGGCATGCTCAAAGTATTTGTTTTTTATGATTAAAGCAACTTTGTTATTAGCAGGTCCTGAACCTATACTCTACACTTCACCACAGTGTGAACCTCTAAAAACACTAACAAAACACACACTTTTAAATCGCAACATTAAACATTAAAAAGTCTCTCCATTTTCCCAACGCATTAAAAATGCATACAATAGCACTGTATTTAAACATTTACTCTCAGAATTCAGCCCCTTTGCAAAGCATGATGGGAAGTGAATGTCCAGTTTGTTTGGGCTACTTCATTGAAACAATGAAAACATCAAGTTATGTCAAAGAGCAGTTTGTCAAGTTATGATGGTTTTATGTCAATATAACATGAAGCAGTCACATTTGAACCAGAAACCTGATATAATGGTGTTAATTCAAGAGGAGTTACTAAAGTGAACAGTAATGCAATCATTTTTAGAGGCTGAAGATGCAGCTTTTTTTGTCAAACTCTTTACTAATCTATTCTGTAGGCCATATATATTTATGTAAAAAAGTTTTTTCACTCTGTTCTGTTCCCGTAAGCCTGATTTTGCACTGCAAAAAAGTGTTGTATTTACATGATTTAATGGTGTACATCGGTCCCACATCAATCAATTAAGTTAAACAAACATAATTTGTTCATGTAACGTCAACATCATTGAAGAATACATTTTAAGTGACCCAATTATATTTTTTTACGATCGCCATGACAATTTTTTCAAAAGTTTTAACAATTTCCCTAAACTCTCAACACAGCTACAACACACACAGTTGCCAAAACGGTTAATTTCTTGCTCAAAATCCCACATTGTAAACTAAACTCAAACACTCATTTTTAAAATAATACACTAACACAATAATAACACATGTTCTCTTCAAACAGGAACATTTAGTCAATGGAATTACAGAAACTGCATTATTTTATGTGTCAGGTCTGCCTTATACAATACACAGTATATTTTATTGATCATAGATTGTGTGTCTTTTGAAGCCTCTCCAGAAGCATCTTGTTTTGTTGGGTTTAGTAAATGCATTCATTTTGTTTCTTTTGCTCCAGAAATTCAATACAAAAAATAAACAGCCCATCTCAGAGTAGCTTTAAGGGATGCCCTTCAGTTTTATTTCATTATCAGCAATCACTGTATTGACAATAGCACGTTCCTGTTCTTCATTTAGGAGCTTTCCTGTGGGAGGTAGACATTAAACCCTTAGATTGACAAAATACAGTTACATATTAGAGACCAGAGGCATACAGTCACTGCTACATGCTACAAGTATTTACACTTTGCAGCTGGAGAAGCCCTGCTTATACTATATATATATATATATATATATATATATATATATATATATATATATATATATACACACACACACACACACACACACACACACACACACACCCTCTCAAAAAATGAACTTATGATGCTGTTCACTTTATTTATATTGATTTAACACCATTATATCAGGTTTCTAGTTCAAATGTAATTGATTCATGTTAAACTGACTTAAAACCGTTACTCTTTGACATAACTTGATGTTTTTATTTTGAAATAACATGATTCAATCAAGTAAGCCAATCAAACAGGACTTCACTTCCCATCATGCATTGCAAATTGGCTGAATTTGGAGAGTAATAAATATATGTAATAAATGTAATAAAGTGCTATTTTATGCATTTCTAACTAGATGAGAAAATGGAAAGACTTTTTAATGTTTAATGTTTTGTTTTGTTATTATTTAAAAGTTTGTGCTATGCTAGTGTTTTTGGACGTTACCATTGTGGTGAAGTGTAGAGCGTGTGCTTGGGCTGAGGATCTGCTAACAACTATTAAACTTGTATTATTAATAAAACTATTACATATAAACAACTACTTTGGGCATGCCATGGATGTAATAAAACCATCTAGCCAATACAATCTTGTAATGTAAAAGGTTTTCTAAATGTTGTAAAAAATAGCATTTCACTAAATAAAAATAATCAATTAAACTGGATTACTTGTTTTGTTTTTTTATATTCATTTCAGAGTAATCAAATGTAATAGTTTTGGAAAAAAAATAAGAATGTTAACCTTATTTAACTTATCTGTTCATGTTAAATGAACACAAATATTTAAAGCTGGTTGAACATCATCCATTGTTGTTAAGATAATGTGGTGTAATCATGTGGAACCACTGTCCACGATTAAATCATGTTCAACCAATATGCTATTTTTTTTGAGTGTATATACAGTATATATATATACCCTTATACCTGTTGGTTTCTTGAAAATTCTGGATAATGGATGCCAGTGTGTCCCGGCTGAGATTTGGCTGTACAGTCACCAGACTCTCTGTCTGATAGCCTGTGGTTTATGACATGGTGTCAGATATTTCACAATTCCCAGTAGTGTCCGATGCACTGACAACCATATGAACATTTATGATGCTATCCAGATAGTCCACTTTCTACCGATTCTGTAATTTTGGTGTAATCTTCACTGTGAATAAAACATTTGCTACAAAATATGTAAATATTCACTACATTAATGACAAGATGATCTAGCTGTTTGGGGAATAATAACTAATAAATCATACCTGTTACAGCAGTAGTTCTCCCACCATGTTTACAGTTTATGGCATGTCCATCTCAGGATTTTAGGTTTCAAAATTATTTCTGAATTTCCCAGTGGTAAACATGACATCAGAGGGAGATCATGTGCAATTTTTACCTTGAAATCTCGTATTTATGATAATACCAATAGCATGTGAATGGAGCATTAGTTTCCTCATTTGTTCATTAGTCCCACACAGCTGTTCTGTTTCATCCTGATTATGTTTCCTCATGTTTGCAGGGTATACATCGACGTTACTTTCCCGCTGGAACACACCAGGGGCCTGTACCATGATGGTAGTTTAGCAAACTCAGGGTTACAGGATTAGTTTTGAGTTGACCAAACCTTTGTATTAAGGCTTTGTTGGTACCATGATGCTGATCATCAGCTTTCTCTGTCAACTCAGGCTTTGATCCTGAGTTCAGGGGTTTCGCTGTGACATCAGCAGTGAACAGCCAATCACACGCTGTGACATCAGCAGTGGACAGCCAATCACACGCTGTGACATCAGCAGTGAACAGCCAATCACACGCTGTGACATCAGCAGTGGACAGCCAATCACACGCTGTGGAACTGAGATTCACTTCTCGCGAGACAAGCAGTGAGATTAATTTCTCTCTTCTGCAGAATATTACATGATTGAAAAATATTAAGAATAATAAAAAAAGCTGTCTATGAAAGAGGAAAAAAAAACTTAAAGAAAAAATAGTATACATCAATGCAAGTAAAAGTTATTAAGTTAGTTTAGTTGATATAGAGATAATTGAACATTTAAGCTCAGTAAGCTTCTTTTTTTAAATAGTTGTATTTATTGATTTTAAAGCTTATTTGTATGACTTTATGTAGGCTATTTATATTAATTTTAACAAAGTTCCTATTAATGATTAACTAAAATGATAAATGTGTAATTGATTAAGGGTATAATAATTACATAAATTATATCTAAATCATTCAAAACTATTTTTATAAATATGCATTTTTAAAAGCCATGCGCTTTAGTCTTTAAAAACCATTTGCTATGTAGTGACCTTTAATTTGAAGCAGAAAAAGGGGGAGTGACTTTATTGCATCAGAGGTGTGTCACTTTACTCACAGCTGATTGGCCCAATTTCAGTTTGAGATCTAGTATCCAGAACATAACCTGCCCTGGAGCAGGTTAGCCGTGGAGCATAAGTTACTATGGCGATGAACACAGCTAAAAGCTAAACCACATTAATGGTACCTAAAACCCAGGATTGGCACAAACTAAGCTTAAACAAATCTGCCAAGCCAGCTAAACCGGCTTCATGGTACAGGCCCCTGGGGTCTCATTTATAAATTGCGTAGATTTCATCCTAAAAGTGTACGGATGTACACAAACAAATTCTGATTTATAAAACCATGTGTACTCCAGAACCTGCGCAAAAATCCCTTTATAAATCACAGCCAGCAGCAGATTGTGTGTATATGCTTCTCCACCCTGTCTCCTCCCAGAAATCACCATATATGGAGCTGACCACGCCTAGTTTTACTATGCATGACCTCATCTGCATATCATTTGCATGCATATTCCCATCAACGTGACACCATGTTCAACACTGTCAAAGGTAAAAGACATTGAAAAATATTAGTACGGACTATAAATGCCATTTGTGCCTTACACATTACACTGCTGAAAATCAATCAATATCCTTTTTATGTTGTCAAATAAATATAGCCTATTAAAATATCCATAAAAACAAAATTGTATAAAATACTTCTCAGGTATTTTTTTTTTTTTAAATAAAGTGTTATTTTAATTAAAACTATTTCGTTAATTTTAAACACTTCAAATCAAATCAAATTCATGCAGTTTTGATGATAATGTCCCTGAATGAAAACTCGTTCTCTCCTTATTCTGCCATTGCCGTAATCCTCCATCAGTGCCATCATGAAGCATTATACCCGGGTCACCGGAGGATTAATATGTTTTTAACAAATAGACTGATCGCTAACACCTCGAAAAAATCACAGAGTTAATTTGTGGGCGAAAATTTAAGATGAAAATGTTATAGTGAACACATGCTTCTTCATGACGGTTTTGTAATGAACACCGTAATAGTTAGGACCGATGAGCGTTTGTGCTTCATGACTGTATTTGCAGACTCTGAGATTTTATGATATATACATTAAGGTAAATATTTCGTTTTTACACTGTGTTCTGCAGTTCTCTAAAAGGGGATTTCATGCTATTCTGTATCACATGTAGTCGCGCCATCTCCTCCTGCGCTCGACTGTAAGGCAGCGCTGATTATTAGTAGGCTATTATATATTTTTTTTAATAGATTTTGAATTCCTTTTGGATCTAGATGCATATAGCCTTACACAATCGGCACAAATAACACTGTTGAATTTAATCTTCATGATAATGTGGTTATAATGTATGAAATGGAGTGAAAATTAAATGTCATTAAAGGGTTACTTCAGCGATTAGTGTAACATGCCCCTCGATGCAAGGATGAGACTTTTACTGATAGTTTTATGATGTTTATTCCTTTGAGAACTCTTATCACTCATCATATCACCAACGTAAGAGCTGAAACATATACAAACATGTAAAGGATCAGTTTACACGGTGCTGTCTTACATTTGTGCAAAACGAACATATTAACAGACAAAATGCTCAGATATCAGCATAGTATACAATACCTTTTGCCTCTTCAGAGGGGCTGTTAAGTATCTTGACAAAGTTACTACCGGTTTAGGATATGCTACATACTATTGAAACAACGGCGCTAGCCAGCGCGTGTGCCTCTTCAAGCAAAACAAAAGCGCGAAGCCTACAACCGGAAGTTAACCATTTCTGTACAAAGAATTTCAAAATAAAAGAATCACGTTTTTTTTCAGAAACAAAATATACTTATGGTTATTTACACTCCCACCAAATTATGAGTAAATGTTATATCAGGATAACAACAACGAAGAATTTTCAACAGCAAATAACCATTTCTCTTAGTTAGTTTAAGAACTTTCTAATATCAAAATTAGCTTTTGCACAGGTCGCTCTACAGTAGAAAGTTTATTGCAGCGTTGACCTTTGTTATTCAGTCTCCTGTCTCCAAAGGAGATTTTTGCTCTTCTCACGAGTCCGTCCTTGCCACTAACAGTCTCCAGGACTCTGGCAAGTTTCCATTCACCTCTGGGTGACAGTTCATCAATGTCCAACACAATATCACCTTCTCTTAGATGTCTTTTTGGTGAGTGCCAGCGCTGTCTAGCAATGATGTTGTGCAGATATTCACGCCTCCACCTGCACCAGAACTGCTCGGTTAAGAACTGCACACGACGCCATCTCCTTGCTCCATAAAGGTCTTCCTTTGGGAAGGCACCAGGTGGGGGCAGTGTTGTGCTGGATTTCATGTGGAGCAGGTGGTTAGGGGTAAGTGGTTCCAAGCTGTCAGGGTTGTTCAGATTATCTACAGTCAGTGGGCGACTGTTAACTATGGCCATAGCTTCATAGAATAAAGTCCTTAGTGAAGCATCATTCAGTCTCCCATGCGCAAGTGACAGAGTAGTGGTCAATACACTTCTGACAGTCCTTATCTGCCGTTCCCACACTCCTCCTGCGTGACTGGAGTGAGGTGCATTCATCACAAAGTCGCATTGTTTTTGGGACAGATAAGTACTCAGTCTTTTGGTGTCAAGTTCGCTTAGAGCGGTTTTAAACTCATTCTTAGCGCCAACAAAGTTTGTTCCCTGATCGCATTGGATTTGGCGAATTGTACCTCTGATAGCAATGAAACACCTTAATGCATTAATGAATGTGTCAGTGGACAGATCCTCTAAAAGCTCAATATGAATGGCGCGGCAGCAAAAGCAAGTGAACAAAAGTCCATACCTTTTATGTTGCTTTCGGCCTTCGGTAGTTACAAAAGGGCCAAAACAGTCCATCCCGCAGTATGTAAAGGGTGGAGAGGGCTCTAACCGTTCTGCAGGTAGGTCACTCATTCTCTGGCCCTCTGGAGCCTTGCGGAGTCTGCGACATATGACACATTGGCGGATGAAAGAAGCAACGGTCCTGCTCATCCCTGGGATCCAGTAGCCACTGGATCTGATTTCGTTTATGGTGAAACCTTTTCCTTGGTGTTTTACTTTGTCGTGACAGTGATCTATTATGAGTTTGGTCACATGATGTTCCTTCGGAATCACAATAGGGTGTTTGAAAGAGTCTTTGATGGATGAAAGTCTCCCTCCGACCTTGATGAGACCATCCGTGTCCCTGAAAATGTCTAAGTGGAACAGTTTGTTGTGATGTGGGAGCTGGTTGCCTTTGATTAACAGTTTTATCTCTTTTCCGTATGTTTGTTTTTGTACATCTTGAATGATGACCTTTGCCGCACTTTCTTGTTCCCTCACTGTAGCCGGCGCATTTGATTTGACTTTCTTGGCCCTTCTTATGAGACGTGCTACAGCTTTGACCGCGTTGGACCATGATGAGAACTTGGACAAACGTTCTGCAAGGCTGAAAGTCTCTGTAACTTTGGTTAACATTGCCTGTGTTTTTCTGACTTCTGGATCACCAAGAGACAATTCCAGCTCTGCACTTTGTGTAGTGGGCAGGTCTCTTTCCCAGAGAAAGGCGGGACCGGTGAACCAGTTAGATGAGAGTAGCTCGGTGACAGATTTACCCCTTGATGCACTATCGGCTGGGTTCTCTTCAGATGGCACATAAAACCATTGCTGAGGGCTTGTACTTTGGCGAATCTTTTGAACCCTATTCGCTACAAAAGTATGGAAACGACGTGCCTCATTATTCACATAGCCCAAAACTACCTTTGAATCCGTCCAGAAAAACTCTTTGATGTGTGCATAGCGGAGTTCATTTCTCAGCAAGTTACTAATTGAGACTGAAACTACAGCTGCAGCTAGCTCGAGTCTGGGGATTGTAGTGAGCTTGGTAGGAGAAACACGGGCTTTGGCTATTACCAATGAACAGTGAATCTCTTCTTTAACGTTTTTGGCTCTTAAATAGGTGCATTGTCCATAACCACTCATGCTCGCATCAGAAAAGTGGTGCAACTCTATTTCTCTAAGCTCTCCGAAACTATCGGGAAAGTAACAGCGAGTTATGTTTACCTTGTCTAAGTTGGCAAAGTCACGTTGCCAGCTCTCCCACCTTGGCCTTAGTGCTTCTGGCAGGGAGTCGTCCCAGTTGATACCTCGGTGACACATTTCCTGCAGAATCTTTTTCCCATGAAGCACATATGGCGCCAGGAATCCAAGGGGGTCGTAGATGGATGCAACAGTAGAAAGGATACCTCGACGTGTTGGTGGTTGGTCTTTTAAGGTGTTGTCAAATCTGAAACAGTCCCTTTCAACGTTCCATTGGATGCCTAAGGCCCTTTCTTGTGGCATGTCCTTGAATGTCAAGTCTTTTGTTTTTGTCTCTATTGCACATTCAGACGGAGGGATGCTTTGCAGAACAGCAGAGCTGTTTGAGATAAATTTGTGTAGACGGAGCCCTCCTTGCTTGCATATCTCTGTGGCCTCTTGTGCTAGCTGTATTGCCTTTTCTACGGTGTCGGTGCTTGTGACTCCATCGTCCACATAAAAGTCCTTCTCCATGAACTCAGATCCTGCAGGGTGTGTGTGACAGTGTTCTTTAGCCAAATACCTCAGACCGTAATTTGCACACCCTGGGGATGATGTCGCACCGAAAAGATGTACCTTCATTCTGTATACCCGTGGCTGTGTCTCTGTGTTGCCGTTTTTCCACCACAGAAAACTCAGGTAATCTCTGTCGCACCGCTGGACGTGAAACTGGTGGAACATCTTCTCTATATCGCACATTAAAGCGATAGGATGTTGTCTGAACCGAAGGAGGATGCCTGTTAGATTGTTAATCTGGTCTGGTCCTTGGAGAAGATGATCATTTAGACTTGTACCATTGTGTTTGGCTGAACAATCGAACACAACACGTAACTTAGTGGGCTTTTTGGGATGATATATCCCGTGATGGGGAATGTACCATCGTTCACCTTGTTTTCCTTCATTGTGTACTTCTTCGACATCACCCCTTTCTATAATGTCTTCCATGTAAGCTATATAGTCTCTTTTGTAGTTTTCGTCTTTGGTGAATTTTCGCTTTAATTGTTCGAGTCTGATTTCAGCAAGCTTTCGGTTGTTGGGTAAGTGTGGCCTTTGTCTGAATGGAAGAGGCATCTCACAGTGTCCTTGTTCATTTTTCCTTATTCCCTCCTTAAGCTTGTCCAAAAAGATGAGATCCTCTTGTGAGACAGTATTGTCACTTGCCTTTATGTCCTTAAAATCTGACTCTAGTGCATTAATCACGTCCATGGGAGTTACAGGGGGTAATTCCTTTATTGTGATTCTATGACACAAACTTGACTGAGTTTCACTGGACGCTGGTGTGGAGCCTCCGACGATACTCCACCCTAGGTCAGTGCGGATGGCATATGGCTCCTCACCTTCTCCTAGTAAAACTTGTCTTGGAGCTAACGTTCTGGGACAGTTAAATCCAATAAGGAGTCCAACATCACAACTCAGAAGAGGTGGTATCTTATCAGCGATTTCTGTCAGGTGGGGCCATTGATTTGCTGTGTCACTAGTGGGTATGTTGTCATAGTTAACTGGAATAAAGTCTTTGGTATATGAGGGGGGGAGGTCGATGTGAATGTCTGATTCGTAACCTCTCACACGCAATCCCGATACTCTGTGACTCTCAACAAAGGAGTGAACACCCAGCATGGTAGTTAGCTTTAACTTTACAGGGTGAGTGTCCGCTTGTAGCAGGTTGCTTAATTCTTCACAGACAAATGTGCTGTCACTCTGTGTATCTAATAGTGCGTAAACTAATTGCTCTTTAGACGGGCTCTGAACCGTAGACACCCATACAGGAACGATCATGGATGTGCTACTTGACTGACCCACCTTAGTGACGTTGAGAGCTGTGACTGCCGCGGTTTCATTTGGAGTGCTTGAAGCAGTACTTTCAGAGCTTTGAGGTCTTTCATATGCCTTGTAATTGTCATTGTGCAGACAGGTGGGATGCCTTCCTTTACAAATGTCACAGGTGTGACGATGGCGACAATCTTTGGCATTATGGCCCAACTTTAAGCATCCATAGCACAGTTTATTCTCTTTAACATAAGTGCGCTTCTCTTCTAAGGGCTGATCTGAAAAGTTAGAGCACCTTGACAACTGGTGGTTTTCATTTTTGCAAAACATGCAGGGTACCTTTAATTTTGTGTTGCTTGTCCTTGCCTTGTTGTTTTGTTCCATGGCTTGCGTTGAGAAGACTTGTGTGGATCTGTTTGGTTTAAAGTCCTTTGTGGTCCTTTTCTCGTAGGATGAGCTGCATGAGTGAAGGGCAAATGAAGAAGTGACCGGGTTGCATGCGATTTCCGCTTCGACTGCCACAAATTGTGCGAAATCCTCAAAAGACGGAAAATCCTTGCCTTCCATGAGTGTAACTGTGACCTGACGATTCCAACGGGCTGCCAGCCAGTCAGGAACCTTCTGCAGCAACTTTCGATTTTCCTCACAGTCGCTGAGTATCTCTAGACCCTTTACGTATGGTGTGGCTTGGAGACATGCATTTAGAAAGTCTGAGAATGTCCTTAATCCTTCTGCGTCCTTTGAGCTTATTTTAGGCCATTTTGACAGTTTGTCTCTGAAAGCTCTTTGAACAATAAAAGGCGGTCCATAACGTTGGTCAAGCTTTTGCCACGCATCCCTGTATGCTTCATCATCACTGCGAAAGAATGTGCCTTCAAGACAATTTTGTGCTGGGCCTGTGACATACCTTTTGAGCAAGTGAAGTTTATCAGCAGGTGAGATTTCTTTGCAGTCCACAAGTGAAGAGAATGAAGCCCTCCATTCGATGTATTTAATTGGATCTCCGCTGAACACTGTGGGCATTGGCATTGGGATTCTGTTTATGTTTATACTGTTTTGAATAGCTTGAGCTAACTGGGAAATGTCTGTGGGAGGAGCTTGAGTGACAATTTGAGGGTTTGGATTGTTCACTGTGCGATTTGACATATGGATAGACACATTGTTTCGTGGCAGGAATGGAGGTAAGCCACTAGAGGGCACTGGTGCTGCATGAATAGATTGGTGGTCAGCAGAGAAAGGTACATCGCTTTGTTGTATTTGCTGATTGTCCATATCCATGTTAATTTCTCGGTCGTAGATCTCAAGTTTTGCGCGAGCAGCTTGCATTTCCTTTTCTGCCTTCAGACGCTCAAGTTCAGATTCAATATCTTTCATTTTTTCCTTTTGTTTAATTTCTTCCTGCACAATTTTATATTCTGCTTCTTTTACAGCCAACTCCGCAGCCGCGTCAATCCTTTTGGCTGCGATGCTTGAAGTGTCAGACTGCTTACTGACACTAGACTGAGAGGCGGTACCATAGATGGAGCGGGCGTACTGTTGTGACAGTAGCTGATGAAGGCGCTGCCTTTCTCTATCTGCATCAAAATCACCGTCTATTGCTGTTATACGTTCATTAAGTATTTTCATAATGTCCTTAGTTACTGCTTCACAAGAGTCCATTTTGCGTCTGGTGTCAGGGGATGGCATAGTGCGCTCTCTTATCTCACTGTACACCTTCATCATGTTGCTCAATCCGTTTTCAATATCATCGGCCATTGCGCATAACTTGTGCTCTGATAAGTCAGTCTTTAGGCTTTCTCTGGATGTTCTAATTAGCCCTTTCCATTGTTCATAGAGACTTAACAGTTTTTTGTCCTTTTTAATTAATTCGTCTTTTTGGTAGGCTAGCATTTTCTCCGTCAGCACACTAGGCCGCTCTGAACGCCTAACGTCAGGTAATGATGACTCGGTCGCAGCCTTCATTTTATGGAGTTCGGCTAATTGTTTCTCTTTGCGTTCCATATCATCCTTTAACTCCTGCCTTGACATGCTCTCTGTATCTCCTTGATGTAATAAAGCTCTTGTTTCATTGATTTCAGTTTGTAGCTTACGTGCTCGCTCTTCAATGCCGTCCATTTTCCGTGTTGTCCGTTATCGTTGTCCTTAAAGTTCACGGGCCGTTCGATGTGGCACACTGAGGTGAAGCTCTTACTGTAACATGCCCCTCGATGCAAGGATGAGACTTTTACTGATAGTTTTATGATGTTTATTCCTTTGAGAACTCTTATCACTCATCATATCACCAACGTAAGAGCTGAAACATATACAAACATGTAAAGGATCAGTTTACACGGTGCTGTCTTACATTTGTGCAAAACGAACATATTAACAGACAAAATGCTCAGATATCAGCATAGTATACAATACCTTTTGCCTCTTCATAGGGGCTGTTAAGTATCTTGACAAAGTTACTACCGGTTTAGGATATGCTACATACTATTGAAACAACGGCGCTAGCCAGCGCGTGTGCCTCTTCAAGCAAAACAAAAGCGCGAAGCCTACAACCGGAAGTTAACCATTTCTGTACAAAGAATTTCAAAATAAAAGAATCACGTTTTTTTTTCAGAAACAAAATATACTTATGGTTATTTACAATTAGCATATGGCTTTGTATCAGTAGAAACCCTGGAGTATATTCAAATGATCGTGCTCCCCCCTCTTATATCCCCCTGAGACCAGAGATTTGTGCATTTTATTTCTGGAAAAATTCCTCTCGTGATGCAAATTGACGATATTTGTGTCATGAGAGGAATGTTTGCCCAGAGGCTAAAGACTACAGCCAGCAGAGGGAGCCATTTCCACATGTTTTGAACTCGCGCATGGGGAATGGAGATCACACTTACAGCACAACTCAGCTACAGGCATTAATTTAAACGGATGCTAAGCAATGTAAGTGTTTTAACTTCTCAAATTAATTTCTATGAAAGTTAAGCTTCCAAAGGCATGAACTGAAAACGCGTTGTGAATGTATGCCGCGAATTTGGTCACGATTACCTCAGCTCTCATCAGGAGAGCTCATCAACTCATTTATGACGTTAAATGTAATCTGACTCCTAATCTGAGTCTGCTGTGAGACTCACGCGGCGACTCGATCGTTATATTGAACATACACGTGCAGTATTTAATTGTACTTTATGAACTCAGTCACTGTAATCCAGTAGCGGCGGAATGGCCTCACAGGGCAGCTAAGCATTCTGGGAATTGTAGTCTTTCAACCCCATGAGACAAAAAATACATTTTCTGTCTTTTCTCAGTCTAGAAAGCACCAAGTTCAAAAATAATTTCACATTTCTACTACATTAATGACCCAGTTTAAATACAGATTCATCTTCCCAGCGCTGAAGTACTCCTTTAATTCTTATAATCGTTCTTCTCACATTTATTTTCTACAATCTAACTTCAGTTCACGACTTCACCATCTGTGTCGCCATTTCCTTTTGTCTCCAGAATGTGCGTACGCACGGCTCAAAGTTTGCTTAAAGGTGCGCACATCCTCCAGTCAAGTTTGTTTTTTATAGATCACAGCCTTTGTGTGGGAACAGGCGTACGTACGTTTCCAGCCCCGTTTTGTGCGTACGCACACTTTATAAATGAGAGCCCAGACCTTCACAGTGTTCTGACTTAAGTTGCTATAGCTTCTGATCCATCTTATGGTTTTTCTAAAATGAAAATTAAATGTTCTACACGTTTTTATTGAGGGGGGCAAAACTTTGATACAATCGCTTCATCCACTATATCTCTAGAGGGCATGCATCCCCGTCACTTTCCCGCCAGAACACGAGTGGCAGAAGAGCTGCTGCATGACTGGAGGTAATAGAGGAAAACGCAAGTAAAACAAACGATTATCAGTTAAAACTAAAGATTGGACTCGATATAGTGTTTCTTTTAACCTAACAAAGATCCAGTAATCCATGGATATTGACATGCTGTCACAAGGTGTTTGGGTGTTGGGTTTATGTTTCATGTCCACTGTCATGTTCTGTCTTGCACTTCCTGGTTTGTCATGTAATCCTGCCATGTGCGCCATTGTCTTGTGTTCTGTTGTGTCATTGGTTTATCATTGTAAACAGGTGTGTATTTAAGCCCTCCTGTTTGCCATGTGTCTTTGTCAGTTATTGAATGTGTAAATCTGCTGGTGTTGAGTTTATGGTAAACCAAGTCTTTTGTTCGTTTTGCCAAGTCTGTTTCATGTTTTAATTTAGTTTAATAAAAACAGCATTTGGGTTCTTAACCTCGCCTCTCAGTGGACAATGTTACACATGCAGCCAGGAATCGGGTTTTCCTCACATTTTTATGAGCCTTATTTCGACATGATAAAATAAATATTTATCGCTGTCAGTCATCAGTTTAGAGAGGGAATCCCACATTTATATGCAGATGGGTCTATGTATTGAAGCGTGTGTGCACTGTAAAAAATTCAAGTCTCCAATTGAACGTTTTCTAGTGACTGATCACATCTAATTTTTTCAGTTGGCCAAATTGAATTTCTGTGAATTGATGCATTCAATTCACAGAAATTAATTTGGCCAACTAAAAAATGTAGATGTGATCAGTCACTAGAACATGTTCATTGGAGACCTGATTTTTTTACAGTATGTGTCCACTTGTCAAGAATGGAAAACATAACACTTTAGAATAATGGTCATTAGTTACATTTCACCCAGAAATGAAAAATGTGATGTTTATCTGCTGACCCCCAGGGCATCTGAGATGTAGGTGTTTTTCTTTCTTTACAATATACAGTCTTGTTCAAAATAATAGCAGTACAATGTGACTAACCAGAATAATCAAGGTTTTTAGTATATTTTTTATTGCTACGTGGCAAACAAGTTACCAGCAGGTTCAGTAGATTCTCAGAAAACAAATGAGACCCAGCATTCATGATATGCACGCTCTTAAGGCTGTGCAATTGGGCAATTAGTTGAAAGGGGTGTGTTCAAAAAAATAGCAGTGTCTACCTTTGACTGTACAAACTCAAAACTATTTTGTACAAATATTTTTTTTTCTGGGATTTAGCAATCCTGTGAATCACTAAACTAATATTTAGTTGTATGACCACAGTTTTTTAAAACTGCTTGACATCTGTGTGGCATGGAGTCAACCAACTTGTGGCACCTCTCAGCTGTTATTCCACTCCATGATTCTTTAACAACATTCCACAATTCAGTCACATTTCTTGGTTTTGCTTCAGAAACAGCATTTTTGATATCACCCCACAAGTTCTCAATTGGATTAAGGTCTGGAGATTGGGCTGGCCACTCCATAACATTAATTTTGTTGGTTTGGAACCAAGACTTTGCCCGTTTACTAGTGTGTTTTGGGTCGTTGTCTTGTTGAAACAACCGTTTCAAGGGCATGTCCTCTTCAGCATAGGGCAACATGACCTCTTCAAGTATTTTAACATATGCAAACTGATCCATGATCCCTGGTATGCGATAAATAGGCCCAACACCATAGTAGGAGAAACATGCCCATATCATGATGCTTGCACCTCCATGCTTCACTGTCTTCACTGTGTACTGTGGCTTGAATTCAGAGTTTGGGGGTCGTCTCACAAACTGCCTGTGGCCCTTGGACCCAAAAAGAACAATTTTACTCTCATCAGTCCACAAAATGTTCCTCCATTTCTCTTTAGGCCAGTTGATGTGTTCTTTGGCAAATTGTAACCTCTTCTGCACATGCCTTTTTTTTAACAGAGGGACTTTGCGGGGATTCTTGAAAATAGATTAGCTTCACACAGACGTCTTCTAACTGTCACAGTACTTACAGGTAACTCCAGACTGTCTTTGATCATCCTGGAGGTGATCATTGGCTGAGCCTTTGCCATTCTGGTTATTCTTCTATCCATTTTGATGGTTGTCTTCCGTTTTCTTCCACGTCTCTCTGGTTTTGCTCTCCATTTTAAGGCATTGGAGATCATTTTAGCTGAACAGCCTATCATTTTTTGAATCTCTTTATAGGTTTTCCCCTCTCTAATCAACTTTTTAATCAAAGTACGCTGTTCTTCTGAACAATGTCTTGAACGACCCATTTTCCTCAGCTTTCAAATGCATGTTTAACAAGTGTTGGCTTCATCCTTAAATAGGGGCCACCTGATTCACACCTGTTTCTTCACAAAATTGATGACCTCAGTGATTGAATGCCACACTGCTATTTTTTTGAACACACCCCTTTCAACTAATTGCCCAATTGCACAGCCTTAAGAGCGTGCATATCATGAATGCTGGGTCTCATTTGTTTTCTGAGAATCTACTGAATCTACTGGTAACTTGTTTGCCACGTAGCAATAGAAAATATACTAAAAACCTTGATTATTCTGGTTAGTCACATTGTACTGCTATTATTTTGAACAAGACTGTATATTGGTGAAAATTGTAATGATAATGTTTCACCAGCATGTATGTGTAGCTGTAAATATTTCTGTGCATGTGAACAATCTGAAGAAATTTCTACAACTTGAACAATATTATACATAATATTTGTTATAGTATTATGGCAAGGCAGTCTAAAGATGAGAGCGCTGTTCATTTTGCCCAACAGTGTGTAGTTGGTTAGACAAAAATCTGCTCATATGAATGAAGTGTGTGCCATTTAAAGGTGCACTATGTAGTATTATTTCAGTAAAATACCCAAAAACCACTAGGCCAGTGTTATATATTTTGTTTAGCTGAGCACTTACAATATCCCAAATGTTTCCGACTATTTGTAAATTGTGAGAAAATTGTTATTTTAACCAAGGACCGGGACGTGTCAGCATAGTGTTTGAGCGAGTCGCCTGTCAATCGCGTCATATCTGCGTTACCCTCGGTTTTATTCTGCAGAAGCGCTTTTCTCTTAGCAGTGTGAACATGTCACAGCAGCGCCGAGCGAACGCACAGAGTAACGTCATAACATCATTTTAAACACACTTAAATGTATCTAATATGATAAACTGAGCTGCTTTACCTTATAATCATGACCGGAAAAAGCAGAAGTGCAGGCGCCCGGCGACTGTGTCCCGTCCCGTCATAATAAAAGTCCCGGTGTTCGCGAGCCGTGTGTGTGTAACAATCGCTCCAGCACCCGTGCTCAGCTCCTCAACACTCGGTCCTGCTCTGCTTCACTACAGTAACGTTAATAACCGCATCCATGAACATGATTTCTACCCGAGTCCTATTTTCCACCGGCTGTGAGGTGAAGACCACATGACCCAAGATGCTGCGCTCACACTTGGCGTCATCAAACTACACCTTTGTTTAGAATAGGCGCCCTCCAGTGGACGGAAAGTTGCATAGTGCACCTTTAATGCAAAAGTTTGATTTTGATAATGCAATATGTAGTTTTGGTTGCAGTTATTAATTTTGCAAGATATATGAGGATTTTTTCAGTTTGGGTGTGTGGTTTTGTGTTAAGTATTGTGATAAAACCAGCCTAGTTTGCCAAATTGTGTGTTAGCAATGGGAAAAAAAACTGTAAGCACCAGTGTGTGTGCACTCCTGGTGGCTGTGTTTGACCAATTGGCTCATGTGTGTGTTTATGTGAAATCCTTTGCGTTGAAATTGCAAGGAAATTACATCATGATAAATTGCTGTTTCGAATGCATGCTGACAATGTGCTTATAGTTCTGCAAATCTAGGCTGGTGTTTTGCTGCTTGAGTGTAAGGTTTTGCTAATTGTGGGAAAGTTTTAATTTTAATGTGTAAAAAAAAAAAAAGACTGTAAATGATTATGTAAAATGAAAGGGATATCAGAGCTATGTGTCATGTGGATTAGATTTGGCTGTATTTTGCGGAGCAGTTTTTGTTACATTAAATAAGGAGGCTTGAACAAAACTGCTGTGGGGAGAAGAAATCATTGAAGGTTCTTCAGCAGCAACACTAGCATGGCAGCCTCCAGAGAATCTTAAAGGTACAGTTCACCCAAATGTTTCATGAAAATTCTGTCATTTAAAGGTGGAACGACATTGTACCTGATTACAGTATTGCACCCCAATCTTTCTGCCACTTTGCTTTAAGTACTCAGACCAGCGTAAACTCTTTCAAATGGAAACACATGTTAACAATGGAAATTTAAATTAAATCACTCTCCCATATGCCTGTATTGTTAGAAGACAAAATGGCCGAAGCCACACCCACCATATTAGCATGTCTCTAAACTTCTTAAAACCTTTATTATATTCTCGTTAACTTCTGTGGGGATGAGATCTTTACCAGCCACACCGAGACGTTTCGAACGATATCAAACACATATAATACTGTATCCTGAGGACTGACATTGAAGCAAATCGATTTTGGGTGTATTTCAGGTGATCTCAGCATGAGGGGAAGCAGGAGTTTGGGGGAAGTTTCATGTGAAAGGAAAGGGATGCAGATTACAGCCATTCTCTGGAGGTGCTAAGGCGCTAACTGTATGAGTTAGTTCAGATGCAAACAGTGTCATCTGTCCTTTCAGTGAGTAATTGTCCCCCACCAGACATTTTGAGTTTCCCCAGTCTTTCAATGCTGAGTTATTTATAAATTAGCAATGACTTATATATATATATATATATATATATATATATATATATATAGATCTACCGTTGTGCTGGGTTTTGTTCAGTATTCTGTAGAAGAAGCAAGATCATTTAATAACTATATTACTGTGTAGAGATCCTATGATTACTCATATTTAAACAACTATCGCTGTGTTGTTGTCCAGATAAAATGACAGAGATCAGAAAAACAGACTTATTATATTTTTTTCAGAGCGCCAAACAACACACAAGTACGGTTTGTCTCCCCTTTAATAATTGCCTTTGATCAATTTTAAATTATTTATTTAAAAAAAAAATGTTTACTGTCCCCAAATTTCATTTGACAGTTTGTAAAAAAATGTTTTGATAATATATTGGCTATTTTAATATTTCATATTTTTCAAAAAAAAAAAAAAAAAGTGGACAAGGGAGTCTTTCCCCTTTCTTATGCAAACACACACACACACACACACACACACACACACACACACACACACACACACACACACACACACACACACACACACACACACACGAGATATTACAGTATAGGTGTTTTGCTCAAAATCCATTCAAATGCCTATGTTTTTAACTAGAGATGTTGTGGAAAGTGTCTTTTTAATTTAAATAGTAGGATCAGAACATGAAAATAAAGGTTTAGATTTTATGTCAAATTTAAATCACGTTTCAGATTTTGTACTGTTTCTAACCATAACTCATTTGTTCAAAAGTTCACATTCACTCTTTACAAGATGCTGTTTGGAACAATTATGAGCCAATATGTTGAAACTCACACATTCATGTATTCATGTAACTTACTTTTCTTTTTGTTTCTTTTTTTTGAGGCTCAATATGGTAAATTTCCAGAGATATCAGGATCAGGAAGTGCTGCACATTTTCTGAAGAGCAAATAACCAAATAATGTTGTAACTACAAAAGCATCAACACAACTGAACATTCATGTCTGAGTGCCATAAATAGTGTTTTTCCAAAGTTTCTGTGCCTGTTACTAAAATTAGTATTAAAAATATAATAATACACTTTTATTTTGTAATCTCCATTTTAAAGGCTCTGTTTGGTTCAGTCCCATAGATATAATGTGGTTACATTTTAAATATTATTGAAAACATGATGCATTGGTAACACTGTTACAATGCATCATGCTTTCATTTGTTAGAATTAAGATAAAAAACAGACAAAAGGACAATCTGGATTGGACAAAGAGAAAAGAGAAAAATCATGTTTTGTTTTCATTTTGTATGAAGTACTACATGATATGAGCCGTGTGTGGTTACACTTGCAAGCTTCCAAGTATTATAATTCGCAGAAACACGTTTTTCTTTGTTTTTTTTTGAAAATTAGAATTTGCATGTCAAATTTCATGAATCACATTTTGTTTTTCTGCGCATGCCCAGACTGTCCGCTAGAGGCGCTGCGGGACGAGAAGTCAGAGGGGGGAAAAGGAAACAGCTCAGGACACATAAAAGTCCTTTCTTTAGAGATTTGCTATTTTATTTTATTTTTTGGTACAAAATAATGTGCATCTGACATTATTTCATTTTCTGTAACTCATGACAGTGATATTATCCACATATGTTCGTGCGTCTCTGCAACATATGACAAAAATATAAAAAAAGGCACACAAATGCTTTAGTTTAAAATTTAGGCACCAAACTGTGAAAAAGTGACTTGTGGGAGAGTTTTCTTCATTCAGGCAGGTGAAAAAGAAGTTTGGTCACGAATGTAAAATTTGTTTCGTTTTGCATGCACAAATGTCCTATTGTATGCAAACCCTCCGTTGAATGATTTTGCTCCTCTAACCCAAACGCCGGGCCAGCTGACGCGATAGCTTCATAAAGGCATTGTGTGAAATTAATGCATTTGCAAATTGAGTAGCTGCCCTTGCATGATGGCGGATGAATGTGTCCGTGGGGCAGACCGCAACATTTCCACGGCAGCGACACATCAGGAAGAGAAGCAGCAAATCCACTCACAACTAATTCACGAGCTCCGTTTCTAGAAGAGAAAAAAAAATGCCCCGGAAAGACCCGCTCGTTTCGTCATTTTGAGATCCGAAGGGGAGGATTTCTTCATTCCCAGAAAATTTCTCCGCATGACCCGCATCATTTTGGGAGGCAACAAAGTGGAGCGCGCGCGTCTTTCCTCATTCACAAATGATACAATGTAACGGGCGCTTTGATCGCAATCACCCGGAGCTCGTGTTTGTGCGCGCGGTAAGACCCAATCCCGATTCTCTCAAATGTGATCTCAATGTGTCGTGCAGTGCATGGATCTGTTGATTTTTTTTTCTTTTCTTTTTTTCTCTTTTTGCGGAGCTGCTTTCGAAATAAAGTTTTGCAGCGAGTTTGTGTTGCAGTGAATTGTTGCATGTGTCCTGCGGTGTGTGTGCTCGGCTCGAGCCGAGGCTTTCGCAGGAGATTTGCGGAGTTGAAATCCGACGGGGTAGGGTAGAATCTGAAAACACAAAAAGCACACGCAGCAGCCATGTTTGCTGAATTTTCCTGTGAATTTTCAGCCCTGGACTCTTTCTGTGGCGACGGGGAGCCGCGCGTGTCTCGAGCCGCTCGCCCGCGCGCTAAACCGCTCCACGCGCTGAAGTTTGATGCAGGTGAAAGTGATGAAAGTGTGATTACTGAAAGACAGGGTTATTTTCGATGAAATCAGAGTGTAAATGTCGTTTTCATTTTTGCAGCGAAATTAGCGCCCTCTGTCGGTAGATATTTCGAGAAATTAAGAAATTACAATTAATTTTGCTTGCATGCATATTTTTTTTTCTTTTGACATATTGTGAGTTAGACTATATATGAATTGTTTTCTTCAGACCAACTTCTCCACGCATTGCATTCGTTTTTTTTTAAATGTTGTTTTGTAATGTATCAATTTTCCCTCAATGCCACAAGAAAACAACACCTCTTTAAACGACAAGCCTTTCACACATACACACTCACACATTGATTTTTTTTCCTTCTTTTTTTTCTTTCTTTTTGCACAGCACAACTGCAAATATTAATGATCAGTCAGAGCTGACGGAGGGTGCAGAATGGATGGGATTTTGGTTCCTGTGTTATATGTTCACACGTGCTGTTATCTGAATATTTTTTGCTAGTTACTCGAGGGAAGTGAGTATTTTTAACTTCCCTTTAAATGCACTGAGAAATTGTTTTTTTTTTTAACCAGCACTGCATGAAATGATTTAAAAGACAAATTTCAAATATTCTAAATATGTGACCCTGCACCACAAAACCAGTCAGTGAGATCTAAACATCATCTGGAAGCTGAATATATAAGCATTGGTGTGTGGTTTGTTGGGACAATATTTGGCTGAGAGATACAACTATTTGAAGATCTGGAATCTGAAGGTGCAAAAAAATCTAAATATTGAGAAAATCGTCTTTAACGTTGTCCAAATGAAGTCCTTAGCAATGCACATCACTACTAATAATACTTTGTTTATATATTTTTATGGTAGGAAATGTACAAAATATCTTCATGGAACATAATCCTAATATTCTAATGATTATTGTCATAAAAGTAACCTGGATAATTGTGATAGTGTAGTGTTGGCTACTGCCACAGATATACCCGTGAGATGCAGGACTGGTGAAGTGCTCTAGGGTCACATATATTCAATATTGTGAAAATGTAAAAAAAAAAAAACTGTTTTTTTCCACCCTGTTATTTAAAGAAAGTTTTTTTTTTCTTCTTTTTTTTTCCCTCCTCGCTGTTTGCATAAAATAGCAGTTTCCTGTTCTGGGCAGCAGTCTTTATTTACTGCAGTTTTTGATGACAGGCCCTGTTTTTAATCTGTCTGGAAAAAAAACAAAGAAATCAAAATGAAGATGTCAATGCATATTTTCAATATTTGTACCTGAAAACAAGATGTACAAATATGTGCTGTTGACAATGATTTAACAGTCGCTGTAATCATTGACAGGCCTTGCTATTTAACCTTTTTGTATGTTGAAATATATTTCTATCAGTTTCCCTTATTTATGCTGAATACACAACCGAGATCTGGTGTTCTCATCTCATTTTAGAAAAAGGGGCCTAGCGTGTAAGAGGCTTTAGTTAAAAAATGAAAATTGTGTCATTTACTCATCCTGTATGACTGTCTGTCTTTTGTGCATCATGAAACATGTTCTGACTAATGCTGGGGTGCACAACAGATTTGGACCCCATTGACATTCATTGTATGGAAATATTATTATTATTATTATTTTTTTCAAATGTTCCACAAAAGAAATGTCCTCATAGAGGTTTGAAACAGCGTCTGGAAGCCTGTTTCCACCACTCAATAAAACGTTTTAAAAGATAATTGCTACTTTTTATCTGAGTTTAAATCTCAGAATTTCAAGATAATGGCCCGTTTCACAGACAGGGCTTAGATTAAACCAGGATTAGGCCTAATTAGACATTTAAGCTGTTATTTATGTGCCTTAAACACAATCAATACACTGTACAAAATTATTTAGAAAAAAAGTTACCTGGTTGCCTTAATTTTGAGTTCATTGAAAATATTTTTTTTAGTTAATACAATGAACATTTTTGGAGATTCGACAACCTTTATTAAAATATTATTAAAGGATTTTGTAGCCATATTGGGTAATTGTGTGTGTTTTATTTCTGATGACGCAGTGAAACATGCCAAATAGTGCTATTTTCATGATGTATCACATTTTTTTATGTGGTTCAGATACCAAAATATTTTTAGTTTCTATTTACTGAACAAATTTCCTTCATTGTATCAACTCAAATTTTTAAGTCCAATAAACACAAAATATTAAGGCAACCAGGTTACTTACTTTTTTAAGTTAAACCAACAACAATCAACATTTTTTTTTTACAGTGTACTGGTGTGCATCTTGAGCCAAAACAATGGAACGGTCAAATTACATTATGTTAGTGCAAGTTTATTTCAGTTAAAACAGCTCAAACATGCTTTTTAGTCTAGGACTAGATTAAGCCTCGTCTGTGAAACCAGAGGATCAAATTAGAAATAAATATACTCTCAATTTTTCCCCCTCAAAATTGAGTGATATAAAGTCAGAATTGTGTGAGGAAAAAGTGGCAATTACCTTTTTTTTATTTTTTTATTTAATTCTGTGGCAGAAACAAGCCTCCATAAACATGAGGGCGAGTAAATGACATACGGTTTATTTTTAGGTGACCTAACAAAATATCAAAAACATATGCTCTAAAAGTCCACTAGTGAAAACATGCTTCTCTTTTGCAAATGTATAATTTCATACAACATTAATTCCAAATTCAGACAAGTTCATTACAAATGCTATTAGCAGCATAACAATTTAAGAGAGCTTGAATTAGAACATGAAGATGAATTTGTGAATTTCTTAGTGTTTGTTAATTCACCCTTTTCTTTTATGACCGTATGAACTAGTTTTTGCTAAACCATATTTCAGAATGATTTTGAGCAACTTCTGCGCTTCGTTTGAAGCATGCTGACCTTTTGTACAAAGGATCAAGATTTCGTGCGTGAATCATCAGGTTTTGCATGGCTTATGTCACAAATGTGATTTAGAATAACTTAATTAAGTTTACAGCTGGAGTATAATCCCAGGTTTCACCGTGCTCTTAGAACTTTGGAACCACATAAATTCCAAAAGTGTTTTTTTCCGCCTTCCAAATCTGAAGACAGAACCTCAGCTTTCTTAAGGAAAACAACTTCGCTACACAGATGTCACAGCATGATTTAAAAAAAAAAAAAGCTTTTTCTGCCACGGTTTTATTTCAGCTGTAAATGGTTTAGTGGCAAGTAGTATTCAGATCTATATTGGGGAATCAGGCCTGTTTTTGGTCAGGATTTGCTGCTCAAACACAAAACCCACACTCTGCCCTCCAACTGTTACTAATCTAAGAATAGAATTTTCATGGAAATTTTCAGAAGCCTGCCTTTCCCCCTTTTGTGTAATAAATTTAGGGATTTTCCATGCATGGCGTCCGGGGTCTGTAATTTTCCACTGCATTTCAATGTCAGTTGATGTAACTTGGAACAAGTGGCTAATTTTTAACCCATTGACCCCTTTGTTTTCAGATCTTACTCTTGTTTGGCTGAATTCAGGAGGGAGAGGAATAGGAGAGAGCAGTCGACTCCTCCGAGCTCTGCAGCACAAGGTAAACCGTCTTCACTCAGAAACCATGCGAGGTAGCTGCGTTTTACTTGCAGTGCTTTATGATGAGGACAGCTTTAAAGCTGCAAAAAGGACCACCGTGGAGGTGTGGTAAAAGTAGTGTGTGATATCTTTGTTTTAAAAACAGACCCAAATTAAAATCATTTTCCTCTTCTGCTGCTCTCAGTGCTGGTGAGATTTCACAGCTTTGGTGGAATGAAAGGTTATCAGTGAATAAAAACAACTTTTTTTTTGTTCTTCACACAAAGCTATTGTATGGTTTCAGAAGACTTTTTTAAGAATGCATAAAAATGCAATTCAATACATTTAAAGGGTTCGTTCACCCAAGCCGTCCTGGGTGTGTGTAACATTCTTCTTTCAGAGGAACACAATCGGGGTCATATTTAAAAATATCCTGACTCTTCCAAGCTTTATAATGGGAGTGAATGGTACCTACATGAGATTTTCACTCCCAAAAAGTGCATCCATCCATCATAAAAGTAATCCATACGGCTCCAGGGGTTTAATAAAGGCCTTTTGAAGCAAATATATGCATTTTAAAGGTGCACTATGCAACTTTCCGTCCACTGGAGGGCGCCTATTCAAAACAAATGCGTAGTTTGATGACGTCAAGTGTGAGCGCAGCATCTTGGGTCATGTGGTCTTCACCTCACAGCTGGTGGAAAGTAGGACTCGGGCAGAAATCATGTTCATGGATGCGGTTATTAACGTTACTGTAGTGTGAAGCAGAGCAGGACCGAGTGTTGTGGAGCTGAGCACGGCTGCTGGAGCGATTGTTACACACACACACACACACACACACACACACACACACACACACACACACACACACACACACACACACACGGCTCACAAGTCCCGGGACTTTTATTATGACGGGACGGACACAGTAGATACATTTAAGTGTGTTTAAAATGATGTTATGACCTTACTCTGTGCGTTCGCTCGGCATTGCTGTGACATGTTCACACTGCTAAGAGAAAAGCGCTTCTGCAGAATAAAACCGAGGGTAACGCAGATATGACGCGATTGACAGGCGACTCGCTCAAACACTATGCTGACACGTCCCGGTCCTTGGTTAAAATAGCAATTTTCTCACAATTTACAAATAGTTGGAAACATTTGGTATATTGTAGGTACTCAACTGAACAAAATATATAACACTGGCCTAGTGGTTTTTGGATATTTTACTGAAAAAATACTACATAGTGCACTTTTAATACTTATTTTTATAACTAATAAGAAACTTTAATCACAGGCTTACTCGAGTCTAGTTCTGGAGAGAGTGACCTCTGACCCAACGTACTGACGAACGCGGGAGCCCAAAGGACAGATTAAAACTAAACGCCGGTCATAAGGAAGTTAGGAAATGTGGAAGAAGCTTGAGTTTGTTGTTTGAACCACGAGAGGCGTCTACTCTCACCGGAGCTTACGTAACTTACAGTCTACGTCATGTCACTCGCATACGACTGTTTTCTTTTTTGGGTGAACTAAACCTTTAATACTGCTCTTTGTTGTTTTTTTTCTTTTTCTTTTTAACTGGTCCCTCCACACCCCAGTAAAGTAAAAGCTGTATGTTCTCATATTATAATGGAAAAAGCCACATTACATGAAAGAAAATATTTTAGTTTTGCATAATCTTTTAAAAGCCAAGCACCATGGGTGCTGTTCGCCCTAGTGGAATTGTTAGTTTTCTATGGCGTCCCTATGAAACGTTAATAGGAAAAGAACGCACGCTTAAAGGCCCTTTCACACTGGACGCAAATTTGACGCGCGAATAATTCGCACAATGGTTTTTTTTTTTGGTCAGCTGTTTGTGTAATGAGCACTTCCACACCGAACGCGAATGTGCTGAGGCGAAAAAACGACATTTATTTTTTTGGTTTCAGTTTCGATTTTTTTTTAATTTTTATTATTATTATTTTTTTTACACTAGCTCCGTCAAAAACGGCTTCAACCAATAAAATACAAGGAAACAAAGGTGACGAAATGTCCAGTTGATGTCACGAGCTATTCACTCAGCATTAATCTTTGCCAGGTATGGCATTTCTCATGAGATTACAGCTGTAGGTCTAGTCAAAGCAGTGCACCTGCAGCTGTGTTTACTACTGTGTTTACAGACAGCAATAACTTAAGTTAACCTTTTATAAATCTTTTTTTTTGTTAACCTTATGTCCACGATTATGGAAAGTGAATGTGTTGCCATCAGTATGTCTGTGGCACTTACATGTTTACATTGTGACTGTGCGTCCGGATCGTTTGGTTCCCTGAAGTGGGCGGTTTGTCTCGTCAGATGCGCTGCTAATGCTGACGTCTCAGGATGAGATCCTCAAATTGTCCCACAGACTTTAGAAAGTAAGTGCAGAACCGGCCATGATAAAGTTTTAGCTCCTGTACATGATTAGCATACTCTCCTTCAGACTCTCTGTTCTTCAAGACTGGGTTGCACCAGAAACCGACTTTTAAATAAAATGAAAAGCTCGTCTTCACTGAATGATGCAGTGCCGTGTTTTCTCGGCTGTCGTAGCAACTGTTTTGGAATGTTGGAGCTCTGAAATGTAGCAAATTCGTGTCGCGGCTGATACGAATGAATTTGACGCGAAATATTCGCATGCTAAATATTCGCTTATTTGTTTCGCTTTTCCGTTACGCGTTCGGTGTGAAAGGGCCTTTATAGAGGTGGCCCTGAATAGTAAAAGGGTCTCTAGGACCAAAAGTGCCACCAACATTTCAACAATTCTGTTTGTTATAACTTTTGGAAATTGAGTTCCTTATGCTGATAACAATCAATGTTGTGCATTTTGCCCATTACAGTCCCTGACAAAGTCTTGTCGCTTATCTATTTTCTAGAAATACCTGATATTAACCTGACTTTTAATTAATTAATTGGTGTTAGAAATAGCTCATATAAAAAGCTAAAACCCTCCCAAATGATGTTTAATGCACTGAAATAAATAATTTTCACAGAAAAAATAATTATCATTTAATCAAGACAGAAAGGTCAAATTTTGGCAAGACAAGTTTTGTCGCCTATACAGAAATTGAACAAATTTACTGCAAATACAAAAATATGTCAGCAAATTAAGTTGTGGTGCTGTGAGATTCAAATTTAATATCTTGTATGACTTCCATGAGCTTGAAGGACTGCATCCATGCGGTTTGGCAAGGATTCATACAATTTATTGATGAAGTCATCAGGAATAGCTAAGAAAGCAGTCTTGCATGCCTCCCAGAGTTCATCAATATTCTTTGGTTTCGTCTTCCATGCGTCCTCTTTCATCCTACCCCACATATGCTCAATGATGTTCATGTCTGGTGACTGGGCTGGCCAATCCTGGAGCATCTTGATCTTCTTCGCCTGAAGAACTTTGATGTGGAGATGGAAGTATGCGATGGAGCACCGTCCTGCTGCAGAATTTGGCCTCTTTTATGGTTGGGAATATAAGAGGTAGCTAAGATTTCTTGGTATTTTAGACTATTGATGTTGCCTTCCACCCTGCAGATCTCTCGCACACCCCCATAATGGATGTAACCCCAGACCAGGATTTTTCCGCCACCAAACTTCACTGTTTTCTGGGTGAATCTCGGATCCATTCTGGCTCCAGTAGGTCTCCTGCAATATTTGCGGCGACTGTGGTGTAATTCAACAGAAGATTCATCTGAAAAATCCACCTTCTGCCACTTTTCCAGCGTCCATCCTTTTAGCAGGCTGTGGGCCTTGGCAAATGCCACACGGTTTTTCAATTGTCTTTTGTTTAGTGCTGGCTTCTGGGCACTGATTCGACCATGGAGGCCATTTCGAGACAGAATCCGACAAACTGTTCTGGTTGACACAGAGACTTCAGGTGACTAGGTCTAGTGGAGCTCTGCTGCAGTGGAAAATGGGCTGGCCTTGGATTTTCGAGCCAACAAACGGTCCTCTCGAGCAGTTGTCTTGCGGGGTCTGCCTGACCTGGGCATGTCAAAAACGTCTCCAGTCTCTTCAAATCTTTTTTTTTTATCCTCTGTACTTGACGCTGAGACACATTGAAGGTGTCTGCCACATCAGCAGTGGATCTGGTCTTCAGCCTCTTGATAATCAAAACTTTAGTCTCAGGGTGAATCTTAGGCATGTTTGCAGAGGTCTAGTTGCAGTTGATGTGAAGGTCTAGTGTACTGGGGTTCTTTTTATACACACTTGAGACCTAATTGATCCATTATTAGTCACAGGTGAAGATCATATGACAAGGTGACAACACTTATGTCAATATTCATTATCTGCTATATCTTGGCAAAACTTTGATCTATCAAATGAAACTTGGTATACTTCATTAGCACCTTGATCAGAGGGTACGTGCCAAAATTGGGAACAGCGCCCAATTTTGACCTACAGGCAAAGAGATCTGGCTTTTTTTTGTTCATAACTTTTGAATTTTATCAGAAAATCTTGGTGTCTTCAGGTTAAATCTTGATCTTGGTGTCTATGGGTTCCTTGGGTGATGCAGAATCCTCTGATACCCAGTTTGCTAGGGCCATTTTGAAATTTGATACGCATGTTTTTGTTTGAAGGAATGTCTGTTCACTTGGCAGCATTTATGTCCTATAAATGTTGTTTCTTATGCTCAAATGGCATCAAAAAGGATATTTCACACCGATAATGTTGTAAATGTAATTGAGGACCACTGTAGACATGCATGATTGTGTGTTAAGGTCAATTAAGTCTCTTATAATATGATAATTTGACCTTTTTATGACCATTCAAATTTACATTTTAGGTTGTAAAATGTGGTGTGGTGTGACTTTAATATTGTTTTAACTACGATAAATATATTTTAAAATGTCTTAAGAATTGTAAAACATGACATTTATTAAATGATGACAGTGTAGAAATTTTGGTGAACTATCCCTTGAAATTCTCCATAAAGTGAAGCAACTTTAAAGTAACGCAGATGCTGTGCTATGCAGTGTTTTCCTTTAAATCCCTTAGAAACTCCATTAAGGTCCTGCTTTTTCCCAAAAGCAATGAATACAAAATGACTCTGATATTGTGGCTCTGTAGGATAATGTTAAGCCCAACTGCCTTTATGTAAATTTGGGCCTTATTTTTGATTCTGGTAATTATTAACGTTACATCACTCTGGGAACCTAGATTTCATAATGTGCTACATTGACTCCATACTGTTAGTTGCTCATAGCAAACTCTGCCTCTCTCACAGTTCAGAGAACTCAGAGAGGAAATCAGTACCAAATTATGGATGTGAGTGTTTGGATGTGTGGAATAATAAATACATTTTTGCATTTATTTGGAAATTAAATGACGGTAATAAGTTATATTTCTATACATTTATATATTTACTTTTGCTGAAATAATGTTTTTTTTTTTTTTTCAATATTCCAGTAATTTTCCCCCCATGTTTATATCATTACTTGAAGCATTACAAAATAATTACTTAACTAAAATAAAACCAAGAATAATATTAAAAAACTAGAATGACACAACAAAAATCTATCCAAAAAAACAAATTCAATATATTAACACAACACTGCTTCATATAAACAAACAAACAACAACAGCAAAAACATTATTTTTGAATAACAAAAGAATGTCATTAGTTTGGATTAATTTAATTTATCTTAATTTATGCTATCTTGTGTGACTTCCTTTCCTTTCTTTTATGGAACATAAAGAATAAAATAAACCTTAGTTTCATCTGTTTTTGCCCGTACAGTGGAAGTCATTGGGTTCTAAAACCACTTTAAAACAACATTGAGCCAGTATATGCACACTGGTTTGGAGCGACATGAGAAAATGACATGAATTTCAGTTTTCAGTAAGCTATCCCTTTAAGACATGGTCACCATTTGCCATATTCATTTTAATATTTAACCTTTAACTGCCATCCTCTGAACTTAAAATATGTGGTAATTCATGCAGTGACAATGCATTGGAATACGGACCTAAGGTTGGCCTCTTTTTAAAGACACTCTTATTATTGCTGAAGGCAACAGCTAATTCTTGCCCAAATTGACTCACTAAAGGATCACTGGGCCAAGGCACACAGAAATTACTGACTAATGTATGTTAATATTCAACCATGTCAACCTAAATTCACATTAAATGCTATATCTTGGTAAAACTTTGATTTCCAAATGAACCCAAATGAAACTTGGTATACTTAATTAGCATCTTGATCTGAGGGTATGTTCCAAAATTGGGAACAGCGCCACCTACGGGCAGTGTTGGGGAAGCTACCCTGAAACTAAAGTTTGACAAGCTACTCAACTTAAAGGGATAGTTCTCTTTAAAATGAAAATTGTTATCCTTTACTCACCCTCAAATTGTTTCAAACCTGTATGAATTTCTTTCTTCAGCTGAACACAAGGGAAGATATTTTGAAGAATGTCAGAATGAAAAAAAAACAAACAAAAAAAACTATGGAAGTCATGTGTGTGTGTGTGTGTGTGTGTGTGTATATGTATGTATATATATATATATATATATATATATATATATATATATATATATAATTTTGCTAGAAAATCAAATCATATCTAGCCACGTTGTGTTCCAAATTTGAAGTTGATATCACAAAAATTGGGCTGCTTAAATGTTTTAAAGAACCGTTTTAATTGTGACTCTGTCCAATTTCCAAACCAGTTTTACAGGATGAATTTTAAGTGTTTAAACTTTCATATAATACCTATTTTATGATGATTACTAAGCATAAAAAGCATGCCAAGTGACCAGTATCAAAAAAAAAAAAAAATTATATTTGTATTTTTGCCTTCTTTAGATAACTCTATTTTTTGATTATTTTAAGTGATTTCTTTGTTTAAAATGCCAGTTTGGTGTTCATGCAAGTCATTAAAACTTTTCATTAGCAAGTTCTATGTTTACTCGTTCATTTTGTTCGTTTTTAAGTTCTCTGTTCACCATATCAATAATATTGTGTACCTTGATAGAAGTTTCAGCACTATTCTGGATATGAAAATTGTATAGTGTATAATATGTATATTTTCTTATCATTTGGCCTGTCCTGGTTTTGCTTTGAATTGAAACTCACACTCAAGCTGAAATGAACTCTATGGGACTGTTCAGAACTGATGATCCATGTTATCCCAGCAGGATTTGTGCATTTTCCAAAGAGCATCTTATGTGCTTCAGTGGAAGCAAGAAAATCTGACCTTTTGCGCACACATGGTCAGTGTCGCAAATTTGCTTGTATTTGGTTAGTTACTTAGACGTACTCTAGAATATAGTTCACCCCAAAATGAAAAATTCCCTCATTTACTCAAACGTGCATGGCATTCTTTTGTTCTGTGGGACAACTGTTTTTTTCCCCCCATATTCAATAAAAATCGATAAGTTCCCGGACAAAAAGATAATGATAGTGTGTTAATATTTCACTAAATATAACGTCTGTCATTTTGCAATGTGCTGCATTATTCTCTGCAGCATCTAAGCTTACCGTGATGATTGACGATTGGATCGGCACTCTTAAAATATTGGTGATCATGATGGTATCGAATGTCTTGATTGGTGCAGCGTTACATTTTACACATTGTTAATAGCAGTACAACTCAATCGGTGCTCTGCTATGGAATATGTTTTGGTAGCACTGTATTTCACAGCCCTGTTTCCCATGTACTGATTATAGCCCTTACAATAACTGGGTAATACTACACCTTAACCTAGATAAGTTACCTTATATTACCAGTATTTTCTTGTGGAAGCACTGTACATGTGCATACTGTAAAACAAAGTGCAACCACATTTTTTCATTTAGTAATTAGTCAGTGTACATGTTATTTCATGGTGGACTGTGAGCTGCCGGAGGCTTCTTGATGGCCTCCTTTAGTGTCGGTCTTTCTGCTCGGATACTTTGGAGGGTGGCCAGTTCTGGGCAGATTTATTATAATTGTTCTACATTTCCTCACCTTTTTAGTATTAGTGGCGCTTGCTAAATCCCATCCACTCGCTTGACAGAGGAACCCTAACACCCTAGAATTGCAGATTACAATTTGGCATGAAGCACCACATGCATGTAGTGTTCATTTCATCAGCTATTTTTAGTTAATTTAGTCTTTGACATGGTGCTATGTCAAATGTACTTCATAGTTTTTATTATATTTAGTCATGCTTTAGTCAAATAAACATCTGCATGAAGATGGTTTCAGTTGCTACCCAAGTAAGTTGATTAGTTTTAGTCTTTTTGAGTGGAACGCCCCCAAACCAGAAGTGGCACCCATCTATAACGCAGTAGCCTCCATAGGAAAAAGATGGATGAGGATCGGTGTAAACATAGACTGTAAAAAAATGGATGTAGTGTCTGTGACGTCACCCATATGTTTCTGAAGAGTGTTTTTGAAGCCTCAAAGACAGCCGTTGCCATAAACATGTTATTTCTGCTGTAGAGCTGTAACATGGTAGCCTGACAAGCCAGACCCACATCAAGATGTTTGGTCTGGAAACTCACCATTGACAGCTCAATCCGAGGGGCGGATAAACGGTTGTCTTTCAAACTCCCTCTGTACGCGATGGGATAGCGCTACACCAACCAGAGCAACGAAGGTGAAGCAGAGCTCGTTGACAGATTAAACATTCGCCGTATCCGGTCGGCTAAACTCTGAACACATCTTCCCTTCTTAAGAATGACTTCAGTGCCGTTCTTTGTTCTTTTCTCAGAGAAAAGCTTAACTCCAAGTCTTACAGAGTCGTGGTCAAAGCTGATTCGAAAGACCGCCGTTCGTCAGTTTCTGTGTTTACTAGAAGCACGCAAACGCAACTCTGGCATCAGTATGTTAAGCCCCGCCTACCGACTCTATACACGATGTGATTGGCCCATCAAGAGTTTGGCGGTTACAGCTCAGAAGTGTATAGAGAGTTGCTAGACGACACTCGCGGCAGATTAGATTTGCTGCCGCTAGGGTGCATCTAGATTTCCAGGCTAGTAACATGGGGCTCAGTGAGATTTTGTTCACTTCTGGAGCCTGTCTCTAGTGTCCAGTCGATGATTTGCAGTTTAAGTATTTGCTTCAAGAGAAACTGGGGGAGGAGCCGCTTGGTTGTGAGCCCTCTTAACCAGATCTAAACCAGGTTGGATTTGAATGGTTTTGTCAGCTCTAAATCTACTCTAAAACTCTGAGTTTGTCCCGATAACTTCATTCAACAGGCCACTGGGTATTTTTGTCTAGTTTTAGTCAATGGAAACTCATTTTCTTCAAGCTGGATTTTGGGTAAATTCTTGTTTTTTTGGCTGAAATTTATAGCAATGATCTGAGAAATTTATTTTTACATTTCATCAGAATTTTTACACTTTCACCAATAAGCAGAACTCAAGAAAATAAACTCATACGCATGGTATTTGACCTTATCACACCCTACATTATGAAAACTGGTAAAAAAAAAAAATAACTTTTCTCGAAATATAAAACAGTGAAATTCCTAAAAGTAATTCCAAATTTTTTATTTTCCTGTTCAAACAACAGTAAACAAACAGACTTTGTATTGTCACACAGAGGTTTCTTAAAAGTGCATTTACTCAGCAACCACAATCGCAAACAGTTAAGGTTCATGTTTAAATTTATTGCAGTTCATCACTGAGAAGGTTTGATGGCAGATTTAGCTGCAACAAACAGCACAGTTGGCTTTTGACAGAACACATTCTGGGGAAATAAGGCCCCGTCCACACGAAGCCAGCGCTTTCCTAATCCGATCTTTTTTTTTTTTCCTCGTTTCAAGAAATATCTGCGTCCACACGAGATAACGAAAACGGACTAAAAACGATGTAGTTTGCATGCCAGGCCAGTGTGTGGCGCTGTAATTCTGCCACAGAAATACACTAAAAACGGAGAAGAAGAGTTGTGGCTAGAAGGGGTATAGCAGTGGTGGGAGGTGAGGCAAAATCTCACAATAAAATAACAATAAATACATTTGCTACTTAACAGGTGTGTTTTATTAATGCCTACACCTACCCCAACCTAAAACATACCCTTACAGGTATGCAGATCCGTTAATTAAATGACGTGATATTGATGTGTGCATGCCCAGTGCCCGTAGTTGTATCCCTTAACTCTTTCACCGTGCTGGACGTAGTGTGATGACATCGCCGTTTCAGAAAATATACGGATTCGCTGTACACACGAAAACGGAAGATGATCGTTTTCAGATTTATCCGCTTTGGGACCCGGTTTCGAAAAATATCGGATTCATGCTTCCAAACACCGGATCCGTGTGGACGAAACGCTGATACGGTACAAAATGTATACGTATACAGCTAAACGCGTCTCCGTGTGGACGGGGCCTCAGAGTCTTTCAGCTGGTCTATCTCAGCGGACATCGCTGAACATGTTCATCTGTGTTTTCAGATCATCCACAGTGTGTAGAGAGAACAACACAGGGCAGAAAATGTATCCCTTTAAGAGAAAATCTTTGATTGGTGGATTTAAATTCCTGACCTCTTGAAAGCTTGTAGTTGTTTGTAAAAACAGTCTTTAACTGTCTCCTGTTTTTTTTGGTCAAAAACAGAGGTTTTTTTTTTTTTTTACAAGTGCATTATTAAATTATGGATTCCATGAACAAAACTGATGACAAAATATGCAGGTATACAGATAATATGCTGGCTTGTTTCATGCCATATGAGACAGAAGTCATTACTTTCTCATCCACGCAGCCCAGCGACAATGGTGAATGAAACGACTACATTTTAGTCTCGCCTTTTTGCAATATTACATGTTGATATAGTCAGTTATTATTTAATGACACTGGTGTCTCGTCTTATTCTTAGGTAAAAAGCTCTTCAACAAACATGTTTTGTCCACTACTTGCATGTTATTGAGACATTTAGCTGATGGTTTCTTTAGAAGAAAGTATAATGACTCCCCCTTCATTAAATAAGCTTTCAGCAACTTCTTAAAAACCGGCAGGTATGTGATGAATGCTTGGTAGTATTTGGGTACCCGGGTTGTCCTGGGCACTACAAGTAGGTTTTGTTTTTCTGAACGGAGTGATCTTTTAGGATTGTATGGAAGTAGTAAGTTTGTGAGATATGGTGGGGCCTGGTTGTGTAAAGATTTAAAAATTAATAATAAAATGTTATACCTTATTCTAAGGTGAACTGGTAGCCGTTGTAACGAGGCTAGTATTGGGGAAACGTGATCGTGTTTCTTTACCCTTTTTAAAAGCTACGCTGCAGCATTTTGTACAGCCTGCAATCGGGCCAGGGATGCAGAATTCATACCGACATACAGGGAGTTGTACAAAATCCAATCGTGAGAAGACGAAATAATGGAGTACTCTCTCAAAATCTGCATCTGATAAAAATGGTTTTACTTTAGGTTATAAAAAAGGGTTTCGGACCACCAAGTTTATTTGCTTGTCCATTTTTTTATTATTATCGATTAGGAAACCTAAGTCTCTTACAAGAGGTTTAGAATATGGTTCTAGGGGACTCAAATCTAAGAACTCTTGAGTGGTGATTTTTGGATGACCGGTGTGGTGGTGTGGGTCAGTTTAAGGGTAGAGTTAGGGACAGGTGTGGTGGTGTGGGTCAGTTTAAGGGTAAAGTTAGGGACAGTTGTGGTGATGTGGGTCAGTTTAAGGGTAAAGTTAGGGACAGTTGTGGTGATGTGGGTCAGTTTAAGGGTAAAGTTAGGGACAGGTGTGGTGATGTGGGTCAGTTTAAGGGTAGAGTTAGGGACAGGTGTGGTGGTGTGGGTCAGTTTAAGGGTAGAGTTAGGGTCAGGTGTGGTGGTGTGGGTCAGTTTAAGGGTAGAGTTAGGGACAGGTGTGGTGGTGTGGGTCAGTTTAAGGGTAGAGTTAGGGACAGGTGTGGTGGTGTGGGTCAGTTTAAGGGTAGAGTTAGGGACAGGTGTGGTGGTGTGGGTCAGTTTAAGGGTAGAGTTAGGGACAGGTGTGGTGGTGTGGGTCAGTTTAAGGGTAAAGTTAGGGGCAGGTGTGGTGGTGTGGGTCAGTTTAAGGGTAGAGTTAGGGTCAGGTGTGGTGGTGTGGGTCAGTTTAAGGGTAGAGTTAGGGACAGGTGTGGTGGTGTGGGTCAGTTTAAGGGTAAAGTTAGGGTCAGGTGTGGTGGTGTGGGTCAGTTTTAAGGGTAGAGTTAGGGACAGGTGTGGTGGTGTGGGTCAGTTTAAGGGTAGAGTTAGGGTCAGGTGTGGTGGTGTGGGTCAGTTTAAGGGTAAAGTTAGGGACAGGTGTGGTGGTGTGGGTCAGTTTAAGGGTAGAGTTAGGGACAGGTGTGGTGGTGTGGGTCAGTTTAAGGGTAGAGTTAGGGTCAGGTGTGGTGGTGTGGGTCAGTTTAAGGGTAAAGTTAGGGACAGGTGTGGTGGTGTGGGTCAGTTTAAGGGTAAAGTTAGGGACAGGTGTGGTGGTGTGGGTCAGTTTAAGGGTAAAGTTAGGGACAGGTGTGGTGGTGTGGGTCAGTTTAAGGGTAGAGTTAGGGACAGGTGTGGTGGTGTGGGTCAGTTTAAGGGTAGAGTTAGGGACAGGTGTGGTGGTGTGGGTCAGTTTAAGGGTAGAGTTAGGGTCAGGTGTGGTGGTGTGGGTCAGTTTAAGGGTAAAGTTAGGGACAGGTGTGGTGGTGTGGGTCAGTTGAAGGGTAAAGTTAGGGGCAGGTGTGGTGGTGTGGGTCAGTTTAAGGGTAAAGTTAGGGTCAGGTGTGGTGGTGTGGGTCAGTTTAAGGGTAAAGTTAGAGACAGGTGTGGTGGTGTGGGTCAGTTTAAGGATAAAGTTAGGGACAGGTGTGGTGGTGTGGGTCAGTTTAAGGATAAAGTTAGGGACAGGTGTGGTGGTGTGGGTCAGTTTAAGGATAAAGTTAGGGACAGGTGTGGTGGTGTGGGTCAGTTTAAGGGTAAAGTTAGGGACAGGTGTGGTGGTGTGGGTCAGTTTAAGGATAAAGTTAGGGACAGGTGTGGTGGTGTGGGTCACTTTAAGGGTAGAGTTAGGGACAGGTGTGGTGTGTGGGTCAGTTTAAGGGTAAAGTTAGGGACAGGTGTGGTGGTGTGGGTCAGTTTAAGGGTAAAGTTAGGGACAGGTGTGGTGGTGTGGTTCAGTTTAAGGGAAGAGTTAGGGACAGTTGTGGTGGTGTGGGTCAGTTTAAGGGTAAAGTTAGGGACAGGTGTGGTGGTGTGGGTCAGTTTAAGGGTAGAGTTAGGGACAGGTGTGGTGGTGTGAGTCAGTTTAAGGGTAAAGTTAGGGTCAGGTGTGGTGGTGTGGGTCAGTTTAAGGGTAAAGTTAGGGACAGGTGTGGTGGTGTGGGTCAGTTTAAGGGTAGAGTTAGGGTCAGGTGTGGTGGTGTGGGTCAGTTTAAGGGTAAAGTTAGGGACAGGTGTGGTGGTGTGGGTCAGTTTAAGGGTAAAGTTAGGGACAGGTGTGGTGGTGTGGGTCAGTTTAAGGGTAAAGTTAGGGACAGGTGTGGTGGTGTGGGTCAGTTTAAGGGTAGAGTTAGGGACAGGTGTGGTGGTGTGGGTCAGTTTAAGGGTAGAGTTAGGGACAGGTGTGGTGGTGTGGGTCAGTTTAAGGGTAGAGTTAGGGACAGGTGTGGTGGTGTGGGTCAGTTTAAGGGTAGAGTTAGGGACAGGTGTGGTGGTGTGGGGCAGTTTAAGGGTAAAGTTAGGAACAGGTGTGGTGGTGTGGGTCAGTTTAAGGGTAGAGTTAGAGACAGGTGTGGTGGTGTGGGTCAGTTTAAGGGTAGAGTTAGAGACAGGTGTGGTGGTGTGGGTCAGTTTAAGGGTAGAGTTAGGGTCAGGTGTGGTGGTGTGGGTCAGTTTAAGGGTAGAGTTAGGGACAGGTGTGGTGGTGTGGGTCAGTTTAAGGGTAGAGTTAGGGACAGGTGTGGTGGTGTGGGTCAGTTTAAGGGTAGAGTTAGAGACAGGTGTGGTGGTGTGGGTCAGTTTAAGGGTAGAGTTAGGGTCAGGTGTGGTGGTGTGGGTCAGTTTAAGGGTAAAGTTAGGGTTTAGGTGTGGTGGTGTGGGTCAGTTTAAGGGTAGAGTTAGGGACAGGTGTGGTGGTGTGGGTCAGTTTAAGGGTAAAGTTAGGGTCAGGTGTGGTGGTGTTGGTCAGTTTAAGGGTAAAGTTAGGGTCAGGTGTGGTGGTGTGGGTCAGTTTAAGGGTAGAGTTAGGGACAGGTGTGGTGGTGTGGGTCAGTTTAAGGGTATATATAAATATATATATATATATATAAAATGCATAAAAAACATTTTTTGGCCTGAAGTGCTCTTTTAAAATTGCGTTTTCTAAGAGTGCTGCTTCAATGGTTTGCCCTCTGGAAGGAATCGACCAGTATTCGCTTCCTATGACTCATTTGGTCTGTTAATTCCAATAAAGCGATTACAGTTTGATGACGCAGAAGAGTAGATCATGTAACCCTTACTTGTGGTGTACATGATTGTAGCATCTCAGGCTTCATGGGGTGTGGGTAAAATAATAAAATTGCAGGTTATAAGGTGAGAGAAAATTCATTAAATAACGGCCAACCATTGCACACGTGCTCTTCTCTGATCTCGGAGAAAGTGTCGGACGATTCAAATAATGAAACATCCAAGAAAAACGAAACGGAGTGGAATGGAATTAAAAATACAGTATTTTAACACAACACAGAATTGTAGGAGTGTAATGATTTTATATATATATATATATATATATATATATATATATATATATATATATATATATATATATATATATATATATATATATATATATTACATACATATACATTTGCATACATATATATAAATAAAACGTATGTATGTGTGTATATATGTATGTATGTATGTATGTGTGTGTATATATATATTTAATGAATATATATATAAATAAATAAAACACATATACTCATATATATATTATATATATGTATGTGTGTGTGTGTGTGTGTGTGTGCATGTGTGTGTCCCAGACCAGGTTCAGTCTCTTCATCTCCTGCTTGTTTTGCAATTTTGATTTCCATCAAAAATTTAATCACAAGTGTTTAAGGGCTCAGCACTGGCCTGTGTGCTGCCCTGAATTTCTAATTTTAGTCTTTTCTTTCAGGATTTATTTTTTGTATAATTCAAGTGCGCTTTTCAATATCTCCCAGTTATTAAATTTTAATTCGAAGATCATTAGCATATAAATTGAAAAGGCTTTTTTTATATAGTTGCCCACTCTTTCAGAGGAAATTTAAGAGTGCAATATTTTTTTTTCACCACTCCCATTTAAATGTAAAATAGTAAAAATAAAAACTAATAAACAAAAAAGGAAACTAATCTTTTTTTTTTTTCTCCACATTACTCATTTTTTGAAAGTGGTACAGGCATGGCAGCGTTTTTCATGATGGGAACGTGTCAGTGTATTCTGGTTCAAGGAAACTAGGGCTGTCAGCCTAATCTCTTCCAGTCATCTCCTGAAATAGCCTGAGAGTAATAAATTCTCATTAGGTGACAGGGTTGAAATTCTGTTACCGCAGTTTGGAGTTGGTTTTCAAAATGAATCGGTGAAAGAGCGTACCTGTGCACAATAATAAATGCCTTCTGGCTCTTTCTGTGGAGGACGTGACATTAAGAAGTGACTCCACACTGTACGAGATTTTTGAAGAAATGTAAATTTAAAAATGACTGCTTTGTTTGATTTGTATTTGTGTTTTAAATTTGAACATTTCTGTCGTTATGGTAGCGTTTCAGGCATGTTAACTACCAACTTGTATAATCAAAAACACGGCTACTAGCATTATTCTAAAATAAATATATCACCACTAAAAATAAAACCACTGGAAAACACCCATTTCTTTTCTTTTATCAGCTTTGGCCAATACGTTTTTCTATTTGTCCGATATGTGTTGGAAGCAGGACTTTTATTTTGACAGAGAAACCCGTTAGCGGTTGGTTTGTTGTAAGGTACGTTCACACCAAACGTGAATAGAGCGTCTGGAGCGAATGATTTCCATGTTAAGTCAATGGAAAGGCGCGTTGACGTGCGTCTGGAGGTCCTGCGGCGCGATAGACGCGTTTCGTGCGGCGCGATGGATGCGATTCCGCCTCATTTGCGCATCCAGTTCGCGCGAATAACGCAAATTTGAAGCGAATTGAGCGTCTTGCGCGTGTGGTGCTTTTTGTGCGTCAATTTTGCCATCAATTCGCGCCGCGTTAACCAATGAGGAGCCTGCTTGCTGCTGCCACGTGATGAGAAACCCTGCATATAATTAATGTAGTTGTTTAAAGCTAAAATATGTGGTTTACCTAGGATGTTTTACTCATAGACAGAGCCTATTTAAAAAGAACACTCTTGCGTTCTTGGAGTTGTGAGATCCAGGCGATCTCCGGGCACTCAGCGCTCCTTAACCCCGGCGAGAGCAGCCTTTCCTCGGCCAGTCCTTCTGGCGTTTGCCGCTGGCTCGGATATCTATGTAGAGATTAAACATGACATACTTCGTCTTGTGTAATGTCTAATGGGCGATATTTGGTCCAATTAATCTATTGTTGCCTACCAAATCATTTTAACTATGGGCAAAGTGAAGTTTCATAACTTTATATTTTATTTAGATATACATGCAGTGAAGATAATCCATGTAGTGCGTTGGCTGAAGCACATGTGCTGTTAATGCTTAATATATTTCACCTGAAGCGCCTTTAACGCGCGTCTATTTCGCTTCAAATGCTCGATTTCTACACGCGTCCAATTAGCTGCGGAAGCGCAAATAGATTCAAAATGTTCACGCGTCAAACTAGACGTGGTAGACGCGATTTTAACGCTCAATTCACGTTTGGTGTGAACGCAGCGTTAGAAACCAACTATTATCATCCAAAACACTGCTATGAGCATGATTTGTTTTCCAGTGTGTTTCATTATTATTAATGTTGTAGTTAATGGTGTGCTTTTGTTTTTATTGGCATCAGCCAATAAGTGTTTGAAGTGGAACTTTTCTTTTGACACTGAGAAAACAAATCCTAAATGCAGGCAAGCCAGAACACACATTAATTTTAATAAATATTATGTAAAATAAATTTTTATTGCAGCATTATAATTGTGATTTTTGCAGTCTTTATCGGCAATCAAAAAAACCTTACAGACATTATTTATTTAGTAGCTTTGGCCAATACGTTTTTCTATTTGTCTGATATTTGTCAGAAGCAGTACTTTTATTTTGGCCACAGTTTGTTTTAGAAACCAACTAATATGATCCAAAACGCTGCATATTGCGCATAATATTGGCCATCAGAAAATATACAGACGTTAATTATTATTGCTGTTATTATTAATATTATTATTTGTGCTGATATTTTTATTTTTGCTTTGAGCATTTATATAAACACTAAAAAATAAATTTGGTTTTAAAATATATCAAATAGCATCAAATGTTCATGTTGTGATAATTACTCAAGCTTTTATATATCACAGTGTACGTTATTATCATGATATTGAAATAAGGTGTAAAAAAAATGTGTCATACTATAATGTTTTTCTTATAACGAAAAGAAAAGTGATTTTTATATTTTGTCTTTTAAAAAAATAGTATTTATTTCTTTTTATATTTCTTTGAGACTGTCTTTCCTTCTGAGAGAGCACATTCAGTAGATATAGATGGAGCTGTAGATTGTGTAGATTGCAGACACATGTATCAAGTTGATTTTATTCCTCTGCAGAGAGTTCTGGCTAATGCATATATAGTTGTAGTTTTTCTCCCAAACATAAATCTCTGCTATTCTGAACTGTTATGAATGTCTCCCACACAGAAGGGAAGTATTGTATGCTTTAAAACCGTTCTTGTGCATTACTGAATTCAGTGTTAAATTAGGTTATGCTGCTGTATAGAGTTTCTGAATTTGTTTTGATTGCTTCTAGTTCTTCTCTAACATTTGTTCTTATTGTACTTTAATAGTTTACAAGACATGAATTGCCCCAAAATCACAGTTGGGCACTTAAAGAGGACCTATTATGGTTTTCTTTTTTTTTCCTTTTCTTTTTTTTTTTCAGTGTGTAATAATGAAAAAGACAATGATAGAGAGAATAACTTTGCAGAGCTGTGTTTCTGAACTCTATGAAACACCTCCATTGTAGTCGTGATTGTTCTTCTGGGAACCAGCACATCTTAATATTTCTCATTTAAATAATTCATATGCAGAATCAATGGGCGGGGCCTGGTACGGCAGTGTTTCCCAACCGTTTTTTTTTTTTTTTTTTTTTTGCCACGGCACAGTTTTGAAAAGTAAAAAAAAATCCCACAGCAAACCACTATATAAAATTATAACAAAATTGCATGATCACACATTGCTTCAAATGGCATATAAAAGCTAGATATTATATTAAAATAGTAGGGGAGAGTGGGGCAGAACCTAACGCTTTCTCAGTTTGTGTAAATCCACTTGAGGTTCAGAGTATTTATTTTTTTCCCACATTAATTGCACACGTCTAGCACAATTATGTGGTTTTGTTTCATTGATACAGTGTATACTTTTTTCTTGATTTACCTCCGAAATAATGGAAGTGAAATATAGTTCATTGTAATATGACAGATTAACATGTTGTCTTATATAATAAATAAAAAAATCCAAAACAAACTAAAATATTAATAAAAAATGATCAATAAAATACAATTATTATATTAACTAAAAAATTAATAAAAATAAACACATTTGAGTTTGACAACAAACACATCGCAAAATATACATAATAGTTAAAAATAAAAATTAATAACTTCTGAAAATTGACTGAATTGAAAATTATTACTCACCTCTTTCTCATGGTTTCTCAATATAATTCATAAAAGTATAGAATATAATATAATATCATATTTCTAATAGGGGTTCATTGTAGCGCAGTGTGACAACATGCCTACCAGCGCAACTGGGATTTAACCCCGGCTTGTGACTTCTGCTGTTAGATCAGCATTAAATAACTATCTCAACTGTTAAATGAAAACAGTTCCATCAAGTGTAACGTTTGGTGGTGGGGGGATTATGGGGTGGGGTTGTTTTTCAGGGGTTGGGCTTGGCCCCTTAGTTTCAGTGAAAAGAACTCTTAATGCTTCAGCATACCAAGACATTTGGACAATTTCATGCTCCCAACTTTGTGGGAACAGTTTGGGGACGGCCCCTTCCTGTTCATACATGACTGCGCTCCAGTTCACAAAGCGATGGATGAGCAAGTTTGGTGTGGAGGAACTTGACTGGCCTGCACAGAGTCCTGACCTCAACCCGATAGATCAGCTTTGGGATGAATTAGAGCGGAGACTGAGAGCCAGGTCTTCTCGTCCAACATCAATGCCTGACCTCACAAATGCGTTTCTAGAAGAAAATGGTTAAAAATTCCCATGAACACACTCCAAAACCTTGAGGAAAGCTTTCCCAGAAGAGTTGAAGATGTTATCTCTGCAAAGGGTGGGCCGACTCCATATTAAACCCAATGGATTAAGAATGGGATGGCATTAAAGTTCATGCGTCCCAAAACTTTTGGCAATATAGTGTACTTAAAACAGTACATTCGCTTTAACTTGACGGCAAGTATCAGACTAAGGCTATTCTCTGCTCTACAAATACAAAAAAAAGTTAGCCTTTATGGACATTTTCTTGAGTAAAGAAAACTCTGTAATTACTCAAACATCAGTGCTTTATTTACTCTTGCATTGCAAACAAGTAGAGATCTCCAAACTGTGCCTGGCTCATTCTATATGGAGGTGGGAGGAGTTATGAGGTTTGACTGACAGTTTGAGGAGCCAATGGTTTAGTCACAACATTTTTTACATTTTTTATATTGGTTAAATATTTGTAAAACCCACTTACAGACATAAAGGATGACAAATAGCATTTATTTTATAAAACAATGACGAAATATAGAGAGAGGCCCAACAGCGTGTTGATATATTCTTATTTGTAGCATTTATTAATTTTTTTGAATAATTTTTGGGAATTGGATAATTTTCCATGGCACACCTGACAGGCTATGGAAAGGAGTGGGATATTTCCTAAACATGCTCGAGGCTTGACCAATCACAACACACTGTTCTAGTAGACCAATCAGAGCACATTGTGTATTTTAGAAGGAGGGGCTTCATAGAGGCAGGAACTAAGCAGAGTGTTTCTGACAGACTGGGAAGAGACAGGCTGCAACAATAGAGAATATGAGAAAATAATCAACACTTTCCAAGCAGGAAAACCTGTTCTAGTAGAGCACAAAAATTAAATCATTTCTTTGAAAAGTGGCATAATAGATCCCCTTTTAAAATGCCACTTCATGTTTCTGTCTCTTCTAGTTTCCTTTGCTCTTGCTGAGCAGTCCTGGAGTCATGAGTTGTCAGGAGGTTCCTAACCCCAGCCAGGAGCCGAAGGACACAGCTGTGGTCCCCACAGAGTCAGGAGCCACGCAAGCGGTGCCGACAACTTCACCGAAGCTCCCCTCGGTCACCGTAAAGACCGAGGTGGCTTCCACCGCCGAGTCTGTGGCCAGTAACGGCAAAGCGAGCGATGGCAACATACCCGCGGAGATCTGTGTGGTTTTGGGGAGCTCTCGCAACTCGCAAACACAAGGTATGAAATAGTTTTTAGTTGATATGTTCTACAAATGGGTGGCCATGTGTATCCCTTTATATTTATCTATCTATCTATCTATCTAATCTATCTTATCTATCTTATCTATCTTATCTATCTTATCTATCTTATCTATCTTATCTATCTATCTATCTATCTATCTATCTATCTATCTATCTATCTATCTATCTATCTATCTATCTATCTATCTATCTATCTATCTATCTATCTATCTATCTATCTATACATACATACTTTTGGAATGAAGTTTCTCAATATGATCAATTTCACTGTATTTTTTCAATTCATGTACAGTTTGACAGTAGAGTACTTATTTTAATGTCGATTTATTTAGCTAAGCAAAGTAGTGTATAAGCTACTCAAAATACTCAGTGTCATGTTTACTACTCACCCGCTGCAAAATAATTATACTTCAGTTCTCAAAAATGTATATTTATTTAACAATTTGACTAGAAGCCTTGTCAAATGACTGTCATTTCAACTTAGATGGTGGAGAAGGTGAGGTTAGCTACAAGGATCGAGTGAGCTATCTCTAAGCAGTGTTGATGATGACATTTAGGCTAATTTAGATTTCAATCCATCAAAAGTGATCGACATGCGTATCTACTGTTGTATTGTATGGCAACACTGGCAGGGAATAATATTAACCTTTGTCATTTGACAAACTGTTGTGTGCTACTTGGAGTTTCCAATTCTTACTTTACTGGCATCTTGCGTTGGATCTAGACAACACAGGGGATATTATCATAATGTTATCTTACTAAGAAACTTTCAGTTTAATCAGAAATAGGTTCGACAGTCAAGAAGTGGATAAAGTCATTACTTACTGCTTGCAGGAATTGGAATCGGCCCTTTCTTCAGTTTTAGACGCTGAGCGAATCCTGCTTGATATTGTCCCAGGTTTAGAAAAACTCTCCGTGGTGAAATGGGCAGAGCAAACTAACAATTTTGAGTTAAATTGTTGTGGTATCTGATTGTAAATAAACATCAACCATGACTGTTGACCTTTTTTATCTGTGGGAAGGGTATGAAAAGTCCTCACATCCCCTGCACAGCCTGGAACATAACATTTATTTCCATGATCTGCCATTTTCGCTACCCTCGCGTGAGGCTTGTTTACCTGAACTCCCAATGATTCGGCTGCGCAGTTCTGCTTGACATTGCAGATGTTTTAAGGGTGTACATAATCAGGATTCCAGCGATCGCTTCACAGTTGGCGTTATGAGAATCGCCTGTTTTTCCGTGGTGTTTTTCACAAAATAGATTTGATGGAGGAGGCAATGGTGTTTGAGACTCGCTGTATTTTTCTTTTAAAGGACTCAGGATTTTGTTTCAAGACCAGTTAAGACTGCTGGGATATCACTAAATTGCCGGTGCATTGTCTGATTTATTTATTAACATCATTCATTGGTTTGGATGTAAAACTCACTGCTTCAGATGCAATCAATAACTAATTTCTAATTTGATTTATTTATTGTGCCGGTTCAGAAATTAGGGATTGTGTTAAAAATGACACCAAAATTAATATAAATGCTCACAAAATTCAAGATATTGTTACAAAAATGTTTATATGAGATCTGGATTTTTATATTGTAATGTGATATGATTAATCAATATCAAGAGCAAGAGCGCTGTTTTCACACATTTGAGCATGACTGCAAACATTTATATTGCTTTTATACAAACATTTAAATAAAGAAAATATTAAAACGTCTTAAGAATGAATGGTTATGTCTTGTGGACTATATGCAAACATTTTCTACGTAAAATATCTTATTCAGCACAGCATTACATGAAAAATATCATGCATTTTGTATGATCCCTCGCAGGGTTTTTCCTACATTTAAATTTTTTTGGCGGCCGCCAAAACAAATTTTTGTCCCGCCAAAAGTCTTATTTAATGAGTTATTGTGATTTATAAATTGATGTCGATGACAAATGTGTGTGACAGGACACGTTAACTGAGTGACAGAGAATGCATCATTGCTCTTTTTCACTCGCACATATCAATCAAAATCAACTGAACTGACACAATGGTAAAAGGTCGGAAGACGGAATCCATGTTCCATGTGGTGCGTTCGATATTTTCCCTGAATTACTGCTGAATTATAAAGTCTGGATTCACACAACGCGTCCAACACTGAACTCACGAATCGGTGTGTAATCTTTTACTCACATAACTTCTGAAATGAGAATGCAAGTGTGCTTACCCCATTAAACAAGAGGGCTTAGTAAGAATTAGTCTTAATAATTCACAGTATTTTCATGTATTTATTAGTATTTATATTGATAATGTGTAACAAAAAAAATGTTTAGACTGGAATAAGGTGAAACCAGAACAACGCAAGTTGTTGATAACCAATACTTTTATTAAATTGTATATGGTAGAGAATTAGACTATTTGTTATTACTTTTTTAATGCTACTTTTTGATGATTGTTGCCAAAATAATTAATCAGTAAACCATGCAAACGGTGTAAAAATGAGGAACAAAAGAAACAAACATCAATACATCATACATAATGAGATATCAAAATTAGATAAGCAAAAAAAAAAAAACAAGTTTGCATTTATTTTACATTTATTGTCAGTATTGGACTCACAGATAACGCGAGTAGGTACTTTTACTGTTGGTGTGTCTGTGTCTGTGTGTGCGTGTGCGTGGATGACGATGTCTGGTCAGCCAGCACCGAAGACCATTTCTGACCCAGGAAAAACCCTGCCTCTTTATTTTGTTAAAATGATTCAGATTTTCACAGATTCTGCAAGCGGTTCACATACTTTTTCTTGCAACTGTATGATATCATTTGTTTCTGCTGCTTCTTTATTTGTGTTTTGTTCAGGAGATTCTGTACTCTTTCAGAAGATGTGTAATAGCGACCCCTACCGTGTAACAGTAAAAACATGGAAATCCCCAAAATTCGGTCAATGGCAGGGAAAGAGTTGAGAGTGTCACTGTGTTTTCTGAGATATTAACATGTTTTCAGCGCAGTCAAAATAAGACGCTTACAGAACAGAAAAACTTGGCTGCTAATGTGATAATTAAAAAATCAACATCCAAACCATGATGATATACATATTGATTGACTGGTAGTTACTGTGACTATACAGCAAGTAAATCATAATTGAGACATTTGCAGAAATATCTGATAATATTTCTCTTTTCAAGGAACACCAGCTTGTAGTTTCCCAACTTGTGCTAAAGTTTTAAACTGTAAGCCATTCGGTGTAATGTCTGAAGGTGTAATTACACAATGCACCTTTACTAAGACTTGAAACTTAGTAAAGTTTATTTACTTATATTTTACTTTACTGATATTTCCTCTGTTCTCTCTCTTACAGGCTCTTACATCTGTGGAGTATGTGGCAAAAAGTACAAATACTACAACTGCTTTCAGACGCATGTCCGAGCTCACACAGGTGCCGTTCTATTCTTCACCTACTCAATTTGATTTAGGATAGTTGTAAGTTCATGAACTGATTCGTACTGGGAGCATAGTTCTGACTTTGAAATAATATGAAGACCATAAACAGACAACAAAGACAGTACAACTTTCCATCACCTTGTCTTAGATGGTTGCGCATTACACCAATCATCTTACTCACAAACCCATGACTCAATGTGTATGTATATAAGTGAATGTGTGTGTGTGTGTGTGTGTGTGTGTCACACACACACAGTAGCTGGTCATATAGTTCGAATATCATCAAAAAGTTGATTTTATGTGATTCTTGTATATTATATTCATTCATTACACAAAGATGGATATATTTAAAATGTTTATTTATTTTAATTGTGATAATTATAACTGACAACTAAGGAAAATTCCAAATTCAGTATCTCAGAAAATTTGAATATTGTGAAAAGGTTTAATAATGAAGAGACCTGGTGCCACACTCTAATCAGATAATGAACTCAACACAACGGCAAAGGCCTTTAAATGGTCTCTCAGTCTAGTTCTGTAGGCTACACAATCATGGGGAAGACTGCTGACTTGACAGTTGTTCAAAAGACGACCATTGACATCTTGCACAAGGAGGGAAAACACAAAAGGTCATTGCAAAAGAGGCTGGCTGTTCACAGAGCTATGTGTCCAAAGAGGCAAAGGGAAGGAAAAGATGTTGTGGAAATAAATGTACAAGCAATAGGGATAACCGCCACTGGAGAGGAATGTGAAACAAAACCCAATTAAAAATGTTTGGGAGATTCACAAAGAGTGGACTGCAGCTGGAGTCGGTGCTTCAAGAACCACTACGCAGAGATGTATGCAAGACATGGGTTTCAGCTGTCGCATTCCTTGTGTCAAGCCACTCTTGAACAATAGACAGCATCAGAAGCGTCTCACCTGGGCTAAAGACAAAAATGACTGGAATGCAGTGCCAAAGCAACCAGTACCTGGTTTAAGGACCATGGTTTCCCTGTTCTTAATTGGCCAGCAAACACACCTGACCTTAGAAAATCTATAGGCTATTGTGAAGAGGAAGATGCGATATGCCAGACCCAATAATGTAGAAGAGCTGAAGGCCACTATCAGAGCAACCTGGGCTCTCATAACACCTGAGCAGAGCCACAGACTGATCGACTCCATCCCACACCGCATCGCTGCAGTAATTCAGGCAAAAGGAGACACTACTAATTATTGAGTGCTGTACATGCTCATACTTTTCAGCTGGTCAAGATTTCTAAAAATCCTTTCTGGATTTTTATTGGTCATGAGTAATATTAAAATTTTCTGAGATACTGAATTTGGGATTTTCCTTAGATGTCAGTTATAATCATAAATTAAAAGAAGCAGATGATTTGCTGTGGCGACCCCTGAAGGGAACAGCCGAAAGAAGAAGAATTATAAATTAAAGAAATAAACATTTCAGTCTGTGTGTAATACATTAATATAATATTTCAATTTTTGAATGAAATTAGTAAAATAAATCAACTTTTTGATGATATTCTAATTATTTGACCAGCACCTGTATGTGCTGGTCATGCTGCTGGAGCAGTTATTGGTGAATGCATCATTAAAAGTGCTGAGATGTTAAGAAATCATTAACGAACTGAAGTCTGAATCACAACCAAAATCATAAAAATACTTATCACATAACCAGTTCATATATCTGTCTGTATTTTGTGTGGTTTCTTGCTATGTAGAGGCCGAGGGTACGGCTTCAGGAGAAGGAGCATCTCTGGGAATCAATAGTGAGTTGCACATTTTCTCATTCATTGGAATTTTTTGAGTAATTGTCCTGGAATTTCTAAATAAAGTGGATAAAACTTTGTGAAATAGTCTTTTCACAAATTTTCTATTAATAAAAGTCCTTGTTTTCTAATCCAGGTTCTTTCCGTTATACATGTGACGTCTGTGGGAAAAAATACAAGTACTACAGCTGTTTTCAGGAGCACCGAGACCTCCATGCTGTTGATGGTGAGTTTTGCATTCCCTCGTTTCATTTGTAATGTATCCAAACTATCCAGTTTTTGGTTTACTGTATGTCATTGAGCGCAGGGGTGCTGTCACAGCTGTTTGAAATGTCTCCATATTTAATTTGGGTTTTACATGTACAATGTAAAACCTATTGAGAAATATATAAAATGGTTATATAAAAACGGTTAAGGACACAATTGTAGTCAAGACCAAATAGACCAGAACCCAGACCTAGAACAAGACTAGACACTTTGCCATTTAACCAACAAAACTGTTAGATCAGACGCTTTAATATCCTGAAATTAAGACCATCAGTCGGAAGGGTTCATTAAAATCGCCTTAGGGTCATTCCGTGTCAAATCAACCATATTTTGGAAAGTTCCCCAGCTCAAATTTAATTTTGTTGTTATTATTTTTTTACAAAGACAAGAATACATAGTGATGAAAGCTAAAATATTAAATGTCACATATGTATATTAAAGAGAGATTGGTAGGTCTATTAGTTAAATCTGTCGACTTTAGCAATCTTAGTGCATTTTACAATTTACCATTTTACTCATCAAGATCTCCATATCTCTGATATTGAACCATATAGAGCTCCGGAGGTCACCTGACCCAATCTGTTTACGACGCCATTTTGGCAGGCAGGAACAGCCGGCGCCAGCGTGAGTTTCAAGGCAACAGAGATCACTGCACACCTCAACGGATCTCTATAATTCATCCGGGGTGCTTTTGTTTGTTTTATTATGTGTGCGTGTGCGCGTGCATGCGCGCGGTTGTCCGTGAGGGGCTGCCCGGGTTACTTTCGTTTTGTTTATTTATTTGATTAAAGTTTTTTTTTTTTTTTTTAGATGTTCACAGCTTACATTTTAAGAGAGAAATCAGGAATAGATTAACATTATATGTTAGCAGTTAACACGAACTCGTCCAAATCAGCGCGCCACTGTGTGCATCTGTTCCATAGGTCCGTGTTGTGCATGCCAGATAAAATCAGTCATTACAATAAATGTCTTTTCTAATTTTTTTTTGTTTCAGTATTTATTTATTGAATCTTAATTTAGTTTCAAATAGCCTTTCTGGATGTTATTTATTTATAAAAGCACTTATGTTTTTCACTATTAAATAGCCTATCGTATTTAATGGGAACTTTATTTTTATCATTAGTTATGTGAGGCAAAATTTGTTTTTCTCATTTGCTTTGCCCTGTCTGTTCTGACATCCTGGCGCACATCATCTGTCCATCATGTTGAAATAGTAAGGTTTAAACAGTCTGGTTTAAATTATTTTATAGCTACAAATGCTATAGCGGCTCCGATTGCCTACCAAAATGGCAGCGTTTAGGCTGTGTGACGTCAACCTCCGGAGCTCTATAGGGCCATTAATATAAAGATACTAAAATACAAGTTTAAGAACTAGAATCTAAAAAGATATTGACATATATTTAATACTTCTTGAGATATAGGAATGCAACCCCCCCCCCCCCCCCCCCCATGGTCACATTTGGCATATAATGAAACAAAGATTGCTGAAGTCAAAGTATTTCACTCATATCCAACCATCTCTGTGTAAATAAAATAATGATGCTGCCATCTTACTAAAATACCCCCCACCTCCCTGTAATTTGGCTCCTAATCTCAACAGAAAATTGTCATTTTGACTCTCCTCTACAAAATAGTCACTTACTCAGTAAATATACATTTTTGACATTTCCTATTTTGGCTTTCTTCACCATTCATATTTGTCTTTGTACAGAATTTTTTTTAACAAAATCAAATATTTGAGCTGAGAACCTCTGGTTGAGTAAGTTCTTTCAAAGTACTTTCCACAAATATGATCATCACAAATCCTGTTTTCTGTTGAATAACTATTGTATTAAATATTAGATATAATCAAGGAAATATAGCTGCAAGCAGCAATTTAAAGGGGTTCAAGCACTTTACGGACTCTAAGCACATAAATAAAAAGTTATCATGTTTAACTTAGCAAGCCTGTAACCATCTTAGCCATAGATGGAAAAGCCAATTTACAGCCAATGCAGAACATTTACCATAGAAAATATATAGTTTTTAAAGCTTTTTAATACTTATAGCCCCAACTCTGGCCCAACCTCCATAAAAGAGTGCATGCTACTTTAGGATCATGTGCCACAAGTGCTCACCTAATGATGCAAAGGTTTTATTTAGGAATTATAGGCTTTTTGTTTACATGCACTCTTAGTTAGCCCCTCGTGCATTAAATTCCCTCTGGGTGGAGATAAGGTTTTCCTTAAACCTAATCCAGCCTTCATTTCGAAAAGTTTCCCTGCGTTCACATCGGAGGTGTTGGAGCTGTCTGCTTTTCACCCTCCGCCCTTTTCCTCCGCAGAGGATCAAAGGTTGAATGCCCTGTGTCTGGTCCATGCATTACAGACGTATTTGACTAGGACCAGCGTGTTTCAGAAGAGTGACCAACTCTTTGTTCCATGGTTTCCTTCTCAGAAAGGGGATCCCCTGTTTAAACAACACCTCACATTGGCTTGTGGACGCTATTATTTTGGCCTACGAATCAAAGTGAGTGCTACCCCAAGGTAACATCAGAGCTCATCACACGAGGAGCTTGGCCGCCTCTTGGGCTCTGTTCAGGGGAGTATCACTGCAGGATATATGTTCTGCTGCCAGTTGGGCTTCTCCCCATACGTTTGTGCGTTACTACAGGCTGGATGTCACCAGAATCTCTGTAGCACATTCGGTCTTGGGGGTGGGGTCTTCCTAACCCTGCCTTCTTTTGTGTGCCAGTGCCACAAATATGTTTCATGTCCTGCTCCATACTGCAGTTATGCGTATGCGTCGGTTTGGCGAGTTCGTGATTATTAGACGTGGCGAGCACCGCCCCTTGGGGTGACCATCTTTTTCTGGCTAACAGGACCTCTCCGTGAGTGTATTGGGCAATCGGAGAGCTGTCCATCTCTCTCCCATAGGTGGATCTCGAAATGAGATGAAAGAGAACAATAAGTTACTGTTGTAACCCCGGTTCTCTGAAACATTGAGTGGAGAGATCAACCAGCTTTGCCCCGCTTGCCGCACGAGAACCAAATATACTTACTGATATACAGTAGCGTATGCAGCCTATATATGTCCGCAGGTAAGGGGCGGGGCCTTACTGGGCATTGGCTGCGTGCTCCTGCCTATCTTGTCAGACTTGGTGCAATCGGATGCTTCTGCATAGGTCAGGTACGGATGCCTTCACATTACGGATACATTCCGTAATGCATGTGAAGCGAAATATCAGGTTTCAACTAGTTGTTTTGAAAAATCCAAAATATAAGAAAATATCACCAGGTGCCGATCAATTTGAGCATTGGTGACTTTGTAGAAGGGGTGAGTACGACCATCCCTTAAAAGTTTAAAGTCTCTACGACGTATGGTTTGGTCTGCCCGATCAATTTTAGGGGTGCTGGAAATCCTACATACCACTGTCACTGCTTTTCTACACACACACACACACACACACACACACACACACACACACACACACACACACACACACACACACACACACACACACACACACACACACACACACACACACACACACACACACACACACACACACACATTGATTGGATATTGGGTGCTACTGTATTTAGATATGTCCCAATATTACAATTTTAGATTTCTAGCATATTTTAAAAATTGCAAACCTCTTATAAAATGCAGAAACAAAACAGCTTCAAATATATTAAGTTTCATAATTTGGTTGACAGTCAAATGTTTTCTGGAGGTTGAGTACTGACCATTGACCAAGTTTCAGGTCATACTGTGGGCAATATTTGTGGAAAAAAAAGCCTCAATTTAAAGAGGAAATTATGAAAAAAGCTCTCTTTTTTCCATTTTTTAATTGCCAACAGTACTTAACAGTAACACACTTTGTTGATCTTCAAAACATTTTTCCCCATAAAAGCTGATGGCAAATGTATATACACATCTTGACATGAATTACTGATCATAAATTCTTTATTATTTTCTTTACTAATGAAGCAAGCATTGTAACTCCAGTGACAATAAAACCAGTGACATTTTTATGAAAGATATATTTTCTAAGATGGTGTTTGTGATGCTATTGATGCATTTATCCTCTTCATAACTCTCATCTTTCCCTGCAGTTGTTTTCTGTAAATACTGTAGTTTAAACATAGGCATGAAATTAAGACCCTCATTGGGAGAAGCAGTACTTTTGTCATCTTTAGAGATCTTAAACGCATGTATGAGTCTGCTATAAGGTTAAAAGTCTTGCCTTCACTAATTTCCATCCTCTTTTTGTTGTGTTGTTCAGATCCATATGACCATGTGATACCTGTGGAAGACCTAAAAGAGGAGACTGAATCCTACCAGAAAATGGGACCAAGTAAGAGTGCCTAACATCTCTGTTGCTCGTGGTTCTCTTTCATGTCGGTCATTTTGATGCTGCATCAGTAGCTGACTGAGAACTCAACCCGGGAGTGATGACTTCTCATGACCAAATGCACTGCAAAAAGTCAGAAATCTGAGGCAGCCAGCTTCAAAGTTTACTCAATTTATGGAAGAAAAAAAGATTGTTTATAGTTGCTCTGCGGTTCCATCAAACACAGTATATTCTATGAACTCAAAATGAATGTTTTTGACTTGCAAATCCACATTTAATCGGCTTGCATTTGACGTTAATATGAGTATTGATATTACATGACAGTGTAACAAATTGTGTAGTGAAATATAATAAAAAAAAATTCAGAATAACAAATATTTGTCATCATCACTTCCCAAAGCTTTGACCAAAAATATGAGTAATTAAAATGTATCAACAGTGCTCAAACTAGAGAACTTAGTTCAACCCTCACCACCAAACTTGACATTTTATGTTCTTGCTTGTTAATATTTTAAGTTGCTCAAACTTGCCAAAAGATTGACTTTAGTTAATATTTTCAATGTCAACTTGGACCCACTTTATATTACGAGGCCTTAACTACTATGTACTAACATTGTAATTAATCATTTGATACAATACACTTTGTATCAAATTGTGTACATACATGTCTTTACATTGTACTTACATTAAAACAAATACCTGCATGTAATTACGTCTGTAATTAATTTCTGCAGTTACTTTTGTTATTACACAGTTGGCACTTCCCTTACACCTAACCCTACCCTTAAACTTACCCATACCAACACGCCTGTCCCTAACTCTACCCGTATCCCTCCTCAATATCAGCAAAAGTGTTTTGCAATACAATTTGAACACCATAAATACATTGTACTTATTTTTTGATTTAAGTACATAGTACTTAAGGCCACCTAATGTAAAGTGGGGCTGTCAACTTCTTTGATAGTTCAATCAACCTTTAAATTGGAGTTTGTTTGATGATTGATTTTTTTTAACAGTGTAGAATTAGGCAAATTAATTTTCATATACCGTTTAAGCCCCAGTGTGCATATAAACAGGGCTAAGCTGTCAGCATGACAACCGCTCCACCGTGGTTTTTGCATGTATTAATAATTTTGTAATTTGGACCTGTGCAGACCCCTATGCAATGGTAGCTTAAAGTCTGCATGAAACTATAACTATATAATGTAGGGCAGGGCTTGATTTTGTCCGTGGGGAATTGATTGGATGGTTGCGGTTTGCTATTGGTGGATCTTGTGGGTGACGGGTTGCCCCGCCCTCATCATCAGAAGAGAAGAGATGTCACTACAAGAGAGATTCTGATTCAAGATTATGAGGTCACATGAAAATGATAATGATGTGCATGGATAAATCATTTATGATAAAAACTGCAATATGCCATAAAAAAAAAAAGAATTGTCAATCTTTGATTTTCGTGATGGGATAAGCTGCTGACGCTGCATTGAAGTGACTGATCTGAAAGGGAATGTCTGGTTTATGAATTTATCCCCAGATCCCTGAAATAAGTTATGAGATGCTGCAGAATGATTTGAGTAGCTCCTGTAGCTGAAAATCTGATTTACATGACACTGATCCCTCCGTTATATGCACATAAGGGCGGAGCTTAGGCACAGTCAGCCAATAAATGACTGTCTATTCAGGTTGACAGAATTCATCGCTCCTGGGCGGAGCTTCCACCGCATCAGTTCTACATTCAGGGATCCGGGTTATATTTAACACCCAGATGTTCTAATCGGGATATATACGAAGTGATAAAATATGCTGCAATCAAGAAAATGAATGTAGGGTTATTGTTTTGAATTTTCAGTGTAAAGCAGTGGCTCAACCTTTTTGACTCCAAGGCCCCACATTGTTCACAACAATATTTGAAGTCCCGACACGGCTACTTTCTGTAAATTAAATCCCAGGATTTCAGAAGTTTTAGGATCTGAATGCTTTTCAAGGTTTCCAATCTTTTTAACCAATGAATTTACATAACTTTTCTAATTTTATGCGCTTATGCATAAGAATTTTTGAAAATGTTGTATATATTAGCATGTTTTAACATGTTGCTAGCAAAATGTAACAATTTTGATAACATGTTTTAAAATTTTGCTAGCATGATTAACATGTTTACCATGTTGTTAACATTGTGCTAGCATAATTAACATGTTACTAGCATCTTTTAACACATTGTTAGGACATTTAACATTTTAATAGCATGTTGTTAGCATTGTGCTAGCACGATTAACATGTTACTAGAATGTTTAACACATTGCTAACATGTTTGTGCATGTTAACATAATTAGCCGGTTTAACATGGTTTAACATTTAACAAACATGCATTGCACTTTATTAGCACGAATTGTGTTAATTAATGTCTAACAACATTAATGTTGTTAGATATTAATGAATTAGCATGTTGTTAGACATTAACACATTATTGGACTGTTGTTAACCATTTTAATATGTTGCTAACACTATTAACATGTTGTTTGCATGTAACTAATGTGTTTTAACACTTTGCTAACATGTTAATGTGATTTAACACTTTAACCTGCTCAGATTATTTACAGTAGCACATTACATGTTCTATCATGTTAACATTATTTAGTATTGCAGTAGCTAGCATGAATAACATTCTGCTAACATGTTTTATCATTTTGATAACATGCTTTAACAGATTATTAGCATTTTATTACCATTTTGTTAATGTGATTAAAATGTTGCTAGCATGTTTTAACACATTTGTCACATTTTAACATGTGAACATTATTGTTAATATGATTTAACAGTGCTAACATGTTTTAACACATTTGTTAACATGCTTTAACACATTTTAACGTTGTTACCATTTTACTAGCAATTTTTTAATGTTTGCCAACATGTTTCCACATGTTGTTACCATGATTAACATGTTACTAACAAGATTAGAGGTTGTTAGCATGATTGGTATTTTGCTATTATGATTTAGCAAGTTAACATGTTTAAACCTCTTGCTACCATGTTTAAACGATCACAGTGCGCTAAATCACATTGCTAGCATTTTTTTATTTCAAATTATTTAATACTTTGATAGCATGTAGCTAGCATAATTAGCACATTGCTAGTATGAATTAACCTTTTGTTAGCATTCCTAAAAATAAATTAGCATTTTGTTAGCATGAATAAGCATGTTTTTAGAATTACTAGCATGAATTAGCATTTTGCAAACATGAATAAAAAAATTTGCTAGCATGAATGAACATGTTTACATGAATTAACATGTTACTAGCATGATTAGTACATTGCTAGTATTAATTAGCATGTTTTATAGCATGACTTTGCATGTTGCTATCATGAATTATCATGCTACAAGCATGAACTATCTTTTTACTAGTATTATTATTATGTTGTTAAAGGGTTTGTTTGCCCAAAAATTAAAATTCTGTCATTAATTACGTTGGACACCCGTCAGACCTCCGTTCATCTTCAGACACAGATGAAGATATTAGTGTTGAAATCCGATGGCTCAGAAAGGCCTCCATTGACACCAATGTCATTTCCTCTCTCAAGACCCATAAAGGCACTAAAGACGTCGTTACAAAGCCCATCTCACTACAGCGGCTCTACAATCATTTAATGAAGCCACGAGAAGAGTTTTTGTGCACAAAAACAACTAAATAATGACTTTATAGTGATGTGCTGATTTCCAAACCAAGATTCGAACCGTTATTAATCAGTGTATCGATTCATGATTCAGATCGCGGCTCAAACTGCCGAAATCTCGTGACTTAGGCGATCCCAATCATGAATCCATACACTGATTCATAATGGGTTAAAGCTTCATGAAGCAATGTTTTGAAATCGGCCCATCACTATATAAGTCGTTATTTAATTTTGTCTCTTCATAAATGATTGTAGAGCCGCTGTAGTGAGATGGGCTTTGTAACGACGTCTTTAGTGCCTTTATGGGTCTTGAGAGAGGAAATGACATTGGTGTCAATGGAGGCCTTTCTGAGCCATCGGATTTCAACAAAAACATCTTCATTTGTGTCTGAAGATGAACGGAGGTCTTACGGGTGTCGAACGACATGAGGGTGAGGAATTAATGACAGATTTTTCATTTTTGGGTGAACTAACCTTTTAACATGAATTAACACGTGCTAGCATTGAAGCCATGCTGCTGTTAACATGCTAGCTTGAAGGAGATGCTGTTAGAAGCAGCTTAAATATTAGATCGATATGCTTGTATTAAATGCTTGTTGTCTTGAGGTCCACTTGGTTGAGAACCACTGGCTTAAAGGAACGGCACACCGAGAAATAATATTTCTGTCATTATATTCTCACCCTCATGTCATTGCAAAGCTCAACACTTTTCTATTTGTTATTTGAATACGATTTTGTTTTTTCTCCAATGGGTTCCAATGTAGATTTGGACTATATTGACTTTCATAGTTTGGACAAACACATTCCTCCACAGAAAGTAAGTAATGCATGTTTGGATTGACATGAGGGTGAGTAAATGATGACAGATGATCATGGCTTGAGTGGAATAAATGGATCTCAAAAGCATTACGTTTGTGGTAATGCGTCTTTGGCTAATTAATGCATGTTGACTAATCACTGTATTTTGTGTTCTGAAGAAACAGGAAGCTACACGTGCGAGTATTGTGGGAAACAGTACAAATACTTCAACCCCTATCAGGAGCATGTGGCTCTTCACGCTCCAATGAGTAAGTCCTCACTTCATCGCCAGTGTTTGTGTTGGTGTTTATGGCAGTAAACGGATGAATAGAGCTGTGTAGATGTTATAGATTAGACGCAGGAAGCTCTAATCATTAAATATGGAGATTGCGGAAGCTTGTTCACCAAACTACTAGGAAACGTAATATAGCGAGATCATAATTTCTGCTGTAAAACTACCCAATCTGTCTGCAATAAACCTCACAGGATCTCAAACCGTTATTACGCTCGGCTGAGGTGTTCACTGCAAAGTCTTTCTTATTATCTCCGTCCTTCGTCTCTCCTCTCATTTATCTCTTAGTCCTGCGTTGAGGAGTTTGACATTGAAAGCTATTTAAAGTATGGTGAGAATATAGAAATGGGTCAGAGGGACTGTAGTGACGCTACCAGAATTAAATTTCAATTTGCTTCAAAAATGACTGATTATTCTAAATGAGCTTTAGAAATTTGAACGAGTTTTGCAGGGAGATGCGAAAGCATGTTTTCTTTATTGGTAAACTGAATGCTTGTAATTGATTGTCAATGAAAATTGCCTGGTGAATAATCTTATGCATAGGAAACATTTTAGACTGTCTATTATTGGCATAGTCATTTTATTAATATATGAACATGCTATATCAAACAGATTGTCTAGCTTTTATACATCAACATCTGTTTTATTCTGGCTTCATGCTTCATGTTGAAAATGTTTTTCAACATTTGAATGTGGGTAAGATACATTTAAAGAAAAAACAACATTTTGAGCAAAAATCTGAGAAAATCACATTTTTGTCAAAGACTCCATCCAGTAGATGGAGTCCATGAACGCCCTAAAGCTTCACAGTCTTATAGCTTGTGATTTAAAAAAAAAAATCAAAAATCAAAAGGATAAAACAATTTTGATATACACCATCAGGGGTGCCAATAATTCTGACCACAACTGTCAGCTCAAATAGAAATTTAGGTACTAGATGCGTGTTTTAATGACAGGATTTCTTGACTCACAATGATTAAAATGAAGTTGGAAAAATCTAATAACATGATCCAAAACAAAAAAACATCTGAATATCCTAATGCTTCCTTCAGAAGCAAAATTATATATATTAGACTTCTGATACTTCTGATACGTACTAAAAATATTTATTCGTCACCTTTTAGTGATTTTTGCCACTTTTGAAGCCAAAATATGTAATTATACGTGATTTGTGCAGACTGAGTTTTGGTGCAGTGTTTGGAGGAATCTGTCCAAAGAGAAAAAAAAAAAAACCATTCATTTGTAAACAACCCAAGCTAAGAGTTTTTATCATTTGATGAGATATTTGAGCTATGAAATGACTTTTGCAGATTTCTCTGTGCATTTCTCTGTGTGACTACAGAGAACGACCCCTGATTCTCAATATTTGCTCCCAAATGCAGAGATAAGATGCACTTTAGCCTTGCGGTGTCTGATTGTTTAAATAATCTATAAAATACGTGGAAGCTGGGCCAATAACTAACCTTTTTTCCACATCTACCAATGGCCAGAAAATTTTCCGGCCCTACATTTTTTTATTTTTTATTTTTTATCGGCCAGTAAACTGCTTTAGCAAAAACAGCAATTCATCAACGTTTCGGATACCATTAAAAATTCACAATTTTCAGGTAGAAAAATTGATTGAAAGTATGCTAAAGGACACTGGAAGCCATCAAAGGCAGTGTGTCGGAAACTCCTCCCTATTGTATAGGGTGACCAAACGTCCTGTTTTCCCAGGACATGTCCTGTTTTCAGGCCCTGTCCTGGCTGTTTTTTATAAAGTGATCAAAATGTCCTGGTTTTCATTATTTTCACTGGGTCATTAAGTTGACTGGCACTAGGGCAATCTACAAGTATCTCATTGCCGGGCCGAGTTTGCTGTTTTTCCACCCTACTATTGAAGGGCAGGAGGTCATGAGGAAGCTGGGCTGCTACTGGTGGATCTCACAAACCGAAAATCTCGTTTCGACTTTAATATGATTATTTTTACAACCTGTTTTTTAAATTTGAATAAAATGAAAACTAAAAGACTTATTATTATTCACAAATATTTAAACAGAGATATTACACTTATCCACTAATTTAGCTCATTTCGAACTAAAAGTCGGGATGGGGCATAGCATCTCTTCCTTTCAAAACAGCTTGGAGATGTCTGGGCATTAAAGATATGAGTTTCTGGAGTGGTGGAGTCTGGTCCCATTCTTGCCTGATGTTTGGTCATCTTTGACGTATTTTTTTGTTTAATTATGCATCAAAGGTTCTCTATAGGTGAAAGATCAGGCCAGTTCAGCATCCGGACTCTAATACGCTGAAGCCATGCTGTTGTAATAACTTCAGTTTGTGGTTTTGCATTGTTCTGCTGAAATACACAAGGCCATCCCTGAAATAGATGTTGTCTAGATATGTTGCTCTTAAAACTTTATATACATTTCAGCTTTCGATTTCCTACAAGAATGTCAGATTTGGACTCGTCTGACCATAGAACATTTTTCCACTTTGAAATGAGCCTTGACCCACAGGACATGTTGAGCGCTTCTGGACTATGTTCACATATTGCTTCCTTTTTGCATGATAGAGCTTTAGTTGGCGTCTGTAGATGTTACAGAGGACTGTGTTTACTGACAGTGGTTTCTGGAAGTATTGCTGGGCCCGTTTTGTAATGTTATTGATATAATCATGTCGATGAGTGATGCAGTGTCGTCTGAGGGCCCGAAGACCACGGGCATCCAATAAAGGTCCCTTACACACAGAGATTTCTCCAGTTTCTCTGAATCGTTTGATGATATTCACTGTAGATGAGGAGATTTGCAAAGTCTTTGCTATTTTACGTTGAGGAACGTTGTTTTTAAAGTATTCCACAATCTTTTTACGGACTATTTTACAGATTTCACAGCATCTGCCCATCTATACTCCTGAGAGACTCTGCCTCTCTCAAGACATCTTTTATAGCTAATCGTGTTAAAGAACTGATATCAATGAATTAGTTGCTAGATGTTCTCGCAGCTGAATCAAAATTGTCTTGCTTTTTCAGCCATTTGTTGCTCCTTTGCCAACTTTTATGAGACCTTTAGCAGGCATCAAATTTGAAATGAGCTCGATTAGTGGATAACAGCGTACAATTTCTACATTTAAACATTTGTCATCTATGATCTATTGTGAATAAAATATTGGCTTGTTAGATTTGAAAGTATTAGTTTTCATTTTATTTAAATTTTAAAAACGTCACAACGTTTTCTGGAATTCGGGTTGTATTTCTTATACATGGTATTATTTATTTCTGATGCATATGTTGTGATTATCATTATTTTAATACCTTTCTATGCAAAGCACTTTGAATTACCATTGTGTATGAAATGTGCTATATAAATAAACTTGCATTGCCTAGCCTAATCAATTGTAAAATAACACTACATTGTCACTGTTTTTATTAAATGAATTACATTTTACAAAATGTTATTCATGCTAGCTACTGCAATCAAAGTACTAAATAATGTTAACATGATAGAACATGTAATGTGCTACTGTAAATCATTTGAGCAGGTTAAACTGTTAAATCACATTAATATGTTAGCAAAGTGTTAAAACACATTAGTTACATGCAAACAACATGTTAATAGTGTTAGCAACATATCAAAATGGTAATTAAACTTGGATTAATCCTTATTCAATTTACAAAAGTTATTCAGTCAAGAGCAGGAATATCAGGCAGCTGTCACCGTGTGAATGCATGTATACAATATACTGATACTGTACACATACGTTTATGTTCATTTAAGCAATGTTTACTAGGATACTCACTGAGATGGTCATTTTTTTGACAATGTTTTGTGTGCATTTGTCTCTTCAAGTGCAAGAAGACCAGCCTAAAAATCTAGACGCACCCTAGCGGCAGCAAATCTAATCTGCCTCGAGTGTCGTCTAGCAACTCTCAATACCCTTCTGAGCTGTAAACGCCAAACTGTGGTCGGGCCAATCACATCGTGTATAGAGTCGGTGGGTGGGGCTTAACATAATGACGGCCGAGTTGCGTTTGCGTGCTTCTAGTAAACACAGAAACTGGTGAACGGCGGTCTTTCGAATCAGCTTTGACCGCGACTCTGGAAGACTTGGAGTTAAGCTTTTCTCTGAGAAAAGAACAAAGAACGGCACTGAAGTCATTCTTAAGAAGGGAAGATGTGTTCAGAGTTTAGCCGACCGGATACGGCGAATGTTTAATCCGTCTACTAGCTCTGCTTCACCTTCGTTGCTCTGGTTGGTGTAGCGCTATCCTATCGCGTGCAGAGGGAGTTTGAAAGACAACCGTTTATCCGCCCCTCAGATTGAGCTGTCAATGGTGAGTTTCCAGACCAAAGATCTTGATGTGGGTCTGGCTTGTCAGGCTACAAGATGACGTGAAAGAGAGCTCAATTCAGTATTTGTCTGAGGCGTGGCTCTCTTGACCGCACTTCGGATGATTAAACTTTCCACACAGCACGCAAATTGAGTTTCCTTTGGCATCTTGCACTTGAACATTTAAATTGACAAGGCTTAAACTCTCGTGGCAATGCAGCACTGGCCCGTCAACTGTGCCAAACGCCATTCATGTTTGTTCACATTCATATTCGCATATTGCATTTTTAGAATTTTTTTAAATGTTACCAATGATTGACACTGTTTCCATATACTTGCCAACATTGATTTATATATATATATATATATATATATATATATATATATATATATATATATATATATATATATATATATATATATATATATATATATATATTATTGTTTTATTTTTTTTTATTTTTTTTACTGCTATTTGCCGCTTGGTGAGTGTTTTATCTTTAGTCCCTGCATGGAAGACTGAAGCCAAGCAGGACAAATAGTGTAAAGACATTAATAATGTGTAATCATGCTTCAATTCATTATTCAAAACAAGTTCAAAAAGACATAGGCCTTATTGTTGTTATTATGGTTATTATTGTTAGTATTATTATTATTACAGTGAAAATTTAAGTTGAAGTCAGAATGAAACTGAAGCTCTAGTCTTTTCTTCCTTATTGTGCCGTATATCCAGGTGAAACGGCTTCTCAAACAAGAACAAATATATGGCGGGGCTTTATTCTTTCATGATTGGATGGTTGTCATGATTATTGACGGGTTGCCCCGCTCTCAGCATCAGAGAAGAGAAGAGATGCCATTGGAAGAGATTCTGATTCAAAATTATGAGGAATTCAATTACGATTGGTTTTATAGTGACTTTAAGAATCCATACCAGTATTGATTAAAAACGAGGAATCAATATTGGTTATCCACTAGTGTCCGCACTGACATGTTCAACGGTTGTATTGTATACATGTTAAGTGCATGTCAAAACGTGTCATTGGAGAAACGTTAATTTAACATCACTGTTTTGGGCTATGACTTCGGCCCTCCGAATCCAGTGTTTCGGCTGAACATTTTAAATGAAATCTGTGCAAAGTCTCATTCATCATTCAGGTTCATCCCAACGGCATTTGCTTGTCTGGTGTACTGACGTCTTTGTTCATGGGTCCTCCGTTTTAGACATAAACTTTATTTGTTTCTCTGAGCCAGTCACCTGAGGAGTGATTGTCATGTGACTCGATTGCTCGAGAGCTATTGGAAAATGACAGCTCTTTCTAACTGATGGCACCACAAGAACACGCAGTAAAACCTTCAGCTATCCTGAAATGTGAAAGGCAGCAGAGAGGAAAAAAAAAAATCAATCTCACATTTGTAGGAGCTCTCCATAAATCAAGCACTGGTAAAACATCTAATATATTATAATGAAATATTTTGAGATTTACATTCTGCTTGCCAAAAAAAAAAAATTATTGATCAACTTACAATTCCCATAAATCAAAGAGAAATTGCTTTAAGGTTCTCTATTCATGGAAAGTGCCTGTTGTATTTTGAGCAATGCACTAAGGATGACGAAATGAGCATTTAGGTATTTCTCAACTTTGACTGATATGTATTGCTTTGATTTTTGCATTGCAGAAGGAACTTATGGCCTTAAAATGGAAGGGAAAATGTCTAGCCAGTCAGGCCAGTCCAGTCGTGCTGACGTCAACAATTCCCAGAACTCTAGTGGTAAGTGACATTGAAATCTTTGAAATCTGTCACCTTTGGTATTGGAATCTCATAAAGTGTTTGCACTTTGCTCGGAGGGATATTTTACTGTCATAATCAAAGGTCTGCAGTGTCTCTCTCTCCAGACTGCCCTCCACAATGACATGTTTCATCTTCAAATCATTTTAAGCATGTATAGATGCTTTTTACCGGAAAAGGTTTTTTTTTTTTTTGAGTAATGCGATCCGCAAGGACTGCTCCGTGTCTTAGTAAGGGCGCGCAGTATTAAACCCTCTTTACTTTTTCTCATGTTTCAGTACATGACCCCTGTTATGACTGAGTAACCTTTTTCACTTGTGAATTGTGTAAAATTATTTGCTCACTGCGTATGAGTTTGCTGTGCTGTCCAATATAATTTGTGCTGCTCCACTATTTATTTACCAGGGCTGTATTACATTGCAGCAGATTCATAAAACAAACTGCTGTGCCATTAAAATCAGACTAAAAGATCAGAAGACCGTACACCATTTGGCAGACTTGTCTAATATTTTCAACTGGCACTACATCTCTACAAACTAGAAGATGAAATTATAAAAACATGAGCTTCAACTGTTCAAATACGAGTGTCAAAGAAAATGGGTTTGATCAAAGCTGGAAAGGGCTCCAGTACATCACAGCTGTGAATGTTAACATGCGTGAACTACACTAGAGAATAGTGTACACTCAGACCTACAGTAAACACTACAACTAGCACAAAAAGGAGAGCAACTCCAGCTTAATATCCTCGCCTGTTTTGAAATGCAAGAGTTATTGAACATTTATGAAATCTAAAATCTTTGTACTATCATAGTTCATGCATCAGACTTTTATAGCTCATACAATATGATATGCAGTCAACTCCAGAATTATTGGCACGCTTGTTAAATATGAGCAAAGGCGGCTGAGAATAAATCTGCATTGTTTATCCTTTTGATCTTTCATTAAAACAAAAATCACAAAATGCTAACCTTTTATTGAAGTAAAACAACTGAAAGTAAGGGGAAAATCTCATTATGAAATAAATGGGTTTCTCCAATGCATATTGGCACCCCTAGAAATTCTTATGAGTAAAATATCTCTTGTATTCCTTTAAGAGTATATTCCTTTCATATTTACTTTTTCTTAGCACTCAAGGGTGAGTGTGAGCATGAAATTGTCCAGCCATGACTTCTTGTTCCACAGGAGTATACAAATGAGGAAACAAAGAATTATTAATCATCAATAAAGAATATAGTTCTGATGTGCAGCAAAATATTTTGGAGCTTCACAAAAGCAGAAAGTGCCTTTAAGAAAACAGCTAAAGCATTGAAAATCCCCATTTACACCATCACGGCAATAATTAAAAAGTTCCAGTCAACTAAAGATGTTAGGAATCTGACTGGAAGAGGACGTGTGTCCATATCGTCCTAATGCACACAGAGGAGGAGAATTTGAGTGGACAAAGACTCTCCAAGATCACAGATGGAGAATCCCAGAGATTAATCGAGTCATGGGGTCAGAATTCCTAAAGTCACTTGCTCAAACAGCCCCTACATCACCACATGTTGTTCGGGAGGATTTCAAGATAAATCCTCCTCACTCATCCAGAAACAAACTCACGCATATTCAGTTCAGACACCATTGGAGCTTCAGACGGGACCTGGTTCTGTGGTCAGATAAAACTAAAAGAAGATCTTTTTGGCAACAAACCCACCAGATGGGATAAAACTCATCCCATGCTTATGGTTAAAAATACCACTGGATCTATAATGTTGTGGACCTTTTATTTCTTTTCTTTTTTTTTTTCTTTTTTTTTTCTGGAGGTCCTGAACATCCTGTTCAGATTCATGTCATTGGATTTCAGCAAATACCAACATATAAAAAATCAAAACCTGGCAGCCTGTAATAGAAATCTTATAATGGGCCGTGGTTGGATCTTCCATCAGACCAATGATTCAAAACAAACATCAAAATCTACACACACATGTATCAATGAGCACAACATTTATCTTCTGCCATGACCATCCCGGTTCCCTGACCTGAACACTATACAAAATGAGTGACAAACCGGAGAGAAGAGGGAATCTGAAGGATCTGGAGGGATTCTGTGTGGAGGAATGGTCTCTGATCTCCAAAATCATCAGGCATTATAGGAGAAAAAGCAGGTTGCAATAATTGTGTGTCAGTAATTTGGCCAGCATGAACAAGAAAATAACATTAATTTCATAATGAGATGAGACTTCAATGAAAGGTTTGAATTTTGTGCATTTTTTTGCATGAAAGATCCAAAGGAAAAACATTGCATATTTATTTTCAAAGCCCCCTTTGATCACATTTACCAAGGGTGCCAATAATCATGGAGCTGACTGGTGAGAATATTGAGCTCAAACCAGAGGATGAAATAACCTGATTTTATTTAGTCCCAATCGGATCAAAAATAGCAAATTTGGTGCAGATGCTGATATGGCCAAAAAGTCAGATTAAATTCTGATGCATTGCAAATTAGTGAGATCTATAACAGTATAGCACATGCTTACATGAAATGCATATACAGTAAATATCAGTCATCACTCTAATCTTAATAACATATGTAAATGCTTTGTTTTATGATCAAAGCTCTGCAGTTTTAAAACGTATAATAACAACGATGAAATCTTCCTCAAAAGTGTAATGGATCATATTTGAGACTCACTTATTGTACCTATTACTCAATTTAATGATGTATTGATAATCAGGTGAACCTAAGATACTTCATATTGAAATATTACTGACAATAAGTTATTCTCATATGTACTTTATAAAAATAAGTGAGGATGTGAACAACAAGCTGAAGGTGGACATTTTTACAGTTATACTCCAGATTTACTAACGGCTTGTGCCAGCACAAATCCTCTTTTGCTGTTAAACTACTGTCAGTATTTTCTAAAGATGCACAGAGAGAAATAAGTGCTGAAAAGGCGTGGATGGGGTTATTAATTTATGCGTCTGATATGCAAACCTGATTACAAAAAAAGTTGTGACACTGTACAAAGTGTGAATGAATAAGAAAATGCAGTGATTTACAAATCTCAAACTTATATTTTATTCACAATAGAATATAGATCTCAAATGTTGAAAGTGAGACATTTTGAAATGTCATGCCAAATATTGGCTCATTTTGAATTTCATGAGAGCTACACATTCCAAAAAAGTTGGGATCGGTAGCAGTAAGAGGCTGGAAAAGTTAAATGTACATATAAAGGAAGAGCTGGAGAACCAATTCGCAACTTATTAGGTCAATTGGGAACATGATTGGGTATAAAAAGAGCCTCTCAGAGTGGCAGTGTCTCTCAGAACTCAAGATGGGCAGAGGATCACCAATGCCCCCAATGTACTTTTGCCCCCAAAAGTAGTTTATCAGAGAAAAATTGCAAAGAGTATGAAGTTATAATCATCTACAGTGCATAATATCATCCAAAGATTCAGAGAATCTGGAACAATCTCTGTGTGTAAGGGTCAAGGCCGGAAAACCATACTGGATGCCTGTGATCTTCGGGCCCTTAGACGGCACTGCATCACGTACAGGAATGATACTGTAATGGAGATCACAACATGGGCTCAGGAATACTTCCAGAAAACATTGGTGAACACAATCCACAGTGCCATTCACCGTTGCCAGATTAAACTCTATACGTCAAAAAAGAAGCCATACCTAAACATGATCCAGAAGTGCTGGTGTTTTCTCTGGGCCAAGGCTCATTTAAAATGGACTGTGGCAAAGTGGAAAATGTTGTGTGGTCAGACAAACCAAAATTTGAAGCTCTTTTTAGAAAACTGGGACGACATGTCAATCCAGACTAAAGAGGACAAGGACAGCTCAAGTTGTTCTCAGCGCTCAGTTCAGAAGCCTGCATCTCTGATGGTATGGGGCTGCATGAGTGTGTGTGGCATGGGCAGCTTACACATCTGGAAAGGCAACATCAATGCTGATAGGTATATCCAAGTTCAAGAACAACAAATGCTTCCATCCAGACGTCATCTCTTTCAGGAAAGACCTTGCATTTTCCAACATGACAATGCCAGACCACACACTGCATCAATTACAACATCATGGCTGCGTAGAAGAAGGATCCGCTACTGAAATGGCCAGCCTGCAGTCCAGATCTTTCACCATTAGAAAACATTTGGGGCATCATAAAGAGGAAGATGCGACAAAGAAGACCTAAGACAGTTGAGCAACTAGAAGCCTGTATTAGACAAGAATGGGACAACATTCCTATTCCTAAACTTGAGCAACTTGTCTCCTCAGTCCCCAGACGTTTGCAGACCGTTATAGAAAGAAGAGGGGTTGCCAAACATGGCTTTGTCCCAACTTTTTATGAGATGTGTTGATGCCATGAAATTTAAAATCAACTTCCCCCTAACAATATACATTTTCTAAGTTTAAACATTGGATATGTCATCTATGTTGTGTTCTGAATACAATAATGAAATTTGAAAAACGTCCACATCATTGCATTCTATTTTTAATCACAATTTGTATAGTGGCCCTTTCAGATGTAGTATTTATGGGAGGAGAGTATTTGCATAAATCATGCATGGTGATTTACTAAGGTTTTCACTTGTCAATTTACTGGTGTTTGCAGAATTATTTACCTCCCATTTTTTTACTGGTTGCCGAGAGTTGACGAATGCCGCTTGCACGATGTCAAAAAGCAGCATAATAACAGAACAAAACAATTTAAAACGAGAGCCAGAACGAATACTTTACATTGTATCTGCATTTTTATTTAGAATCAATACAGAAACAAACTATCTGTGAAATGAGATGCGAGTAGCTAGTAACACTTCCATGGACATGAGCTGGCTAAAAACATTTTGGTGGACATGTGGCCTAAGTGTCCTAGTACGTTTTGGTGCCATGGTTTAAAACCTTTACCTACAAAGTGTTGCACTTCACATGAAAGTGTAGTCATCATAAAAATGATATGAATTATTTGTCTTCCTTCCAGATACTCCAAACAGCCGGACCTATACTTCCCTCCCCAGCCCTCAGAGTATGTATTGTGGAAATCAGTTTTACCTTTTTCATTTTCACTTGATATATCACTCTTCTCATGCTCCACGTAGTCCTTTTTTGTGTGCGTGTGTGTAAATCATGACTGACCTCACTCATGCCCATTTTTGTGTCATTTGCATGGCTTTCCAACCTTGTAGGTTTCTTAACCTTTAAGTAAAAACCTTTTTCCTGAATGCCTGATGCTGACCTAAATTTGTTAGCCGTATGTAGTGCTCTGATGTGAGGCTAGCCGGTTGCGCTCTGTTATGAGAACATTGCTGTGTTCTGAGAGAAACTGGACGTTTTGTTCCAGAAACCTACACGTGTGGAGCCTGTGGAATTCAGTTCCAGTTCTACAACAACCTCCTGGAGCACATGCAGTCCCATGCTGGTGAGTGAGCCCAGAAAATGAAAACATTTTCAGCTGTGCGCTCATCCAAATTTGGACTCACTCTGTTTTGTTTGCATTATTCCTTTGCATCACCACTTGGGTAACAGTAAAAAGGGCACATTTTTACAGAGTGTATATTGTGTGCACTGCATACTGAATTCGTTTCCTCCATGCGAGTTTGTTTCCACCATCTAACCTCTTTACTCATCACTTATTCATAGGCGTGCATGAATCTACGCCTTCGCAATTTCATAACTCCACATAGTTTTATTGCTCGTCATTCATTTGTTCACTCTCACAATCCCAACATACCCATTTTTTGTTTAACAGGGTTCCCACTGTCATCAAAAAACATGGGGTAATATTTCACCCAAATAAAATAGATTATTTACATAACATTTTCTTCAGCGGAACACAGAAGATATATTATCATATATTAAAAAACGTTTCAGCTGTTTTTGTCCATATTGTGGACATGAGTCAACGCAAAATGCTTAAGCTTTCAAGCCAAACAGGCATTTTGAAATGTATGCCTTTTATTTACAAATCAAAGAGAGTGTTGGTGACACGCATACACCAATAAATATGGCAACCTCAAATGTCAGTTCTCGTATTAAGATCAATACGGTCAATCGGATTAGAAGTGGAGAACGCTAAACACAGGTGTAAACAGGGTCTACAACGTTTTGAGCTTGTCTAATTTTGATCACTTCCAGAGATAAACGTGTTTAAAACCTGACTGCTTTCGTAGTTTAAATGCTTTGTCAAATACATTCGAACAGCCACTAAAGACCCCCTACTCTCCGCCCACTGACTTTACTGAACACGTAAACATTATGGGGACTGCGCTAGCCAGGCGGGATTTAAACTGTCAACATATTTGATGTAGTCTTTGTATGCATGCATTGATCAAGAATTTGATTTGGAAAAGGCTTATATTTCTGTAAAAAAAAATATTTCATCATGCAGTCATTTCAGAAGAGTTAAATAGCAACGAAGTCACTTGGCTCGATTTCACACTACCTTAATTCCTGGTTCCAGAGAAAACAAATTGACTTTTAATATGGGCAAAAACAGCCGAAACATATTTTCAAAATATCTTCTTTTGTGTTCAACAGAAGAAAAGAAAAGAATAAGTTTGGAACGACATGAGGGTGAGTAAATAATGACAACATTTCCATTCTTAGGTGAAAATTGTGTTTCCAGGCCAGGAAAAGTCATTGAAATTTCTGCACTGAAAAAAAAAGAGTGGTTCCCCGCTAAAATATTTGGCAGGCTAAAGATGGTTATTTGCACATTCAGTTTCTTTCAAATGAATTTTCGAACAAATCTATAGAAAAGGCATTGGAGTTCTTTGGTCAAAATGTGAGAGAACCATATATTAAATGTCTTGGTTAGTTTTATATCATCACAGATTTTCTGTCAAAATCAACTCAGAAAACATTAAAATTGTTAATTCTGTGTGGACCTTGATCAATAGATCATTCTCATTGCTCATTTGTAAGTTTTTATTTCAGCCGAGTATATTTCGGTTGGTTTTCATTGAATATCTTCACTTTTTCCAAGAATGAGTACATAATGCGTTTTCTTTATTCCTTTCTGTTTTCCCCGTTTAGCTGATAATGAGAACCATGTCAAAGATGAGTCTCCGAAACCTTCCCAAGCGCCTGTGGCCACACAGGAGCAGATGTGGAAATCTCCTCAGCCGGCACAACAAAGGAACCACATACCACCGTCTTTTCGTGAGTTATTTCTTACCACCACTACCAGAATCCATTCGCACTCATTTCACAATACACTCAATTTATCATAATGCAGATTCTCATTTGCTTGAGCCAGTAAAATTATTATCTATGGATAACTGGTTGCACATACTGACTGAAAATGTAAATTTAAGTTGCAGTAAGTGATTTCTGAGAAATGCATTACCACAACACACTGGTAACCAATTAGCAGTAGGGGGCCGTGTCCACTCATGATGGTGGAGGAGAGAAAGTGAGCAAGAGGGAGATTTAACAAAAGTCTATAGAAAGAGAGATGGCTAAGAGACATTACAAAATACAAAAGGTCAGAGGATTATCACTGGTTATGATCTGGCTAGAGCTTTAGGGCCTGCATTAAAAAAAGATGCTGAGGTTGTTATTTCTGTTCCATATCCGAGTAACATTGGTTAGGCTATGTTTCACAGAACTAATATATGCTGTTGATGTAATGTTAGCTATAGTAACCAGACCATTTTGAGTGCCATTGTTTGTGTGAAGCTGCTGGCAACTAATAAAGTACTCTTGCTTGTATGCACTTGTACTAGTACTATATTGGCAAAAGTATTGGGACACCCCTCCAAATCTTTGAATTTAGGTGTTCCAATCACTTCCGTGACCACAGGTGTATAAATCAAGCACTAGGCAGGCAGGTGCTGCTACAAACATTAGTGAAAGAATGGGTCGCTCTCAGGAGCTCAGTAAACTCAAGCGTGGTACCGTGATAGGTTACCACCTGTGCAATAAATCAATTCCTGAAATGTCCTCACAACTAAATATTCCACGCTCAACTGTTATTGGGATTATAACAAAGTGGAAGCAATTGGTAACAACAGCAACTCAGCCACGAAGTGATAGGCCACGCAAAATCACAGAGTGGGGTCAGCACATGCTGAGGGTCACAGTCGAAGAAATCGTCAACTTTCTGCAGATTAAATAGATACACACCTCCAAACTTCTGTGGCCTTCAGATTAGCTCAAGAACAGCGTAGAGCTTCAAGGAATGGGTTTCCATGGCCAAGCAGCTCATCCAAGCCTTACATCACCAAGTGCAGTGCAAAGTATGGGATGCAGTGGAGTAAAGCAGCCCCCACTGGACTCTAGAGCAGTGGAGACGTGTTCTCTGGTATGACCAATCACGCTTCTCCATCTGACAATCCCTTGGACGAGTCTGGATTTGGTGGTTGTCAGGATAACAGGACTTCACTGACTGCATTGTGCCAATTGTAAGCGGGGATTATAGTGTGGGGTTGTTTTTCAGGGGTTGGGCTTGGCCCCTTAGTTCCAGTGAAAGGAACTATTAATACTTCAGCATACCAAGACATTTTTGACAATTTCATGCTTCCAACTTTGTGGGAACAGTTTAGGGATGGCCATTATTTTCCAACGTAACTCCGCACCAGTGGACAAAGCATGGTCCAATAAAGACATGAATGAGCGAGTTTGGTGTGGAGGTCCTGACCTCAACCCGATAGAACACCTTTGAGATGAATTAGAGTGAAGACTGCAAGATGCAGGCCTTCTTGTCCAACATTCACAAATGCAATTTTAGAAGAATGGTCAAAAATTCCCATAAACACTCCTAAACCTTGTGGAAAGCCTTCCCAGAAGAGTTGAAGCTGTTTTAGCTGAAAAGGATGGGCCGACTCCATATTAGGCCCTACAGATTAAGAATGGGATGGCATTAAAGTTCATGTGCATGTAAAGGCAGGTGTCCCAAAACTTTTGGCCATATAGTTTACTTAATTTGTTGAGCTTCAGCTATGATACATCCACTATTGCATTGCATGTTCATTCAGTTTGGAGGCGGAACAAAGAAGGGAGAGGTGTGTTTGTTTGTATTAAGTATCAACGTTTCTCGGAAATCACTTACTGCACATTTAATGTTGGTGTCCTTATTAATTTTCATCATGTTTGGGAATCTGAGGTGACTGTGATTAATCCCCAACACACACTTCACAAGATTTATCACAAGAAAGGCAAAAATACCATACATCTTAGGTACCTTGTGTTACTCTTGTATGTGCCCAACAATCTTTTACTGCATTTTTGATTTCATATGACGGATTGCAACTGTTGCTGTTATGTGTGGATATTTTGTAAGATCAGTTAACTTGAAGAAAAAACAAACTAATTCAATTTTTTTCTGCTTTTGCAGAGAACAGATTACTTCCAGAAAAGGAGAGACAACAAGTGGCTGAACGTTTACTGAGAGTAATGTGCGTAGACCTTGGCCTTCTTGGCGTTCTCAGCAGCAAAGACTTCCTAAAGCTTGCTCAGACCCTGGTGGACACGGGTTCACGTAACGGAGCCTACTCCATTCGTGAAGCCTTGGGAGATATGAGCTCGCTGGCATTAAAACAGCTCCCTCGTATGTACAATCAGGTCAAAGTGAAAGTCACCTGCGCCCTGGGTTCCAACTCTTCCTTGGGCATTGCAGTGACCTGCCATTCGCAGACTATAGGACCAGACTCCTGCTATTTGCTAACGGCGTATCAAGTGGAGGGTGTGCGACTCCGACGCTATGTTCTAGGACTCAAGGAGGCTTCTTTAAGGGAGAGTCCTGAGCAGATACACCACTGGGTCCAGAATGTTCTGTCAGAGTTTGTCATGTCAGAAATACGCACGGTCTACGTGACAGAGCCCCGTTTGTCTTCGTTGCCCTTTTGCGGTCGCACCGGAGTTGGCCTTCGCTGCGCAGGTTGCTCTTTAACTGCAACGGTTCAGGCTGTTCTCGGTCGTCGCAGCCTGCAAGCACGAGGGCTCCATGAACTAGGGGAGCTTCTGGCCACGTGTCGCGACATTGCTGCAACGACCAGCTTCAGTCAAGAAGGGAAAGCTGGGGAAGAATCTGCCGCTCCACCCTGCTGGGACGCAGTCGCGGAAGCCTTGCTCAAGGTTCATGAGAACTTTGAGGCCACCTGCGAAGCATACGGCCGTTCGAAGAGCACAGTGCCGCTCTTGCAAGGCCTGAACAAGCATCTGTTAGGCACGCTTGCATGCTTGCTTGCGCCGCTAAGACAGGCAGCTCAGGAGCTGAGTGTGGAACGCTGCCCCACGATCCAGCATGTCCTTCCCGTCTACCTCCGTCTTGAAAAACTTTTCACCTCAAAAGCCGGTGAAGTGGGTGCTGGCAGTAAGCTTTGCCACTACTTCCTGGAAGCCCTGAAGGAGAACTTCAAAGTGGAACGTGTCCATCAGGTCGCAATGATCCTGGATCCGCAGCTGAAGCTGCGGCCAGTCCCTGCGTATCAGCATGAGGATATAATCTCAAGGGTGTGTGATATGGCTGCTAATATGAGGGAAGCAGGAAGCAGTGGTTCTGGAAGTACATCCGTGGATGAGCGAGATGGCGAAGGGCCGTCAGCACCCAAGCGTGGCCGTCTGGACTGTGGATTGGAGAGGCCATCGTGTGATGCCGAAGAGCCACAGGTACGAAAAGAGTTGTTCCAGTACCTCGGAGAACCACTGTTCAGTGGCACAGGTGACCTGCTGCAGTACTGGAGTTCGGTCATGGACAGGTACCCCAGACTGTCGCGGTTAGCGCTGTGGTTGTTGGCTGTACCGGCTGTAGCTGTGCATGGGGAGTGTGTGAGCATCTGCGAGCAGACCTTAGCCATGAAGCGAAAGCAGCAGGTCTCTGCAGAGGAGATGAACAAGTTGGTCTTCCTCAAGAGTAATTTTGCTTGAGACGGCTCAGGGCTTTCAGCTAACGGCACCATAGACTGTTTGAAATGGAGACTTTTTGAAGCAGATGTATTGTCACTTCTCTTTACCCCTTCCAAAAATCCTGGTTTACCGTAAGTGTCTATCAATGTGGCACATGATAGAGATTTACAAAGGAAAGATACATTGACAATTCATTCTCAAACACCCCTTCAGGCCATAGCTTTGGCAACGACAACAGAGCAACTCGATGAAAATACCGTCTGCCCGAGGACACGGATGTGAACTTGTGTTTTCGATGTTTCAGTTGAACTACCACTTAAAATTGATGTTTTTAACAGTATGTGGTTCATCCATCCTTCTTTTTCTTTCTGTGAACCCATCTGAAATTCAGTCAATGGATTATTGAAATTACTTTCAACTTTCCATCTATCTAAGGAAAAAAACGGGGTACTTAGAAAAAGCCATTTTTGTTTGCAACTACGCCTTTATGAAAACCACAAACACTCTTTGCTGTGACAGCTGAACAATACCTCTCTTTAGCGTTTTATCAGTGGGCAGATCAAGCTGTAGAGGTGTAAGTCTCTTCTTAGACAGGCCCTGATTCACTTATCTCAGTTAACCGGTTTGAGTGTTAAGCTCTTGTTCAGACTCAGGAGTTTAAGCCCAGCAGAACTCAAATTTATACTTGGGTCACACATAAGTAAACTATTTTGCAATTATTTATTTACATTTTTTGTCAGTTCACAATAACGTTGCAATAAATGTTACGTAGCAGAAGTTATTCTCTCAAGCTGATGCCTTGCACCTTTGTAGCAACCTTTTTTTCCCCATTACAGCTCACTGGGATCATTTCAATACTATCTGCAATACCTGAAACAGCCACTTAAACCCCAAGATTGGTTTTCCAATAATATTGGGTTATGGAAGTATATGGGAATGATCTGATGTTGTGCAAAGTTCTGGTCCAGATGATCTGATTATCTCGTCTTTTCTTTTGTCGTTTTTTTTTTTTTTTTGAAAAAGTGGGAATAGGGCTATGAAATGCAGAAACTGTCTGTCTCTCACTGTCTCAGTACAAACCTCGCTGAACAGAGGCAGCTAATTGCATTATTGTTTGAATGCATTTTAAGAGGATAAAGCTAAACAAATATTTCATTATTTATGCACTGGATTTCTCTTATTATTTTCATCATTTATCATCAGCAGGTAATTAGATTAAGGATAACACTAACTAGAGAAAACATTGCCTAGATTAGGACCAAAGTATCTTTTAAAAGTAGTTTGTCATTGTGAATAATTGCCATTTACAAACAAGTTATCTCATAATGCTCATGCTTCCTCATAACTCTTTCGCCCTCATAAATTTCCACTGCCTTTGAACAACTGTTTATTTCAAATTGTTCCAAGTAAACGAACAGCAGTAACAATTTTCACTTCCATGATAAAATAAACGATCTTCAAGAGTATTTTGCCGTAGTTTTTCCAAGGAAAGATGTGATTTAGTATTCTATAGTTTGTCTTGTAATGCCTTGAACATCTTTGTGTGATTATACAGATATGCATGCAGACAATATAAGAGTTTTTTTTAAATCTTTAATAAAATGGCTGAGATCTACAGACGTATAGTCTACGTTCACACAACAGCAGAATACAGTTGTCCGTCCTGCTTTGAGTGCTAAATAGCTGCGCTTCCGGTCACGCACAGATCGGTTATAAAAGAGTGACTGCATTCTGTTCTCAGAAAAGTTCTGTGATTAACTTCAGGAGTCACAACCAGATTTTGAGAGTTCAGTTATATACGTGCTAAAAAATGAACAATACAGCAGTCAAGTAGTTGTCTATCACACTGAAATGGGTTTAGCATGAGGCGTGCGCTTGGGCCCGTTAACCTCTCAGGTTATTTATAATGGTACCGTGTGGTGGGACAGAGAGTGAGAAGTGTTTTTAAGAAATAGGCTTACAAGGTGGAAAAACAGAAGAGTTTTTGACCGGGTTTATGAATCGTTTCAAGTAAATCGAAAATTTTGAAGATGTAATAAAGCCTTGATATTTTCATTATCAGGTGTTATTTGCCATGCCAGATGAGGACTGACTTTTGCCTGTATAGGCGTTTTGCACTCCTCTGCTGTTGTAGGTACAAAACCATTTGAAAGTCACGCCTGTAAGTAAATACGGTTGTTAATCCCGAACACTTGATGTACGCACCCCAACATTTTAGAATTGACAGAGATGAACGTAGCAGACGCTCGTTTTGGTCTAATGGTTGTGAACAAGAAACCTGTATAACAAGTTTAAACTATTTGGTGTCCGCTATGTTTGACCAAAGATTAGCGACCAAAGACGCATGATGTTGTGCAATTATAACTAAACCACCACTGAAAAAGACGCTTAGTGTTTTCTTGTTACTTGTGAAGATGCTGGTTTTAAATGGCACGCTCTATGCTGTTGCCTTATAACCATCTTGCTTTTGGACTTCCCCATACAGTCACTAAATATGAGCAACATAGAGTATTTGTTTTAGCCATAGAGACAGAGATGTCAAGATGTGCGTATGAGTCAGAACATTTTTTTCCTGTGATTTTCTTGTAGAGACTGTTATGCTTTTAATTGCGTCATTGACAACAAGTTTTTTTTTTTTTTTTTTTTTTTTTTGTACATACTGTTTAGATTTAAGTTTAATATGTTGTTACAATTTTATAGTTTTAAAACTTTACAGAGTCAAGTCAGTTGTAGAGTGGATTATTTTTATGTTTCGGATGGAGGCAGAGGTGGTAATATGACAACTGAAACTGACCTCACTTTACACCACTAGATGGTGCCATGACCCAACATGAATGTCATGTTCAAATACCAAAAAAGTCATGTGCACTAAATCAGAGGTCTTCAACAGAGTTTAGCTCCAATCCTAATCAAATGCGCCTGAACCAGCGAATCAAGCATTGGCATAAAAATCACAAGCTGAAGTTGGATCTAGGGTGTGTTTAAGTCAACAGTCAAGTCCTTGTCAAGTCCTTGATCACAGTGCATAGGGAAGTCCAAAAGTGGAGTTAAACACAGCTATAAATGCTACAAATAAGAGGTCTCCCGGAGCAGAGTTGAAGACCTCTGCACTAAATGCTAGGGTTAGCTTTAAAACTACTGGAAAACAAACAAACAAGGCATCGTTGTATATTGCATTAGGCTATAAATGTAACTTTTGCTGCACTCGTCAGTCTCTGCCATCATTGAAATATCTTTTTTAATGAGGCCGAGGTTGATTTAGGTTAGCTGGTGTCCAGGTTTGAGCATCGTTCCACTCGTTATTTTCAAGTAGGAGGCGGGAAAGTTACGAGTTCCAGTCTGTCTGCAATGCAAAAGCACTCAATAGAGGAGTAACAACCGTATTTAGCTCCACTGTGTGTACGCAGCCGTAGGGCCGGAATTGCTTAAAGTCGGCATGAAACAGAAACTGCGATAGTCGATTCTTTCCTATTGTGACAAATCAGAGTAAAACGGCTTCTGGAAAAGGGAAAAAAAAAAGGCCAGGGCTTGATTTTGTCCTTGAGGAATTGATTGGAAGGTTGTGGTTTGCTATTGGTGGATCTCATGTAAGTTGCCCCGCCCTTGCGCCAGTAAACGCATCATCAGAGAATAGATGTCGCTGCAAGAGGAAGGGGATGTCGTTTTGATTCAAGATTACGAGGCACGTGAATAAAAATAAAATAAAAAAAATGACATGCACGGATAATTTATATAAAACGCTGCAATATTCCTTAAAAATTATTTAATGGTGACTTTAAGAGCTTAGTTAATACAAAACCGAGCAGGGATGCATGCAGACTTGGTATCTCACAAACCCCAAAATACAGATGATGATGATGATGATGATGATGATGATGATGATGATGATGATGATGATACTGGCTAGCATGTGCAAATGTGCATTTGTAAAAACGATTTTGATAAACCTGGCCCAGAAATTGAAACAGCTGCTGTTGAATATTGTCGCCTTTCTCTGTAACCACAAGAGGGCAGAAGTGTCTCAGAAATCTGTCTTTGCAAAGAGTCTCCAAACATCTTACCTCTGTTTTCTAATCAAACATTTCAACTATTTTGATAAACTCAGTCTATGAATATGTCAGACTTCATGAAGGTTTTATTTTATTTTTATTTTTCCTTTCGCTGTCTTTTTTTTTCTTTCCTGGACGAATGTGTGCATTTCTTTGGGAAACATGAAAACTGGTAAAATCCTCTTGAGCAGCAGTCAAGATTGTGTTGACAAATACTAATCTCTGAAAGTATAAAACACTGTTTTAATCACAGCTATTTATGGATGTACAACAGTTATTAATATCACTCATGCTGTTTGTTTGAGAAGGGTTTTTTTTCTTCCCATTGTAGTTCAGCCAACATTTGTCTTTGACAGGCATTTTTCTGATTTTGTGTATTGAGTTGTTTCAGCTGTAGGTCTAATTTATACTTTTTTAACAACACTATTTTTCTAAACATGACTGATAGAGTTTTTCTCTCCTTATCAACTGTCAGTAGTACACTGCGCTGTTCTCAGAATCTATCTACTCCTGTAGTATGTGCTGTGTGAATAAAATATCCTCAAACAAGCAAAAAAAGGCAAGGGTTAAGTCTTTGTTTTAGATGGACACTCTTTATCTCTCATTGGTCATGTTACAGCCTGTTAACTTATTTATTTATTTTTTAGGTTGTTTTTTTTAAGGTGCACTATGCAACTTTCCGTCCACTGGAGGGCGCCTATTCTAAACAAAGGCGTAGTTTGATGACGCAAAGTTTGAGCGCAGTATCTTGGGTCATGTGGTCTTCACATCACAGCCGGTGGAAAATAGGACTCGGGCAGAAATCATGTTGATGGATGCGGTTATTAACGTTACTGTAGTGTGAAGCAGAGCAGGACCGAGTGTTGTGGAGCTGAGCACGGCCACTGGAGCGATTGTTAAACAAATACTCGCCTAGAGTTTTTGGGATATTTTACTGTAAAAATACTACATAGTGCACCTTTAATGTTTAATAAACAAGTGGGAAAACTGTTAAGGCAAAAGAATTAGCAAGAACATATGATCATTCTGCTTATAGCCTCCTGGCCTAACTGCATTTTTATGAGTAGAAAAATTACCTCAAAGAGGGCATATTGTCATTTGTATCGCGGTTTCATTTAAAAGAAAAAAAAAAACATTTTTTTTAATTAAAAAGGGGTTATGATTTAAGAAATCAAATTGTCCTTGAGCTTTTGATGTATAAAAGATCATCGTAATATAAGAATATAAGTTTCAGAGCTGAAAACTTCCTCCATGGTCAAATAAATGTGGTTATTGACAGCTGGCTCATTAAACGGGGGATCGTTTCAGTGGCAGAAATTGAAGTCAATCAGAGGCACTCACTTCCTGATGGCTGAGTGAACTGCGCAGGCTCAGACTGAGCTTGATGACGTAGATGTGACGTGAGCCTCCTGTCTGACAGCTGTAGGTCTTCTAGTAGTTGTGGAAAGTGAAATCTGAATCACGTTGTTTAAATGTTTTGTCCTGTTGCTTTTGGCTCACTATGGGCTTCTCTCCATTCTTCCCCCTTGACTTTATCAGACTTTGTCTCCACGTCCCCCCGACTGTCTCATAGACCGTAAAAGATTGCTTCTGAGCATCTCCTCAGGTCTATACGGTAATTTCTCAACTGTGCGACGCGTTGGTCATGACACAATCGTTAGCCTATTTTTACAAAAACAGCTTCTGCGGGGCGATAGTGTAAGATAATAGGTAATGGAGCCTTTTATACATTCTCGTGTTTCTTTATAAATAAACAATCGACAAATGGAGTCTTTAAACGCCGCAGATGTAAAGTTATTCACTGTCAAAGTGACTCAAAAATGAATGGGAGACAATGGGATGCTAACAGCAGGTGATGGCTTGGTTAGCAATGGCTGCCTCAATGGGTGGAACGCTTTCCGATCGCTAGATTACCCCCTTGGTGTTTACTTCTAAGTTTTTAATGCGGCACACACATACAAACCAAGAGCGTTCCATGAGAGGATAAAACCAGGGTAGACAGTAGGCTACTTCTTTTTCATTATGATGTTTTTCAATGTAAAAACCACATGAACATCATAAGTTGACAACAGTATAAAAATCCAGTTCAGGACCCCTTTAACATTTAAAATGAATGCGAGCATCTGATGTTCTCAATTAATTTTCAACAATGAGAGATGTCGTCGTCACGATTTCACTAGATTCCTTTCAATTTGTCATGCACAACTATATATGCACACTGTGAAAGTACAGTCCCTGACAAAAGTCTTGTTGCTTGTGTACAAATTGACCTAAAGTGCCGCTGAAATATGTTTCTAATCAAGATTTTTTTTTACAAGAAATCGCTCATTTTAATCCCACCAGCTTTTGTGATTATGTTTCAGTGAAAAACTAAACTTTCAAAAAGTATTCTAATATTCACAGCTTGGTAAAGCCCATTGAGTCAAGTTTTGCAAAGACATAAGTGTTGTCACCTTGTCATATGAGCTTCCCCTGTGACTAATAATGGATCAATTAGGTCTCAAGTGTGTATAAAAAGAACCCCAGTACGCTAGACCTTCACATCAACTGCAGCTAGACCTCTGCAAACATGCCTAAGATTCACCCTGAGACTAAAGTTTTGATTATCAAGAGGCTGAAGACCAGATCCACTGCTGATGTGGCAGACACCTTCAATGTGTCTCAGCGTCAAGTACAGAGGATAAAAAAAAGATTTGAAGAGACTGGAGACGTCTTTGACAAGCCCAGGTCAGGCAGACCCCACAAGACAACTGCTCGAGAGGACCGTTTGTTGGCTTGAAGATCCAAGGCCAGATCATTTTCCACTGCAGCAGAGCTCCACGAGACCTGGTCACGTGAAGTCCCTGTGTCAACCAGAACAGTTTGTCGGATTCTGTCTCGAGATGGGCCTCCATGGTCGAATCAGTGCCCAGAACCCAGTACTAAACAAAAGACAATTGAAAAACCTTGTGGCATTTGCCAAGGCCCACAGCCTGCTAAAATGATGGACGCTGGAAAAGTGGCAGAAGGTGGATTTTTCAGATGAAACTTCTGTTGAATTACACCACAGTCGCCGCAAATATTGCAGGAGACCTACTGGAGCCAGAATGGATCCGAGATTCACCCAGAAAACAGTGAAGTTTGGTGGCGGAAAAATCTGGGGTTGTAATGGTCTGGGGTTACATCCAGTATGGGGGTGTGCGAGTGATCTGCAGGGTGGAAGGCAACATCAATAGTCTAAAATACCAAGAAATCTTAGCTACCTCTTATATTCCCAACCATAAAAAAGGCCAAATTCTGCAGCAGGACGGTGCTCCATTGCATACTTCCATCTCCACATCAAAGTTCCTCAAGGCGAAGAAGATCAAGATGCTCCAGGATTGGCCAGCCCAGTCACCAGACATGAACATCATTGAGCATATGTGGGGTAGGATGAAAGAGGACGCATGGAAGACGAAACCAAAGAATATTGATGAACTCTGGGAGGCTTGCAAGACTGCTTTCTTAGCTATTCCTGATGACTTCATCAATTAATTGTACGAATCCTTGCCAAACCGCATGGATGCAGTCCTTCAAGCTCATGGAAGTCATACAAGATATTACATTTGGATCTCACAGCACCACAACTTAATTTGCTGACATATTTTTGTATTTGCAGTAAATTTGTTCAATTTCTGTATAGGTGACAAAACTTTTGTCTTGCCAAAATTTGACCTTTCTGTCTTGATTAAATGATAAATATTTTTTTCTGTGAAAATTGTTTATTTCAGTGCATTAAACTTCATTTGGGAGGGTTTTAGCTTTTCATATGAGCTATTTCTAACACCAATTAATTAATTAAAAGTCAGGTTAATATCAGGTATTTCTAGAAAATAGATAAGCGACAAGACTTTTGTCAGGGACTGTATATATGCATTTATATCGTAAAAGGGATTGTGACATCACAACGAAACTTTAGCAAATTGCCCATCTACTTATTGTACGCAAAGACATCAGAGAAACCTTGAAGCACCTTAAATACTGCAGCTGATTCCTGTGGATACTGGATAGCATCATGTCGAGAAGACGCTGTGCTTCATAATGTGTTTATTGGGTTTCATATTTTGTAGGTCTCTGGCTAACCGGGTAAAGTTCACATATATGCACCGCAATACATTACACAGACACACACACACACACACACACGATAATATTGATGGTGAGGAATTACAGTTGAAACATCTCATAATTTACCTCAAACTGAGTAAGATCACTGAGAAATGTCCTGCTCAAGGTTCAGCTTGAAAAATTTGTTCTTCCCTTGTTTCGTCATCAATTCAGACTTGCGCTGGAATTGGTGTTAAATCAACGTCACCGTTAGTGTCTATACCATGTGTACAATCGCTGAGCCAGAGCTGGAGTTCAAGAACCAATGAGGTTCATTCTCGTGTTACGCAGTACGTTTGAGCTTCAGCGAGAACCAATGAGGTTCATTCTCGTGTTACGCATCACGTTTGAGCTTCAGCGAGAACCAATGAGGTTCATTCTCGTGTTACGCATCACGTTTGAGCTTCAGCGAGAACCAATGAGGTTCATTCTCGTGTTACGCATCACGTTTGAGCTTCAGTGAGAACCAATGAGGTTCATTCTCATGCTACGCATCACGTTTGAGCTTCAGCAAGAACCAATGAGGTTAATTCTCATGTTACGCATCACGTTTGAGCTTCAGTGAGAACCAATGAGGTTCATTCTCGTGTTATGCATCACGTTTGAGCTTCAGTGAGAACCAATGAGGTTCATTCTCGTGTTATGCATTACGTTTGAGCTTCAGCAAGAACCAATGAGGTTCATTCTCGTGTTACGCAGCACGTTTGAGCTTCAGTGAGAACCAATGAGGTTCATTCTCGTGTTACGCAGCATGTTTGAGCTTCAGTGAGAACCAATGAGGTTCATTCTCGTGTTATGCAGCATGTTTGAGCTTCAGTGAGAACCAATGAGGTTCATTCTCGTGTTACGCAGCATGTTTGAGCTTCAGTGAGAACCAATGAGGTTCATTCTCGTGTTACGCAGCACGTTTGAGCTTCAGTGAGAACCAATGAGGTTCATTCTCGTGTTACTCAGCATGTTTGAGCTTCAGTGAGAACCAATGAGGTTCATTCTCGTGTTACGCAGCATGTTTGAGCTTCAGTGAGAACCAATGAGGTTCATTCTCGTGTTACGCAGCATGTTTGAGCTTCAGTGAGAACCAATGAGGTTCATTCTCGTGTTACGCAGCATGTTTGAGCTTCAGTGAGAACCAATGAGGTTCATTCTCGTGTTATGCATTACGTTTGAGCTTCAGCGAGAACCAATGAGGTTCATTCTCATGTTACGCATCACGTTTGAGCTTCAGCGAGAACCAATGAGGTTCATTCTCATGTTATGCATTACGTTTGAGCTTCAGCAAGAACCAATGAGGTTCATTCTCGTGTTACGCATCATGTTTGAGCTTCAGTGAGAACCAATAAGGTTCATTCTCATGTTATGCATTACGTTTGAGCTTCAGCAAGAACCAATGAGGTTCATTCTCGTGTTACGCATCATGTTTGAGCTTCAGTGAGAACCAATGAGGTTCATTCTCGTGTTATGCATCACGTTTGAGCTTCAGTGAGAACCAATGAGGTTCATTCTCATGTTACGCATCACGTTTGAGCTTCAGCGAGAACCAATGAGGTTCATTCTCATGTTATGCATTACGTTTGAGCTTCAGCAAGAACCAATGAGGTTCATTCTCGTGTTACGCATCATGTTTGAGCTTCAGTGAGAACCAATGAGGTTCATTCTCGTGTTACGCAGCACGTTTGAGCTTCAGTGAGAACCAATGAGGTTCATTCTCGTGTTACGCATCATGTTTGAGCTTCAGTGAGAACCAATGAGGTTCATTCTCGTGTTACGCAGCACGTTTGAGCTTCAGTGAGAACCAATGAGGATCATCCTTGTGTTAAGCAGCACGTTTGAGCTTCACCAAGATGTTCTCACGCATTAAGCAATTTTGATTGAGCTTCTATATCTGTTCACTGATCAATATTTCATAAACACTCCTAAACCTAGTGGAAAGCCTTCCTAGAAGAGTTGAAGCTGTTATATGTGAATAAAAGCCTAAATTCAATCTGTTCATCAAGTCATCGAGTCTCTTCAGAAAATTTGGACTATTCATTTACGTCTGAATATAAACTTAATATATAGTTTTAAGATCTCTTTATTAACTTTTTGAAGTGTTGAAGTTGTAGTTGTGTCGCTGTCAATGGAGAGACAAAAATTCGAAAAACATTTTTTGTTCTGTATGTGAGCGAAAAACTTACAGTTTTGGAATGACATGAGGGTAAATAGTTAATGACATAATTTTCGAACCATTTCACACTGCATCATGCAACGTACTAAACATCTTACCATTCCTAATGCATCGTAATAGAGTAAATTACTCTGAAAGTTTTTATTTTTATTTTTTGTTATTGTGTTCTTAAATTCAATGTAGATTTTTTTTCCTTTTCTTTTTTTATTATGCTTTTTCTTTTTTTTTCTTTTTTAAAGCTACACTGTGTGATATTTCCTCCCATCTAGCGGTGTAAAGGTTTATGACCATCCAGTCAATATTAGTTTCTGTTCCTCTCAATTCTGATTTCGTTTTAACTCCTACGGTGGCCGATTTAGTCCAAGATTAACATGGCTTCCAGTTCGTCCTCGTCTATGAGTGTTCCTTCAAGTGATGAGGTTACTTTAGAAAACTATTATAATTTGCAGTTATTTAATTTGTCAGTTAATATGTAGGTTATGACATCTATGTAAAATGAATAATAGTTTTACGTTTTCATTATTTTTTTACCATTTCATTGCCAACATTAGCTATCAGGTTCCCAGACGAATGGAAGCTAATCTTAGTAAAGTAACTTTTATCAGTGCTATCGTTATTCTGTTTATTGTACGACATCACTAGCGTAAGGCAAAGTTCACATTGTAGGAACAGACTTTTAGAAAGGCTTTCAGGTTTTCATAGAGCAGTCTCAAGCAATCCCCCTCTTCACATTCGACACGGTGCCATTGAGTGTTAAAATGCCAGAGGCTGAGCTTGAATTTACGGGTATGTCCCTCTTTGGCTACTGTACTTTCAAGATGGAGGAGCAACATGGCAACCGGCATTCGAACCCCTCACCCGTATGTATTTTCAATGGCATATTATAAACTTACGAGAATACTTTATTACTTGAAAGAAGTGAATATACATAAATGAGCACATATATATTTTTGAAAGAACTAAGTGTTTTTAGCTAAGATTAAACTAAAAAAAGTTACACAGTGTAGCTTTAAGAAAAATAATGTATTTGGCCTGTATTTGAACTACATATTATAGTTCTTGGCACAATGCATTGTTATTAAATGTTTTTTGCACTTTAACCCCTAAATTATTTTGGAATGTAACAAAATTATTTATGGTTTGTAATAGTACATTTTGAACATTCGTACTGTAGGTGCAAGGCTGAAACTGCATATTTACAGTAAGGGTAACCAATGGGATGATTTTAACAAAGTGCCATCATATCTTGAAAGCATACATTCTCTGTATTTGTTGTGAGGGCCCAGAGGTAGAATAGCGCTTTACCTTAGAAGACACCAGGTGGCAGTAAAATATTTGCTTTGCAGTTTAAGTTGCTGTATTTCACAGCAATCCCCTCTGATGACCTATCAAACATGTGTTTCAGTTTTACACTGTCTCGCTGTTTGTTGAAAACAGGAAACGACTAGCTGTCTTTATTGGTTCTCTCTCTCAGTCAGTTCTTACAGAAGTGAGTCAGAAGAATGAGACAACAGGTAGAACATTTCTGTTTAGTTTTAATAAGAACAGATCTGTAAAAGAAAGTGTCCTGTTGGTTGTGTTGTTTAGATGTTCTCTGCTTTATCAATATGGAAGGACATTTTCCAGAAAGGAGACAGACATGTTTGGCTTCCGCTGATGTAACGTCCCTGATTTATATGACTATATCCTCAAGTGTGTCAAATAGATCAGCCGTCTTCTTCAGATAGTTAGTGCATGTTGGATTCTGTCCTGTCTCTGTTTTATAGTGAATGAACAGAACTGGATAAAAATGATGTGAATGTGGCCAAATTAGTTTTGTAAGAAGGCAATGTAAGGGCAAATCAATCTAAAACGACAATACTACAATAACATAAAGATTCAACTATGATTATGAAGACTCTACAGAAAACAGAATAATTTTTGTTAAAAACGTCAAAATCTAGTCACACTACAATTTCTAAGTTTGATATGAAATGTAATTTGATATATATATATATATATATATATATATATAATATATATAGTAATAATGTGTCTGTGTGTGTGTCAATTCACTTTCGGAGAGAAGAGAGTGAGATCAGTGTATCAGTATCAGCAGAAAAGTAATATTGAAACTTTATTTTACTATCGATACATAGCAAAATATCTATATTTTTGACAACACTAATCTGAATTAATAATTACTAGCTTATGATTTAACCAAGCGGGTTAAAGTTTTGCCCATGGGTGTCAAGTTTACTTGCCTCAAACAAAACTTTAAATAACTTTAAAACATTTGAAGCCATGAACCTGGCACATTCACTGGCCAAAAGTTTTGGGACACCTGCCTTTACATGCACATGAACTTTAATGCCATCCCATTCTTAATCCGTAGGGCTTAATATGGAGTCGGCACATCCTTTGCAGCTAAAACAGCTTCAACTCTTCTGGGAAGGCTTTCCACAAGGTTTTCTTCTAGAAGGGCATTTGTGAGGTCAGGCACTGATGTTGGACGAGAAGGCCTGGCTCTCAGTCTCCGCTCTAATTCATCCCAAAGCTGTTCTATCGGGTTGAGGTCAGGACTCTGTGCAGGCCAGTCAAGTTCCTTCACACCAAACTCACTCATCCATGTCTTTATGGACCGACACTTTGTGCACTAGAGCGCAGTCATTCCCACAGTTTAGTAGGGAACATGAAATTGTCCAAAATGTCTTGGTATGCTGAAGTATTAATGGAACTAAGGGGCCAAGCCCAAACCCTGAAAACAACCCCACACCATAATCCCCCATCCACCAAATTTACACTAGCACAACACATTCATGCAAGTACCGTTCCCAGACTCTTCCATGAGATTGTCAGACGGAGAAGCGTGATTGGTCACTCAGAGAACACGTCTCCACTGCTCTAGTCCAGTGGCGGCTGCTTTACTCCACTGAATCCCATACTTTGCATTGCTCTTGGTGATGTAAGGCTTGGATGAGCTGCTCGGCCATGGAAACGCATTCCATGAAGCTCTCTACGCTGTTCTTGAGCTCATCTGAAGGCCACAGAAGTTTGGAGGTCTGGAGCTATTGACTCTACAGAAAGTTGGCAACTTCTGCTCACTGTGACCCTCAGCAAGCCTGACAAGCCCGACCCGCATCAAGATGTTTGGTCTGGAAACTCACCATTGGCAGCTCAATCCGAGGGGCGGGATATCTATATAAGAATGACTTCAGTGCCGTTCTTTTCTCAGAGAAAAGCTTAACTAAAAGTCTTCCAGAGTCGCGGTCAAATCTGATTCGAAAATCCGACGTTAGCCAGTTTCTGTGTTTGCTAGAAGCACGCCAGCGCAATTCGGCCGTCATTATGTTAAGCCCCGCCCACCGACTCTATACACGATGTGATTGGTCCAACCAGAGTTTTGCTAGACGACACTCGCGGCAGATTAGATTTGGTTGCCGCTAGGGTACGTCTAGATTTCTAGGCTAACCCTAAGCATGAGCTGACCCCGCTCTGTAATTTTATGTGTTCTACCACTTCGCGGCTGAGATGCTGTTGTTTCCAATTGATTATAATTGATTGTTATAATCCTGTTGAGTGTGGAATATTTAGGAAATGGACTTATTGCACAGGTGGCAACCTATCACGGCCCCACGCTTGAGTTCACTGAGCTCCTGAGAGCGACCCATTCTTTCACTAATGTGTGTAGAAGCGTCTGCAGGCCTAGAGCTGGAGTTATACACCTGTGGCCATGAACTGATTGAACACCTGAACTCAATGATTTGGAGGGGTGTCCCAAATACTTTTGGCAATATATTGTGCAATAATGAACCCAGTATCTTTTTAAAACATGTTCTTTTCCGGAAATTGCTTTGTCAGGCAAACTGATTGGAGTTCATAGTGTTTTTAGATCTCTTTTGTCGTGATTCCTAATCAATCACATCACAGTGAGTTCCAGCTCTCCTGTTGTGATGTCTTTAACATACTGTCTATGGCAGGGACAGAGCTATTTAAGCACTCTCAGACAGAGCTGTTTAGATCAGACAACAACGTTATTCCAGTTAGTTTCTTCATCCAAGGTCAGTTTGGAGAAAATATTGTTTTCAAAGACTGAACAGTTTGTATCTGTTGGCCAGATGGAGTTCATATTGTATTTGGATGTTTTAATTTAAATGGGTCATGAACTGTATTTCTTAAACCTATAAATCCTGACATATGAAACAAGTCTTTTTTATATTTTTTATGAAACTGTTTATCTTTAGATTAAATATATCTTTAATAAGTTTGCAATTTTTCTTTATGTTGACGTTTACAGTTGATGCATCAGGCTTTAATGCATGGCTTTATATGGAGCTCATATTCATATTCACATTTATTCCTCATATATGCAGAAATATGCAGTCTGATGCAGTTGTTGATTTGAAATCCTTATGCTTCTAATGTAAATCAATGAGATATTAAAAACAGTAAAGCAGATACTTTCATACAATGTTGTCACACTACTTTGTGATGCATATAATACATAATAATGCAATGCAATACAATGACTGAGAGATGAACAAATAAACCTTCATTGAAAGCCTGGTGATCATATTTGAGACTCACAAGTGAGCACGATAAAAGAAAAAAAAATCTGGATAATCAAGTTTTTCAGCTTTGATCATCATGTTCATCATTTAGAAAAGAAATAAATACTGTTAGTAGATTTTTTAGATAAAAAATGGCAAAGTCTAGTCACATTAAGCGCAATAAACGATGTGCAGGCAGTCTTGTGCTGACGTATTAATCTCTATTACGCAATAAAAACCTGGAATGGAAAATGATTTATTTTCGCAGCTCGGTTTCAAATAAAAGTTGTGTTTGGACTGAGAAGGAAGTTGTGAGTTATGACACAAAAAGACCACGAATCCAGCTTACGATGCAAATAAATCCATCTTGTGACATTTTGCGATCCTGTTGACACGTGCTCTGTCTCTCTACATTATTTCCTTTATTCTGTCCTCTTTATGGATGGATGGATGGATGGATGGATGAACAATAGATGGCTAAAGGAATAATGGATAGAAAGATATTTCAGGATCTCAGAAATTCTGACTTATTATAATTTTACTCATTTCTGATATTGCAAGAAATAAAGTTTCACTATGATTTAAATTAAAAATCATCTTTTATAACAATATAATATAATGAACTACTTATGATGCTTGTTGCTTGCTTTTTTTGTCAATTAAACAATACAAATATTATACAAATACTGCCATTGATCATATCAAATATTAATGAACAAGTATGCACACATTCACTCTTATTTGTACGTCTAATGTGTCAAAAACGCAAAAAGTTTTGTCTCATCACATTCAGTTATGAATTACATGAGTCATGTAAATGATGTAGTTTGCATCAATAGATATTACTGTCGGTCACAGCCCCGCCTTCTTTGATCTTATTGGTCATCTCGATCATTTTGACAACTTGTCCCTCTCAGTGTCTACGGTGGTGAAAGTGAATGAAAGTACTTTACATTAAATTACATTGCAGCAACAAATTGTACTTTTTACAGCACTTCAGATTAGAGGATAATCTCTTGACTCTCTTTCTCCTGATGTGGGTTTATATTGAATGGCAGAATTGCTTTTAATAGGATGTGATTAGAAACTTTATTGCATTAAACCTGTGGTGTCTGGGACTTTGTATGGGCATTTCAGCAGTGTCAACTTGACAGAAACATTGAAACCGCTGTTATGTTATCAGACAGAGGTTAAAGAATGATTTCCTAATGTGGTTCAGATATTTCATTAACTGGTATAATAACTTTAAATATTTGATTCTACGTGAGATGTTGTTGTAATTGACTAAAGCCGTGACCGTTTTGAGTTTGGTGTGTACTGTACTGAGACGGTTGTTTAGCCCGAGGCTGATGCTGTAAACGTCTAAGCCTTGATAATTCATCAGCGCAGGGTTTTTATAGTAGCACATCACTGTAACTGCTTAACACAAACCATCTAATGAGGCCTCTAACCGCCTCCAGATGGACAAGAAAAGACTGTTTTACATCATGCGCTCCCTGCCACGACAATTACAGCTTTTAGTAATGCTTCATAACAGGATCTGAACTGATCATGCAGTGCGGTGAACTTCATAAGAGCCCGAGTGCGATTTCTCAATTTGAACTGAAAGGTAGCGAACAAAATGAAAAATTGACATTCGAAATTTAAAAGAGGAGTAGAATGAAAAAAAAAAAAGAATCACCATTGCATTTTTGGGTAATATTGTGTGTGTGAGGTAAACTATAGACCATAGAAACTGTGTACACAAACCCTAATGTATGTGCACCAATCAGGCATAACATTATGACAGGTGAAGTGACTAACACTGATTATCAGAACCAGAATCCGAATGAGCTTTATTGCCAGGTATTTTTCCACATACTAGAAATTTGATTTGTTGTAGTGACAGAAGCACAACGGTGCAACAGAATGACAGTGACAAGCAGAGCCGGACAGTAACGGAGTACAGTACTTAAGTACGATTTTAAAGCTCCACAGTGTGATATTTCCCCCCAGCAGTGTAAAGGTATATGACCATCCAGTCAATATTAGTTTCTGTTCCTCTCATTTCCGATTTCGTTTTAACTCCTACGGTGGCTGATTTAGTCCAAGATTAACATGGCAATCCCCCTCTTCACATTCGACACGGGGCCATCGAGTGTTAAAACACAAAAGGCAAAGCTTGAATTTACGGGTATGTCCCTCTTTGGCTACTGTACTTTCAAGATGGAGGGCCAACATGGCGACCGGCATTCAAACCACTCACCCGTATGTATTTTCAGTGGCATATTATAAACTTACGAGAATACTTTATTACTTGAAAGAAGTAAATATACATTAATGGGCACATATATTTTTGAAAGAACTAAGTGTTTTTAGCTAAGAATAAACTAAAAAAGTTACACAGTGTAGCTTTAAGGGATCTGTACTTTACTTGAGTATCATTTTCGGGGAGTACTCATAACTTTACTCAAGTACATTTGAGAGGCAAGTATTGTACTCTTTACTCCACTACAATTCTATCCATAACCGTAAGTACCTGTTACTACTACTACTTAAAAAAAAAAAAAAAATCTTGGAAAAACCCTCAATTTGTTGTTTCCCTCTCTAACGTGATTAGATTTTGCAGGCGCCACAAATTAGGAGAGCATATCAGCAAATCACCTTTAGCTTTCTACCAAAGTCAACTCCATGGTCAGATTTAGATAAGAGATGAAACCATGGATGAAACAATGGATGAAGATGCAGTAGGTCCATCAGGGAATGTGCCGACCCGTGATGTTCTTGAGTATGCGGTGTGTGTTTAACGCAGTCAGTTTCAAATGTGGCAGCAAAACATCCATTAAAACTCTAGCAGAGGTTTGTCAGAGCGTTGTCCTTGTGCTATCGCCTTGTGGGCAAGTGAGAAATGTTAAATAAAGCAACATGGTAAGAAGATGAAAATTACTTGATTTTACTTTCAATTCATTTTACATTCTCCAAGGTATTAACTTTTACATGTTTCATAACTCCATAAATGTAAGCACTGTGGCAGTATGGTAATGCAATATTTAGAAAATATACTCTTGTACTCTTGATACTTACATACTTTTAAAAACAAGTACTTCAGTACTTAACTTAAGTAGTCATTTGACTTACTTGTACTTGAGTAAAATTTAGCAAGGGGTATCTGTACTTTTACTCAAGTAATGAAGCTGTCCGCCTCTGGTGAGAAGACACAGATAATAAAAATAGCAATACACAAATATACATACAATGTGCAATATAGCAAAGACACAATATACTAGTTCAAATAAACAAATTAGATTAGCAATTTGCTATGTACACTTATATTAGGTATAATTTTGGAAATGTAAATAAATGTGCGTTAAATAAGTGAATGAATGAGGCATTTATATATAGCGCTTCCGTGTGTACTACTGTACACGCAAAGCGCTTTACACTAATGACATGGATCTCTCCTCAACCACCACCAGTAAATAATTGAATGTGTGTGTGTGTGTGTGTGTGTGTGTGTGTGTGTGTGTGTGTGTGTGTGTGTGTGTGTGTGTGTTTCTCATTTATTGTCGATTGTTAATGAGATGGATTGCCTGAGGGAAGAAACTGTGTGTCTGGTTGTTCTGTTACTCAGGGCTGTGTATCGTCGACCAGACAGCAGCAGTTCAAGTTGCTGTCTGATCACGGCACCTGCTAGTGATGTTAGTTGGATATATTAGGCAGCAAGTAAACATTTTGTCCACTCAGTTTCAGTCAATCTCATGTCAATCTTGAGTACCTATAGAGTAGTATTGCATCCTTCATATCTCCGAAAAGTCTTTAGTTTTATTATATTTATAAAAGAAATAAGGGCTGTACCGAGTCTTTCCGGATAAAACCGAGTGCTTGGAGGCGTATCGAGTGGGCGGAGCTAAAGAATGACGAGCGCGCAGCTACTGCACGAGAGATTGCTGAAAGCGGTGACATCCTCAAGTGTGGAAAAGAAAACGTTACCCTAATAAATAACTATCAATCAGATTCAACTAATACAGATATGATCCAGAGGCAGATCCGGAGGCTGAAATAAATTGAACAGGAGAAACAGCAACAGCAGGACGTCCGTCTCTGTGGTATGGACTGTATTTAGTGGCCTGTCAACATTTGTGTGTGTTTACTCGCAGTTTATGAGGACATGATTCGGTTTATGGACTATTGTATGCGACTAAACCTTAGCAGTAGCAAGCAAAACGGTTTTGCATGTCAGATAGTGTATAAAAAAACAATGGAGTAACGTTAGCGCATCTGAATGAAGAAGCACGCTTTGTTAGAACGTCCCCTAGGTTTATGTTTGGGTGGTTTTACAATAAACAAACTGACACCTGTATTAGTCAGCTAAACAAATGTATTTAAACACACACCATAGATCGCATGCTCCACTGATAAATTAACTAACGTTATACACGATCGTGTTGTTTACTGATGTTTACTCACGCGACGATAGCCGACAGCACAGACATTTGAAGCAGTTTTACTCACCGCCTGCTTCCAAAGCACGACCGTGAACCTTTATCGCTGGGACCGCTCTGTCAAAAACACACTCTTCTTGTTGATTTCGTGAAGTCATGTGACAGCAGTGACAGTGGAGATCCACTATTGCGACGCGACTGAAGCGTGATGTGACACTTCTCGTCATTTCTGCGTTCATACCAGTTCAAATGCAGCGCTGCCTTCCCGGAATGCTATGTGGGCGCATTAAAGTCGCTTGACGTCACCCATAGGAATAAAGTGGAGTGTGGTGCGACAGAAGTGTTGCATGGACGAGTGGGTCTGCATCTTGAGAGCAGTGTTTATGGGGCATGCATTTGCTCTTTCGCCTCAGTCACGCGTACATGCACCCTACCGGGAGAAGAGCCCGTACGGCCCATACAAGGACCTTCCGCTCTGTCGACGTCAAGCCGACCCATACTCGAAAAAATCTCTCCGAAACTTGTGAGAAACCGGAAGGAGTATTTTTAACACAGAAATACTCCATCAAATGTCCAACTTAGTGTTTGAAACTTTGTCTATGTTTAGGATGGGAATCCAAGTCTTTAACAGTGTAAAAAGCTCAGTATGCATGAAACAGCATTTCACCACCCCACTTTAAAGTTGATGCTTAAGAAGCTGGAAAAATGGTCAAGCGTAAGGATTTGAGCGAGTTTGACAAGGGCCAAATTGTGACGGCTAGACGACTGGGACAGAGCATCTCCAAAACTGCAGCTCTTGTGGGCTGTTCCCGGTCTGCAGTGGTCAGTATCTATCAAAAGTGCTCCAAGAGGAACAGTGGAGAACCAGCCACAGGGTCATGGGCGGCCAAGGCTCACTGATGCATACAGATGACAACGCTGTCAAAATAATCCCCGCAAAAAACAACAACAGCAAAACACTATCCTGCTGTCAGGCCAGTAGATGGCGCCGATGTCACTTTGTAAATCACCATTTTCAAAAGTTTACTTTTTGTAGTTCCCATGGAGATGATAATGGTATCATTTTTGAAAACGTTTGAATATTTAATACAAATTAATGAATTAATTAACCACATGCACTTACTATAGGGTTAGGATTATAGGATTAGGGTTTGGTTTAGGGTGCATCATTTATAGTTATTACCATAGTAATGACATGTACGTGTAACAAAATAATGTGTTACCAGATATTCTAATAAATATTTTTGTACTGCAAAACAATAATAGTTCCACTTCCACACAGTGAAAGACTGACATTTGATGATGAGTTCATTCTGAATACAGCCACATACCCAAATATAAAAGGGTGACCACACTTCTTTTTTTTTTTTTGTAATTAAATGTGCAAAAGTAGTTTAATTTTTTCATCACAAAAGCAGCTGTTTTAACACAGGTGTAGCGCTTTTAGATCCACTGTATTTACAAATAATTAATTGTTATTTTTCTGTGGTATTTGTGTCTGTGAGACTGTTACCTTTGGTGTGTGTGTGTACGTGTGTACTTGTTTATGAGAGTAAGTGAGTGTGTGTGTGTGTGTGTGTGTGTGTGTGTGTGTGTGTGTATGTGTGTACTTGTTTATGAGAGTGAGTGTGTGTGTGTGTGTGTGTGTGTGTGTGTGTGTGTGTGTGTGTGTATGTGTGTACTTGTTTATGAGAGTGAGTGAGTGTGTGTGTGTGTACTTGTTTATGAGAGTGAGTGTGTGTGTGTGTGTGTGTGTGTGTGTGTGTGTGTGTGTGTGTGTGTGTGTGTACTTGTTTATATGAGTGTGTACGTGTGTGTGTGTGTGTGTGTGTGTGTGTGTGTGTGTGTGTGTACTTGAAATGAATGTACACACTTTTCTGTGACACACAGAGGCCAGTCAGTGGACATCTGAAGCAAATGCTATCATTATTGTACACTTTCTCCACAACACTGTCTTAGTGAAAAACACAATGATTGTCTTTACAGCAGAATGCTCTGGAGAAATAAGTGCCATAATAATTTACGGAATAAAAGTCACAATTTCTTTTGTGCAACTGTGTTGAATTTTCTATTGAATGTAATTGCATTTCTAATTCAATCTTAACATCCCATGGGTTCATGGCACTTTCTATAAACTCTTTAAACAGAATGTTTCTTTTGTCTCTAACGGTTAATGTAGTTATACATCTCTAGAAAAGCCTCATGAGCCTTTAAAGTGAGGCTCTGGGCCGGATTTGTGGATGACTTCCCTCTCAGATGCCACCATTGGATTTGCATCACCTCTGTCTTGTTTGAGAGATTCGAGTGAATGCTGGGACAGACCTGCTCATGCCTGTGACTGTAATCAAGCAGCAGTTGTCCAGGACAGGACGTCAGGGTGACCACTGGAGTCGGAATGACAATGTATTATACTTCCTCTGTATGTCCAGCTCAGTTTACGTTTAGCAAGCTTAAGAACGGGAAACATTATTATCAGTGTGCAGAAATGCACCCTCCATTTATGTGCACTCAGTATGAATTATTTCTCCCACAGAAGGCCTGTAGGCCAGTGATGTACAGGATTAGATTCACGGATAGGGGCTTTTGGTGGATTTTGTGTGCCGTAGTGGATTTTCTGCTGTAGCTTTGGGACTATTTTTGATGGCAGAACAAAAACAGACTGGCAATATCATGTCTAAAATATAAGCTGCTCAGTTTATTGAACACTTGTTAAAGTGAAATGTCATTGGCTCTCATGTGTCTCGTGACCGATTGTGGTAAAACATTAAAGTAACTGTATGTAAGAAATGAACTTCATTAATCATAAAACGGCCCTGAGAGGTTTATAAATCATGTTTATTTCAAGTAGCCTACTTATATCACTGACAACAGTAGTCTGGCCAGGATATTGTCATTATAAAGTTGTTGTTGCAGCCCTCAACTGATGCTGATGTTGACATGTATGGCAAGCCGTTTTAGCATTAAATACACCTTCGCATACTAGTCATAAATCAGTTTTGACTAGTCATAATTCCAGTTCCAATGTGATTGTGACTAGTCATAATATGGATTGAAGATATCTACAATGTTAATTTGACTAGTCACAATATACATTCAAGATATCTATAATGCTATTTTGACTAGTCACATTCTTCCATTGACTTCCATTGGAAATTTTTTCCAGATATCTTCAAATGAGTTTTGACTAGTAGAAATTGTAATTAAAGATATCTATAATTGATTTTATACTAGGCATAATTCTAATTAGAGATAGCTCAAATTACAATTGCACTAGTCATAATTAAATTAGAGATATCTCTAACTGAATTAATTCTAGTAAAAATTCTAATTAGAGATATCTCTAACTGTTTTTTGACTAGTCATAATCACATTTAAGATATCTTTAATTCATCAAATTTAAAGATATCTAAAATACATTTGTAGATATCTGCAAATAATTTATTACTAGTCAAATTATAATTGTAGATATCTTGAATTTGATTTTTTGTCTAGGCAAAACGTAAAGGGGGTCAATCAATCTCAATCTCAATGATTATCAAAAGATAATCAATCTCATGTCAATCTTGATAGAGTAGTATTGCATCCTTCATATCTCCGAAAAGTCTTTAGTTGTATTATATTTATAAAAGAAATATGGGCTGTACTGAGTCTTTCCGGAAAAAAACGAGCGCCTGGAGGCGTATCGTGTGGGCGGAGCTAAAGAATGACAAGCGCGCAAAGTGGTGACGTCCTCAAGCATGGAGAAGCCCATCGCTATCACAGATAATGATCCAGAATCATTCGGAGGCTGAAATAAATTGAACAGGAGGAACGGCAACAGCAGGACGTCCGTCTCTGTGGTATGGACTGTATTTAGTGGTCGTCAACATTTGTGTCTTTACTCGCAGTTTATGAGGACATGATTTGGTTTATGGACTATTGTATGTGATTAAACCTTAGCAGTAGCAAGCAAAACGGTTTTGCACGTCAGACTAGTGTAACGTTATACAGAGAACAGCAATGGAGTCCGTTAGCGCATTTGAATAACGAAGCACGCGATCGTGTCATTTACTGATGTTTACTCACGCGACAACCAAACAGCATAGACATTTGAAGCAGTTTTACTCACCGGCTGCTTCCAAAGCAGGACCGAACCTTTATCGCTGGGACCGCTCCGTCAAAAACACACTTCTTTGGTATGATTTGGTGAAGTCCTGACAGCAGTGAACGGTGGAGATCCACTTTTGCGTCGCGACTGAAACGATGTTGTGACGCTTCCCGTCATTTCTGCGTTCAAATGCAGCGCTGCCTTCCCGGAATGCTGTGCTGAAGCGTTGAAGTCGCTCGACGTCACCCATAGGAATAAAGTGGAGCGCGGCGCCTGGATCGACTGGATCTGCAGCTGAGGGAGTGTTTATGGGCGTGCATTTCTTCTCTCTCCCTCTAGTCACACGCGCGCGCCCTACCGGGAGAAGAGCCCGTACGGCCCATACAAGGACCTTCCGATCTATTAACGTCAAGTAGACCCATACTCAAAAAAAACTCTCTGAAACTTGTGAGAAACCGGAAGGATTATTTTTTAACAGAGAAATACTCCATCAAACGTCCAACAATAGTTTTTGAAACTTTGTCTATGTTAGAACGTGCTACATAAGGGCCTTGATATCGCAAGCCATTTTAGCATTTAAACCTTTGTCTGACTATCTATAAATATATTTAAAGATAGTACCAATTGTATGTTAACTAGTGATAATTATAATTCGACTAGTCAGAATGACAATTAGAGATATCTGCAATTATAATTGCACTAGTAAGAAATCTGATTCGAGATATCTCTAAACACATTGTGACTAGTCAAAACTCTATTTAAGATATATTTAATGATGTCATAGATATCGTCAATAGATGCGTCACACATACGCAAAGGTAATCAGAGATATCTCTAATTCAGTTTTGACTAGTCACAATTCTATTTTAAGATATCTGAATTGTACCTGCTCCTAGTCAAATCTGCTGTTGTGGTTGTGACGTGAGGAAATTTTCCACCAATAATCGACGAGTGACAACATTTGGATGCATATGATTAAATGTCTCCAGCAGACCCAGTCAAAAATATTTTGAAGAATGATTTAAAAAAAATTAGAGGTTAATAAATGTTTAAATAACATTGACAGGATGTAGCTGATTACTTTGATTAGTACATTGCGTTGTATTTACTCGTGTCATAAAGGTAATAATCCACAAGGTGGGAGTGGTGTGTTGTATTATAACAAAATATCTGCGATGTGATATTCTGCTGTGTTGAGTGATGAGCGCCAGTGCATTGAAAAGTTATTTTAAAATTATAGCATATGTATGTTGCACCAGAAATAAGGCCAAATACAATGCTTAACCTAAAGATTTTAAATGTGTTTGCTTGGGAATAAAAACAAACACAATTTAATACACAGCATGCACATCTCAACATTATTTATTACTTTAATATATAGCCTAGAATAAGACAACAACCTTCTTGATCTTCTCTGCATATTATATGTCACTTTTACACGTCCCAGCTACATTTTTATTTTCATACGTTTGATTTCCTTTTCTATAAAGAAGTTTAAAATGACCAAAGACGCAGGACTTTTATTATACAATTCTTAAACAAAATGGCAGATGACAACGGATTCCGAGGTAGGATTGGTTAATAAAATGTTTAAGGTGTGGCTTAGCTGAGGCATATTTGCATGCATGTTTAAGTTATCTATAATGAGAATGAGTGTTAATTCCAGATATCTACATCTATATTCTTCCTAGTCACAAAGCTAATTGCAGATATCTCCAAAGAAAGATCTTTCTAGTCAAAGAACAGACAGAGATATCTATAATTAAATTGCAGATACCTTTAAATGAGTTTTGACTAGGAAGAATTTCAATTCAAGATATCTCATATTAAGTTTTGCCACGACAAAAATCCAATTCAAGATATCTTCAATTACAATTTGACTAGTAATACATTATTTGCATATATCTTTATATGTATTTTAGATACCTTTAAAATTGATGAATTAAAGATATCTTAAATGTGATTATGACTAGTCAAAAACCAGTTAGAGATATCTCTAATTTAATTATGATCAGTACAGTTGTATTTGTATTGTTTATGTGCACTGGAAGCTTCAGCACCAAAAAAAAAAAAAATCCTTTTTTTGTGAAAGGCACACTTGGCAATAAATCTCTTTCTGATTCTGATTCTGATACAATTGTAATTTGAGATATCTCTAGAATTATGCCTAGTATAAAATCAATTATAGATATCTTTAATTAGAATTTCTACTAGTCAAAACTCATTTGAAGATATCTGGAAATATTCTCCAATGGAAGTCAATGGAAGAATATTACTATTAAAAATAGCATTATAGATATCTTGAATGTATATTATGACTAGTCAAATTACCATTGTAGATATCTTCAATCCATATTATGACTAGTCACAATCACATTGTAGATATCTTAATTGCAATAACGACTAGTCAAAATTGCAGAGGAGATATCTGGAACTGGAATTATGACTAGTCAAAACTGATTTATGTATGGGAGGCCGTTTCAGCATAAAAACGTTCCAGCGTTACTCGTCGTAATTATATTTTTACTAGTAACAATTCAATTACAGAGCTCTATAATTACATTTTTACTAGTAACAATTATGATTGTAGAGCTCTCGAATTCAATTGTTACTAGTAACAATTATGATTGTAGAGCTTTCTAATTGTATTATTACTAGTAACAATTCCAATTAGAGAGCTCTACAATTCATTTATTACTAGTCATATGTCTCCATTGACTTCCATTCATTTTTAATTATAGAGCTCTGTAATTCAATTGTTACTAGTAACAATTACGATTGTAGAGCTCTCTAATTGAATTCTTACTAGTAACAATTACAATTATAGAGCTCTGTAATTCATTTGTTACTAGTAACAATTACGATTAGAGAGCTCTCTAATTGTATTATTACTAGTAACAATTCAATTAGAGAGCTCTGCAATTCAATTATAGAGCTCTGCAATTACACATATCCTTAATGTGCATTTTTACTAGTAATAAATCATTTGAAGAGCTCTCTAATCGTAATTGTTACTAGTAACAATTGAATTACAGAGCTCTATAATCCCAATTGTTACTAGTAAAAATTCAATTAGAGAGCTCTACAATTGTAATTGTTACTAGTAACAATTCAATTAGAGAGCTCTATAATCCCAATTGTTACTAGTAACAATTGAAATACAGAGCTCTATAAATAAAAATGAATGGAAGTCAATGGAGACATATGACTAGTAATAAATGAATTGTAGAGCTCTCTAATTGGAATTGTTACTAGTAATAATACAATTAGAGAGCTCTACAATCATAATTGTTACTAGTAACAATTGAATTAGAGAGCTCTATAATCATAATTGTTACTAGTAATAATACAATTATAGAGCTCTGTAATTGTAATTGTTACTAGTAAAAATATAATTATAGAGCTCTTTAATTGAATTGTTACTAGTAAAAATATAATTACGACGAGTAACGCTGGAACGTTTTTATGCTGAAACGGCCTCCCATATTAATGACTAGTATGCGAAGGTGTATTTAATGCTAAAACGGCTTGCCATACCTTGATCTGTATCATAACCATGATGCTATTTGGGAAAAACAGCACTCTTGCTCATTTGTTATTGCTTATAATGTAATACAGCTACACTATTTAAAGCATAAACTACAAGTTACTTTGCTAACATTGTTTTGTTAATTTATGGTGAGATTTGCATGAATGAATCTGATGTGTTGAGGTGTACCCATGGTTATTATCTTATCAGTGAAAAATACAGTGCCTCAAAATGTTTTCAAATAAACTCTTTTTGCATTTTCTGGAGGAAATGTAAGTAATGCTTATAGTGCACAACACTCAAGGGTAAAATTGGATTAACAGCTAGCTTGATTTACCATGTCACTAGCATTATTTAGCATTTTGCTATTATTAATTTTCACTATCATTATCACTATCATTATTTAACATTAAGCTAGTGCTAATTAACATGTCGTTATGTTTTAACAATGTTGCTAGCGTTGATTATCTTGCTACCATGATTTAACACACTTGTTGCTTGAATTAGCATGTTGCTAGAATGATTTATCACGTTGCTAGCATGTCCTAAGCTAGTTGCTAGGCTTTGTTAGTGATAGATATGCAGTGGATGAAGCTTAAATACTCTATATTAGATATTAAAGTTTATGCTAATGTTAGATTAATGATAATTTCCCCCCTTAAAGCTACACTTTTCACATTTACAGCGGTGAAAAGGTATATGACCATCCAGTGAATATCAGTTTCTGTTCCTCTCAAATCAGATTTCATTTTAACTCCTACGGTGGCCGATTTAGTCCAAGATTAACATGGCAATCCCCCTCTTCACATTCGACATGGTGCCATCGAGTTTTAAAATGCGAAAGGTGAAGCTTGAATTTATGGATATGTCCCTCTTTGGCTAATGTACTTTCAAGATGGAGGGCCAACATGGCGACCGGCCTTCGAACCCCTCACCCGTATGTATTTTCAGCGGCATATTATAAACTTATGGGAATACTTTATTACTTGAAAGAAGTAAATATACATTAATGAGCACATATATTTTTGAAAGAACAAAGTGTTTTTAGCTAAGAATAAACTAAAAAGGTTACACATTAGCTTTAATGAAAGTGTATGGGACTTTTTGCGGTTTTAATCGTCTGTTTAATGAAAATCATAAGTTGGATCATTTTGAAAAGATACAGCAACAAGAGTCAGAACCGTCTGAAGGTCTGAGCCGGGTTTGTAGCTTTAAAGCTCTAGGAGGAGATAAAGCTCTAGGTTTACATTTTGGTGCAGAACAATAATAACAATCTTAAACAGTAGGTCAGTGTGTTGGCTTTGTCAAGCCAACATAATAATAATCATACATTTAGCTTAGCATTTAAGCACTAACATTCATATGTCTCAAAACCAAATGCAAATAGACTTTATATTGTCAGGCGCCCATTATAATTGTTTACAATTATTACAATATTTCTCTCATGCATTTTTTCCTCTTCTTCTAGTGGATCATGCTCAAAAAGAGGCATTTACATTTGGAGCTTGTTTTTTAGACTGCATTAATGGATTATATCCCAGTGTTTTTCCTTTTCTACGCTTGGAGGATTATCATGTTATTCTCTGTCAAACCTCATGCCCTGAATCTCACACGGCCGTGTGTTGTCAGCACAGGTTACCCTTCTAAGGAAGCATATGGTAAGCAATTTGCCATATTTTCCATACCAATGTGTGCAACAATTCAAATTAAAATTACATTTGCTATTTCCCACACTATATTTAAAATATACTTTAAACATATATTTTAAAGCTTTATAAGTTGCAAAATTAAAATGAAAATCTGTTACAGAAATAATTAGATGGGTTTAACATATTCAATCAGAAATTGCAGCAAAAGTAAATGTTATTTTTCTTAATTGCATTTACACTTAGTTAAGATACTTGCAATAGCATTTTCATTGAATGTACCGCAATGAATGTAGCAAAATTTAATATGGAATTGAAAATGCCAGCCGATCAAGTCTCCGCCCCCACCCTGTCAATCACTGCATCATGGCTGGGCCAGGTGTTGGAAACACGGCAGCAGCAGAGCTAGTCTGAATGCCAGATGAACTTATTCCTGTCCACAATATTTGAGGTCGGGAAGTTCGGTCTGGACTTGAGCCGTTGTGGAGCAACTATGCTTAAACCAGAGCTGTTCGGATCAATCAAATCATCAAGGCGGGCTTTAGACAATGACGGACAGATGATCAACAGTAACGCAATCATCCATGTCACCAAAGAGCGCTTGTGTTGAATTTGTTCTTATCCTAAACGCAGAACTTGCTCGTATAAGCATTCACCTTAATGATTTCTCTCAAAAATGATGATCATGTTGGTAAGTACTCTGTGTATCCTTAAATTATTTTTAGAAGACCGGCGAAGATCGTTTACACTCATCTTCTTCTTCTTCAAGGTAGGAAGGCATCAAGGCATGATAATGTTAGCTTCACTTCCTGTCTCCTGAGAGACCTTCATCTGTGAGTTTTGAAGGCAGCGTATCCTTCACTGCCATTGATATCCCACAATCCTGTGCATTCCACTCAGTAACAGTTGAACTGGAAAAAAAGATGCCGTCCCAAAGTTACATTTGCTAGTCATTTTGTTTGTAAATGTTAAATGTTTTTTTACCAACATTTTCCACTTCTGATGTACTTAAATATTTGTTTAGTTCTCACCAAAGCTCGCTCTATTTAGCTGTAGATCATTAAACTGTTACACTGCCTTAGAAGTCTGTCCGAAATCATTTTCGTGGGGTGCCTTCATGCACAAAACGCTGCCTTACAACTATTTTCTGATAAGGCAGCAGGGCAACAATTCAGCTGCCTAGATTTTCGGACACAGCCTATGCGACACTCAAGTCACTTACTCCATTGTTCTGATTGGTTGTAGGTCTATCCAATTGATGGTTCAGTTGAAACACATTCCATAATCACAGCCCAATGGAGCAGAATTGGACTCATATTCTGACTCTGTCAGAAATCATCAATCTGAGTATGATGACGGCAGACTACAGCAGAGCTATTAGAGCGAGGGATTTTCTCAAAGCCTTAAAATCCCCTTATTAAAACAGCACACTTTTAGTTTAACTGTCCAATTTAGTCCAATTTAGCAACGACTTGATGAGTGGCTATCAGCATTGCTACCTATCTCTGTCACAGGTTGTTTTTGGTTATGATTCATGTTCATGTTTTTGAGTTTGCCTTGTTCAGTGTTACGTTTCTCAGTTGCCATGTTCACATTCATGTTTCTCAGTTTGCTTTGTTCACAGTCATGGTTTCTGTTTCTGATTCCTTATCCTCTTGTGATCCTGCCATGTTTTCCTGTGCCATGTTGTCATTGGTTTATTGTTTAATGTGTCAAGTGTTCACAGGTGACAGGTGCATTAGTCTCAGTGTATTTAAGCCCTCCTGTTTGCCTTGTATCCTTGTCTTGTATTGTACAGTGCCTTGCGAAAGTATTCGGCCCCCTTGAACTTTGCAACCTTTTGCCACATTTCAGGCTTCAAACATAAAGATATAAAACTGCCATTTTTTCGTAAAGAATCAACAACAAGTCGGACACAATCATGAAGTGGAAACAAAATGTATTGGATATTTCAAACTTCCCTGTCCCTGCTGAAGAAAAGCAAGCCCAAACCATGATGCTGCCACCACCATGTTTGACAGTGGGGATGGTGTGTGTTCAGGGTGATGAGCTGTGTTGCTTTTACGCCAAACATAACGTTTTGCATTGTTGCCAAAAAGTTCAGTTTTGGTTTCATCTGACCAGAGCACCTTGTTCCACATGTTTGGTGTGTCTCCCAGGTGGCTTGTGGCAAATGTTAAACTACACTTTTTATGGATATCTGAATGGCTTTCTTCTTGCCACTCTTCCATAAAGGCCAGATTTGTGCAGTATACGACTGATTGTTGTCCTATGGACAGAGTCTCCCACCTCAGCTGTAGATCTCTGCAGTTCATCCAAAGTGATCATGGGCCTCTTGGCTGCATCTCTGATCAGTCTTCTCCTTGTATGAGATGAAAGTTTAGAGAGACGGCCTCTTGATCTCCTTCCATTTCAATATTATCGCTTGCACAGTGCTCCTTGGGATGTTTAAAGCTTGGGAAATCTTTTGTATCCAAATCCGGCTTTAAACTTCTCTACAACAGTATCTCGGACCTGCCTGGTGTGTTCCTTGTTCTTCATGATGCTCTCTGCGCTTTAAACGGACCTCTGAGACGATCACAGTGCAGATGCATTTATACGGAGACTTGATTACACACAGGTGGATTCTATTTATCATCATTAGTCATTTAGGTCAACATTGGATCATTCAGAGATCCTCACTGAACTTCTGGACAGAGTTTACTGCACTAAAAGTAAAGGGGCAAATAATTTTGCACGCCCAATTTTTCAGTTTTTGATTTTTTTTGTTGTTGTTGAAATATCCAATAAATTTCACCTCCACTTCATGATTGTGTCCCACTTGTTGATTCTTCACAAAAAATACAGTTTTATATCTTTGTTTGAAGCCTGAAATGTGGCAAAAGGTCGCAAAGTTCAAGGGGGCCGAATACTTTCGCAAGGCACTGTATGTGGTAACTTGCCATTAGTTTGTCAAGTCAAGTCTTTGTTTTCTGTTTTATGATTTCGAGTTTAATAAAGAGACTGTGCTTGGGTTCTTCAACTTGCCTCCCAGTGGACTAATGTTACAGAAGATCAGACAGCCAAATATGAACCCACCAGTCAGTTTGCTTCGCCTCTGTCAAGAGGATCAATCTGTTGAGGACTATGTACTGGAGTTTTGTGGACTATGCGGCCAGGTGGACTTTAAAGAGTTAGTTCACCCAAAAATTTAAATTCTGTCATTAATTTACTCTAATGTCGTTCGCAACACCTGTAAGACCTCCGTTCATCTTCAGAACCCAAATGAAGATATTTGTGTTGAAATCCGATGGCTTAGAAAGGCCTTCACTGACACCAATGTCATTTCCTCTCTCAAGAGGAGGTACTTAAGGTACCAAAGACCAAAATAAAAGGTACTAAAGACGCGTTACAAAGCCCATCTAACTACAGCGGCTCTACAATCATTTTATGAAGCAATGAGAATAGTTTTTGTGCCCGAAAAACAACTAAATAAAATAATTAATGACAGAATTTTCATTTTTGGACCAACTAACTCTTTAATGATGCTGCCTTCGAGGACATGTTCCTTAATGGACTTGAGGACTTTTTTAAGTTACCAGATGCCTGAGAGCAATAATATATTGATTATGCCCTTCTTTTAAGGGGCTCCTCATTTACTGTGGGAACCACTATCCCACAGCACCCTCCACACCTGAGCTTTTTCCCACACCCACTGTCATGTCGGGATTCTTTACATCATGTCTGCCACATCTCCAACCTACATCCAGAGCCAAGCCAAGCCAAAGCCCCAGACCAGCGTCTAGAGGTGGCTCCAGGCCATGACCCCATAGTCCCACCAAAGAAAATGTTTTGGAGGGGGCAGTGGATACCTGGAGAAGGCCTGGAAGGCCATATACATGGTCCAGGTCCGCCAATTCTCCATGATCCAAGTCCGTCCACACTCTACGATCCAGGTCAACCTATGCTCCATGATCTAGATCTGCTCATGCTCCATGCTCAAGATCTGCTCATGCTTCATGATCCAAGTCTGCCTATGCACCATGATCCAGGTCTGCCCATGCTCCATGGTCCAGATCTGCTCATGCTCCATGATCCAGATCTGCCTATGCTCCATGGTCCAGATCTGCTCATGCTCCATGATCCAGATCTGCCTATGCTCCATGGTCCAGATCTGCTCCTGCTCCATGATCCAGGTCTGCCCATGCTCCATGCTCAAGATCTGCCTATGCTCCATGATCCAGGTCTGCCCATGCTCCATGGTCCAGATCTGCTCATGCTCCATGATCCAGATCTGCCTATGATCCAGGTCTGCCTATGCTCCATGGTCCAGGTCCATCAATGCTCCATGATTCAGATCCATCTATGCTCCATGATCCAGATCCGCCCATGCTCCATGATCCAGATCCGCCTATGCTCCATGATCCAGATCCGCCCATGATCCGTGATCCAGATCCGACCATGCTCCATGATCCAATCCGCCTATGTGCCATGATCCAGATCCGCCTATGCTGTATGATCCAGATCCGCCCATGCTTCATGATCCATATCCGCCTATGCTCCATGATCCAGATCCGCCTATGCTCCATGATCCAGATCCGCCTATGCTTCATGATCCAGATCCGCCCATGCTCCATGATCCAGACCCGCCTATGCTCCATGATCCAGATCCGCCTATGCTCCATGATCCAGATCCGCCTATGCTCCATGATCCAGATCCACCCATGCTCCATGATCCAGATCCGCCTATGCTCCATGATTTAGATCTGGCTATGCTTCATGATCCAGATCCGCCCATGCTCCATGATCCAGATCCGCCTATGCTCCATGATTTAGATCTGCCTATGCTTCATGATCCAGATCCGCCCATGCTCCATGATCCAGATCCGCCTATGCTCCATGATACAGATCCGCCCATGCTCCATGATCCAGATCCGCCCATGCTCCATGATCCAGATCCGTCTATGCTCCATGATCCGCCCATGCTAAATGATCCAGATGCGCCCATGCTCCATGATCCAGATCCGCCCATGCTCCATGATCCAGATCCGCCCATGATCCAGTTCCGCCTATGCTCTATGATCCAGATCCGCCCATGCTCCATGATCCAGATCCGCCCATGCTCCATGATCCAGATCCGTCTATGCTCCATGATCCAGATCCGCCCATGCTAAATGATCCAGATGCGCCCATGCTCCATGATCCAGTTCCGCCCATGCTCCATGATCTAGATCCGCCCATGCTAAATGATCCAGATCCGCCCATGCTCCATGATCCATATGCGCCCATGCTCCATGTCATAATTTACCCACCTTCATTTTATTCAAAAACGTTTTTCTGTAGAACACAAATTGAAATAATCATATTTTAAGTGAATAAAAATTAGATGTAATATAGCATTAGAGTCTTATGCACTACTATAATCGTAGTTTGCATCAATTTAGGCTTTATAGTAAAAGTCAAAATTTACTTTCAAAATATGTAAAAGCATTGGTTTGGACATTGGTTGGGTTCAAGAGTCTGTGTTTATTAAAGCAGCAGTATAATCAAAGGCCTCTATTTTAGTCTGGTGAACTAGAACGTAGTCAAGGGTCTTATGGAGCTACTATTTTATGTAAATGACCATGTCCAATGTCCAGTTCTGAAGAAAAAAAAAATAGAAAACTAGTCTAAAGACTTTATGCCACCAATCACATGTACTGTTTAGAGTTTACCACAGTGAAATCGAACAAATTAAGCCACAACAGCATTGAATACATATGTCTGGTTTCACAGACAAGGCTTAGATTAAGACAGGATTATAGGCCTTAGATCAAGTAGGACATTTAAGTAGCTTTTATAAATGTGCCTTATAATTATTTCATTTTTTTTACTGGTGTGCATCTTGAGACAAAACAATGACATATTTTAAGATATCGCAGTACAAGTTGCTTTCAGTTAAACAGCTCAAAAATGAATTTTAGTCTGGGACTAGATTAAGCCTTGTCTGTGAAACTGGGTAATAATGTCACATTCAATGACTTGGATAATCCAAAACAGAACTATTTATTTGCCTTTCTAAATAATCTTTCATATTTCTTAATGAAGAGATCATACCATAAACGTATCTGAATGTCCTTAAAAACGAACAAAATAATTGATATATCTTGAATTAGGCTGTTTGTTTGTTTTCCTTCTTTCCAGATTTTAAGCATAAACCTTGTCAAATGTTGTTTTGCTTATTTTGGAAAATAATTTTACAAACTTTACCATGGTCTCACATATTTTAAGCTTAGCTTAGCAAGTTTAGCCATCAAAATAAATGTATTAACATTTTTTGATTGATCCGTTAACCATTCTTTAGTCCAATCATTTTTATTGAAGGCAATTTACCCTACATTTAGTGACATGGAATTTAGTGGAGCTGAAGGTTTCCTCTGAAGATCAGTAGGGGTGATCTGACCGCTGAGACCCATGCCATTCTTCTGTTCTGTCTGGACAAAGGGGAAAAAAAGTGGTCTCACCACTGCAATGTGACAAAACTGAGACAAATATTTAACATTGGTTTGGCCCTGTTTAATGGTAGGTAGCAATTTTCTGCTGTCTGCGTGTTCGTTTACACCAAACAAACAGAGAACAAAAGCTCTTGTGGCATTCCACACCAGCTCTGTCTCCACGCTCCACACAGATGGTCTGCCATACAAAGGTGGACCACCTCAAAGAACTGAGGAAATGAACTCGCCAACAATTTCATGCAGAATAGCGCAAATTCCTTGTCTTTGTCTTTCTCCATCCCTTTCTCGCCATCATATTTCTTCCTCTTTTAGAGGGCTGCGTGCAAACGGAAAGTTTTGCGCAGTAAATAAAGCCCAGTCACATGTTCACGTGCGCATTTACATGACAAATCCCTACTTAGGTATTCCAATCAAGTATATTTGATTAAGGTTAAAGCTTGTTATTTATTTTAATGTAATTATTAAAGTTAACCTACTTAATGAAAATCATTTTCTGTAATAAGCAAATGTTTCCACGAGCCCGTTGTGATAATTTCTTGTTAAAATGTTGGTAACACTACAGTAAGCTCCTATAATTGTAATGCATTAACTGACAACGAGCAAAAACATTTGTTACACCATTTTAAAAATCCTATTCAAAATACAACTGTTCTTTGCTGGTGCATTTTAGCTCAGGTAATGTTGAACTGTAAGATATAGTTCACCCAAAAAATGAAAATTTTTCCATTAATTATTCAGCCTCATGCCTTTCCAAACTGGTAAGATTTCTGGTCATCTTTGGAAGATAAATGAAGACAATTTGATGAAATCTGATAGTTTTTTTTGTCCCTCCATTGAGAGCTACACAACTACCACTTTGACACTTCAAAATATTCATAAAGAGATCTTAAAACGAATCCATATGAATTGAGCGTTTTGGTCCAAATTTTCTGAAGAGACTTGATGACTTTATATGATGAACAGATTGAAGCTCAAACGTGATGCAAAACCCGAGAATGAACCTCATTGGTTCTCACTGAAGCTCAAATGTGATGCGTAACACGAGAATGAACCTCATTGGTTCTCACTGAAGCTCAAATGTGATGCGTAACACGAGAATGAACCTCATTGGTTCTTGCTGAAGCTCAAACGTGATGCGTAACACGACAATGAGCCTCATTGGTTCTTGAGGAAGCTCAAATGTGATGTGTAACACGAGAATGAACCTCATTGGTTCTTGCTGAAGCTCAAACATGATGCGTAAAACGACAATGAGCCTCATTGGTTCTTGAGGAAGCTCAAATGTGATGCGTAACACGAGAATGAACCTCATTGGTTCTTGCTGAAGCTCATATGGATTAGTTTTATGATGTCTTTATGAACGTTTTGAAGTTTTGAAGTAGTGGTTTTGTAGCTGTCAATGGAGGGACAGAAAGGTCTCAAATTTCATCAGAATGTCAATTGGAACGACATGAAGGTGAGTAATTAATGACAACAGTTTGATTTGTGGGTGAACTATCCCTTTAACATTAAGATTGATAAATACTTGACTTGTTGCCAAGTGTAATTGGATTTATTTTGATTTCAACCAATGTGCAGGTATAATAACATTGTCAGATGACAAAAAAAAAAAAAAAAAAAAAAAAAAAGTATTACACAATTGTTTTTTTATTTAAATCAGAAATTTTATGATTGATTCCGGCTGACCAATACCAAATAAAATATTTTAAAGTTCATATTATTATTATTATTATTTTTTCAGGACTAAAGCATAAATTACAGCTTAAATAGCTAAATAAACCACAAATATTACAACAACTGTAACAAGTGATCCCGTGCGACTCTCGTGTACTGCGAAAACTTCCAAATGAATGAACAGGTTTGAATTGTAGCCACTAGAGGGACACACACACACACGCACATACACGCACACACGCACGCACACACACACACACACCCCTTCCCAACTCTTGAAACACTATCTAACACTTGGAGGAGCATGTGTGCTCCTGCCGTCAGTGCTTTACCTGTGACTTCAGGACAACACGAGAGGAGGATCGGAAGGAGAAAAACTCATGCAGGACCGAAACATGGGCTGGTCTGCTCCCATCACATTTTCACTCTTAAAAGACTGAAGGATCCCCACCAGAGCTCACAGCATACACAAGGATCCGCGATGCTCTGGACACCTCCGAACCTCCTGCAGAACACCTCATTCACTTCAACTTCTCACGCAAAGGCAACTTCAGCACAAGCAGCATCTGAATGTGCTCCATCCTCAGATATGACAGCCCGTCATGTTTGGACGTGTTCTGCGTTCATGAATTGTTCTTAAACATTGTTTTGCGAGTGGAGAAAGACAGAAGTAGACCGAGTGTGAATGAAGCTTTTTATTCATCGATCACTGATCGAATCAAAGAATAGTAGAAATATATATATTTTAAAAAATCACTTTTGCCTGCAGAAGGAGTCAAGAGAAAACACCAGTTCGTATAGAGAAATAAAGAGCTGTATTTGTATATCTGGAACGTTCGTCTTTGACAAAAGATTGTGAAAGAAGAGGAAAATAAAACAACAGTAAGAAGTGCAAGGACTTTGGAGAGGAAGAGTGCGTCCGTGCGCATTTCTCTGCACATCATTGTCATCTCTCTAGTTTTGAATAAAATGAAAGTTTGGACTTTTCTCCAGTGTCTCGCCATCCTGCTCGTCCTGTGTGTGGGATCAGACTGCGGGACGGTCCCGAGAAAGATCCGATCCAAACGCGAGCTGGTGAAGATCAGAGAAGCCAAAGCGGTCTTCCCGGGGGCTTGTGCCACCCGGCTGCCCCGGGGCAAGCGCTCCTTGCCGGCGCTGGATCGCCGGATCCCCCGCCAGCGCGGCCACTCCTCTCCAGCGGAGGATGCGAGCTCCTCTCGGGGGAAAGCCGTTTATTTTACGGGCAGAGGGGACCAGCTGAGACTCAAGCCCGGCGTGGAGATACCAAAGGGCAATTTCACCCTCCAGATGTGGGTTAAAGCGGAGGGTGGCCAGCGATCCCCTACCGTTATAGCCGGTAGGAACAGATTTTTGCATTTTAATTTGAATTTTGGTGGGATAGTAATGCATGTGAATGATGAAGCTTTGACCGGGTGGCTTTGACAGTATTAAGTGCATAACTTCGAGATAACACCCAGATCGATCAATCAGTTCCAGTAATCGCGTCAAAGCCAGGACTCCACACACACTTTAACGCATTTCTCATTAGCTAACGTGACAGGAGAATTGTGTAGCCTAGGCTTTGGTTTGCTGTTACGGATCTGAGCGCGCGCGCGTCTTTGCACGTTTGAAGAGCCACCGGGTTTACGCGCAGGACCCTCGAATCCATGAAAGACCCCAAATCCGCCCACTTCCATTCAGTTCGGAGGGAAACACATGGGAAAAGTGACTGTTTGCAGATGTCTGAAGTGCGCGTATAAAACACATTACCAAATCGCATCGCATTGCATTGCATTTACTTTCTCCTCCAGTACCCACGGACATCAGAAATAAAGCACAATTGTGAGTTTCCAAACACTACAACAGTTCTACTACGGCTTTTCAGTGAGTAAGCATTACACCATCGCGTTCGATTCCGCTTTTCACCGACAGAGAGCGTAAACGACACAAGACTAGGTCTTTTTTCTGAAAGTCATGAGCAGGAAAAAAAAAGTGCTGGCTACTAGAAGTGTGCTTTTTTTCCTTACGAAGTCACGCACGTCTAGAAAGAGCAGAGTGAGATTCCACTACTGATGCGGCATTGAGCATCAGTGATTTACGCGGGGCGTCTGATGTCAGTGCACCCCCTCCAGTAACACACCACACTGAGATAAGATGACATCATCTGTTTCAGGATCGCAGTGGGTTTGCGTTTGACTGAATGCCTGACCAGCACAGTATTAAATCTCCCACACACGCGCATGCATGCATCCGATCCATAAATGCAAGCGTGATGATGCTGTACTTTGAAATAATCAATTTAGTCTGATTAACTATTTTGGATTATTTTATTTATTTATTTATTTATTTATTTATTTATTTATTTATTTATTTATTTATTTATTTATTTATCTTATGCATTTATATTGAATGAACATCTAAAATATCTTCATTTGAATTCCACTAAAGAAAGTAAGTCATACATGTTGGGAATGACAGAATTATGACAGAAATATCATGTTTGACATTTAAGTGCAGCTAAAAGAGCGCCAAACCATGGTCCCACTTTATATTAGGTGCCCTTAAAGGGGTACTTCAGCGCTGGGAAGATAAATCTGTATTTAAACTGGGTCATTAATGTAGTAGAAATGTGAAATTATTTTTGAATTTGGTGCCTTCTAGACTGAGAAAAGACAGAAAATGTATTTTTGTCCCATGGGGATGAAAGACTACAATTCCCAGAATGCTTCGCTGCCCCGTGAGGCCATTCCCAAAGCCACCAACTTGATTAGTGACTGATTTAGAGACACTACAATTAAAAACTGAGCGTGTGTGTTCAATATAAAAAGTGAGTCACTGCGCGAGTATCACAGCACTGAGCACTAAATGCAGGAGTGATGAGAGCTCAGGTAATCGCGACTACACTCGCGGCATACATTCACAACGCGAGTTCAGTCTGGCGTGTTTCAGTTCATGCCTTTGCAAGCTTAACTTTCATAGAAATTAATTTGAGAAGTTAAAAGACTTACATTGCTCACCATAGCTCCGTTTAAATGAGTGCCTGTAGCTGTGGGCTGAGCTCTCCCTGCAAGCTGAGTGTGATCTCCATCCCCCATGCGCGGATTCAAAACATGCGGAAATGGCTCCCTCTGCTGGCTGTAGTCTTTAGCCTTTGGGCAAACATTCCTCCTATGATGCAAAAATCGTCAATTTGCATCATAGGAGGAATTTTTCCAGAAATAAAATGCATAAATCTCTTGTCTCAGGGGGATATGAGGGGGGAAAGCACAATCATTTGAATATACTCCAGGGTTTCTACTGATACAAAGCCATATGCTAATCGCTGAAGTAACCCTTTAACTACGATGTACTTACATCAAAAATAAGTATAATGTACTTATTGTGTTCATATTGTATTGCAAAACACTTTTACTGATATTGAGGTGGGATACTGGTAAAGTTAGGGACAGGTGTGGTGGTGTGGGTCAGTTTAAGGGTAAAGTTAGGGACAGGTGTGGTGGTGTGGGTCAGTTTAAGGGTAAAGTTAGGGACAGGTGTGGTGGTGTGGGTCAGTTTAAGGGTAGAGCTAGGGACAGGTGTGGTGATGTGGGTCAGTTTAAGGGTAAAGTTAGGGACAGGTGTGGTGGTGTGGGTCAGTTTAAGGGTAAAGTTAGGGACAGGTGTGGTGGTGTGGGTCAGTTTAAGGGTAGAGCTAGGGACAGGTGTGGTGATGTGGGTCAGTTTAAGGGTAGAGTTAGGGTCAGGTGTGGTGGTGTGGGTCAGTTTAAGGGTAGAGTTAGGGACAGGTGTGGTGGTGTGGGTCAGTTTAAGGGTAAAGTTAGGGACAGGTGTGGTGCTGTGGGTCAGTTTAAGGGTAAAGTTAGGGTCAGGTGTGGTGCTGTGGGTCAGTTTAAGGGTAGAGTTAGGGACAGGTGTGGAGGTGTGGGTCAGTTTAAGGGTAAAGTTAGGGACAGGTGTGGTGGTGTGGGTCAGTTTAAGGGTAAAATTAGTGACAGTTGTGGTGGTGTGGGTCAGTTTAAGGGTAAAGTTAGGGTCAGGTGTGGTGCTGTGGGTCAGTTTAAGGGTAGAGTTAGGGACAGGTGTGGAGGTGTGGGTCAGTTTAAGGGTAGAGTTAGGGACAGGTGTGGTGGTGTGGGTTAGTTTAAGGGTAGAGTTAGGGACAGGAGTGGTGCTGTGGGTCAGTTTAAGGGTAGAGTTAGGGTCAGGTGTGGTGGTGTGGGTTAGTTTAAGGGTAGAGTTAGGGACAGGTGTGGTGGTGTGGGTTAGTTTAAGGGTAGAGCTAGAGACAGGTGTGGTGGTGTGGGTTAGTTTAAGGGTAGAGTTAGGGACAGGTGTGTTGGTGTGGGTCAGTTTAAAGGTAGAGTTAGGGACAGGTATGGTGGTGTGGGTTAGTCTAAGGGTAGAGTTAGGGACAGGTGTGGTGGTGTGGGTTAGTTTAAGGGTAGAGTTAGGGACAGGTGTGGATCAGTTTAAGGGTAGAGTTAGGGACAGGTGTGGTGGTGTGGGTCAGTTTAAGGGTAAAGTTAGGGACATGTGTGGAGGTGTGGATCAGTTTAAGGGTAGAGTTAGGGTCAGGTATGGTGGTGTGGGTCAGTTTAAGGGTAAAGTTAGGGACAGGTGTAGAGGTGTGGATCAGTTTAAGGGTAGAGTTAGGGACAGGTGTGGATCAGTTTAAGGGTAGAGTTAGGGACAGGTGTGGTGGTGTGGGTCAGTTTAAGGGTAGAGTTAGGGACAGGTGTGGTGGTGTGGGTCAGTTTAAGGGTAAAGTTAGGGACAGGTGTGGTGGTGTGGGTCAGTTTAAGGGTAAAGTAAGGGACAGGTGTGGTGGTGTGGGTCAGTGCAAGGGTAGAGTTAGGGACAGGTGTGGTGGTGTGGGTCAGTTTAAGGGTAAAGTTAGAGACAGGTGTGGTGGTGTGGGTCAGTTTAAGGGTAGAGTTAGGGACAGGTGTTGTGGTGTGGCTCAGTTTAAGAGTAAAGTTAGAGGCAGGTGTGGTGGTGTGGGTCAGTTTAAGGGTAGAGTTAGGGTCAGGTGTGGTGGTGTGGGTCAGTTTAAGGGTAAAGTTAGAGACAGGTGTGGAGGTGTGGGTCAGTTTAAGGGTAAAGTTAGAGACAGGTGTGGTGGTGTGGGTCAGTTTAAGGGTAGAGTTAGCGACAGGTGTGGTGGTGTGGGTCAGTTTAAGGGTAAAGTTAGGGACAGGTGTGGTGGTGTGGGTCAGTTTAAGGGTAGAGTTAGCGACAGGTGTGGTGGTGTGGGTCAGTTTAAGGGTAGAGTTAGCGACAGGTGTGGTGGTGTGGGTCAGTTTAAGGGTAAAGTTAGGGACAGGTGTGGTGGTGTGGGTCAGTTTAAGGGTAAAGTTAGGGACAGGTGTGGTGGTGTGGGTCAGTTTAAGGGTAAAGTTAGGGACAGGTGTGGTGGTGTGGGTCAGTTTAAGGGTAGAGCTAGGGACAGGTGTGGTGATGTGGGTCAGTTTAAGGGTAGAGTTAGGGTCAGGTGTGGTGGTGTGGGTCAGTTTAAGGGTAGAGTTAGGGACAGGTGTGGTGGTGTGGGTCAGTTTAAGGGTAAAGTTAGGGACAGGTGTGGTGGTGTGGGTCAGTTTAAGGGTAAAGGTAGAGACAGGTGTGGTGGTGTGGGTCAGTTTAAGGGTAGAGTTAGGGACAGGTGTGGAGGTGTGGGTCAGTTTAAGGGTAAAGTTAGGGACAGGTGTGGTGGTGTGGGTCAGTTTAAGGGTAAAATTAGTGACAGTTGTGGTGGTGTGGGTCAGTTTTAAGGGTAAAGTTAGGGTCAGGTGTGGTGCTGTGGGTCAGTTTAAGGGTAGAGTTAGGGACAGGTGTGGAGGTGTGGGTCAGTTTAAGGGTAGAGTTAGGGACAGGTGTGGTGGTGTGGGTTAGTTTAAGGGTAGAGTTAGGGACAGGAGTGGTGCTGTGGGTCAGTTTAAGGGTAGAGTTAGGGTCAGGTGTGGTGGTGTGGGTTAGTTTAAGGGTAGAGTTAGGGACAGGTGTGGTGGTGTGGGTTAGTTTAAGGGTAGAGCTAGAGACAGGTGTGGTGGTGTGGGTTAGTTTAAGGGTAGAGTTAGGGACAGGTGTGTTGGTGTGGGTCAGTTTAAAGGTAGAGTTAGGGACAGGTATGGTGGTGTGGGTTAGTCTAAGGGTAGAGTTAGGGACAGGTGTGGTGGTGTGGGTTAGTTTAAGGGTAGAGTTAGGGACAGGTGTGGATCAGTTTAAGGGTAGAGTTAGGGACAGGTGTGGTGGTGTGGGTCAGTTTAAGGGTAAAGTTAGGGACAGGTGTGGAGGTGTGGATCAGTTTAAGGGTAGAGTTAGGGTCAGGTATGGTGGTGTGGGTCAGTTTAAGGGTAAAGTTAGGGACAGGTGTAGAGGTGTGGATCAGTTTAAGGGTAGAGTTAGGGACAGGTGTGGATCAGTTTAAGGGTAGAGTTAGGGACAGGTGTGGTGGTGTGGGTCAGTTTAAGGGTAGAGTTAGGGACAGGTGTGGTGGTGTGGGTCAGTTTAAGGGTAAAGTTAGGGACAGGTGTGGTGGTGTGGGTCAGTTTAAGGGTAAAGTAAGGGACAGGTGTGGTGGTGTGGGTCAGTGCAAGGGTAGAGTTAGGGACAGGTGTGGTGGTGTGGGTCAGTTTAAGGGTAAAGTTAGAGACAGGTGTGGTGGTGTGGGTCAGTTTAAGGGTAGAGTTAGGGACAGGTGTTGTGGTGTGGCTCAGTTTAAGAGTAAAGTTAGAGGCAGGTGTGGTGGTGTGGGTCAGTTTAAGGGTAGAGTTAGGGTCAGGTGTGGTGGTGTGGGTCAGTTTAAGGGTAAAGTTAGAGACAGGTGTGGAGGTGTGGGTCAGTTTAAGGGTAAAGTTAGAGACAGGTGTGGTGGTGTGGGTCAGTTTAAGGGTAGAGTTAGCGACAGGTGTGGTGGTGTGGGTCAGTTTAAGGGTAAAGTTAGGGACAGGTGTGGTGGTGTGGGTCAGTTTAAGGGTAAAGTTAGGGACAGGTGTGGTGGTGTGGGTCAGTTTAAGGGTAGAGTTAGCGACAGGTGTGGTGGTGTGGGTCAGTTTAAGGGTAAAGTTAGGGACAGGTGTGGTGGTGTGGGTCAGTTTAAGGGTAAAGGTAGAGACAGGTGTGGTGGTGTGGGTCAGTTTAAGGGTAAAGTTAGAGACAGGTGTGGTGGTGTGGGTCAGTTTAAGGGTAGAGTTAGGGTCAGGTGTGGTGGTGTGGGTCAATTTAAGGGTAGAGTTAAGGACAGGTGTGGTGGTGTGAGTCAGTTTAAGGGTAGAGTTAGGGACAGGTGTGGTGGTGTGGGTCAGTTTAAGGGTAAAGTTAGAGACAGGTGTGGTGGTGTGGGTCAGTTTAAGGGTAAAGTTAGAGACAGGTGTGGTGGTGTGGGTCAGTTTAAGGGTAGAGTTAGGGGCAGGTGTGGTGGTGTGAGTCAGTTTAAGGGTAGAGTTAGGGACAGGTGTGGTGGTGTGGGTCAGTTTAAGGGTAAAGTTAGAGACAGGTGTGGTGGTGTGGGTCAGTTTAAGGGTAGAGTTAGGGTCAGGTGTGGTGGTGTGGGTCAGTTTAAGGGTAGAGTTAGGGGCAGGTGTGGTGGTGTGAGTCAGTTTAAGGGTAAAGTTAGGGTCAGGTGTGGTGGTGTGGGTCAGTTTAAGGGTAAAGTTAGGGACAGGTGTGGTGGTGTAGGTCAGTTTAAGGGTAGAGTTAGGGTCAGGTGTGGTGGTGTGGGTCAGTTTAAGGGTAGAGTTAGGGACAGGTGTGGTGGTGTGGGTCAGTTTAAGGGTAGAGTTAGGGACAGGTGTGGTGGTGTGGGTCAGTTTAAGGGTAAAGTTATGGTATGAATCATTTTAAACGTAGGGTTAGGTGTAAGGGAAGGGTAAAGGGGTAATTATAAATGTAATTACAATAAATAATTACAGATATAATTACATGCCGATTTTTTATAAGTACAATGTAAAAACATATATGTACACAATAAGGCAATAATTCATTTAAATGTTAATACATAGCAGTTAAGGCCACCTAATATAAAATGTTTCCCTAAAAGGAAATTAATGAAATAAAAATACAATTTAATGATAAAAAAAATATATATATATATATGAACACTAGTAGTATTAGATTTTGGACCCCAGTGTGAATGGAATTAAATATGGATGTCATAAATCCATGCATTATGATGTTTTACAGCCATAAAGATATATTTGTGTGATGTAGAGTATGCGTTGAATTGACCAGAGATATAGGGCTGCTACCTTATAAATTCCTTTAAAATATATATTTAAAATACTTACATTTTTAAGGTATTTGAAGAACCCTTGTGAATATGTTGTGTTAGGATTTTAAGAAGAAGAAGAAGAAGAAGAAAACAAACAAACACAACTTGATTGAAGTGGACTCTGGCTTATGTAGTCAAGCTTAATCTTTTAAATCTAATTCATGCCTCTGAGAAGGAAGACATAAGGCACTTGTTTTCAGCAATGGCTGTTCTTGTTGTTGTTTTTACGCAGCGTTAGTCTTAACGCCGAGACTTAATGTTGTTTTTGTCTTGTTTTTGTGTGTGTCATGTTTTCATTCCATAATGCTTAACAGTGTGTGGAAAGAGTCTGCTGACAATTTGATAGGAGCATTTGAGTATGTGACGGCATTGTAGGAACATAAAGCAAAATTCGGCTCTACAAGACGCTTTACGTCAGTGAATTCAGCACCCTGAACAGCGCTGAGTGTGTGTCTGTGGGACGGATTGTAGATTTGGATGAGCGCTCTATAGGCCATGAACATTATTTACAGTCACGACTTGGCAGTTGAAGTAGAACTTGAGATGGACGTCACCAGATTGAAGATCCAGCTTGCAGAGATTGTTGAGTTGTAACTTTGGAAACCGTACAGGAAAAACCACACTGTTCTAATTTCAACAGAAGCGTATGTCTCTACATTAACACGTTAGATTGGTGTGAGAGCAAGAAAAAAGTGCTTAGCTGACACTGATCTTCCATAATGATGAGATACAAATCGACTTACACAGCAGATCTGATCTGAGATACATCGCAAGCTTGACCGGTTAGGTGACATCAAAGGAAGGACATTCATGCTTCAAGATGCTCAAAACATTACTTGACAAAAGCTATTATTGTTTTCTGTATGCACCCCCCCCCCCCCCAAAAAAAAAATAAAAAAATAAATAAAAAATAAAAAATAAAAAATAAAATCTCTATCCCAAGAGTGTGTAATGTTCAAAGCATACACCGAACAGTTGTTCAGTGGCGGCTATTTATGCAGGTTCATGTCGTTTCCTGATTCTATCCCTTCCTCCTCTACTTGTTTCCTGTCAAAGCAAATTGTTGCAATTGTTTTCCCCTCCTGACGCACTCCATTCTCCACCACAGGTCTCTTCGACAAATGCTTCTACGCCTCCAGTGATCGTGGATGGCTTTTGGGAATTAGAGCTGTGAGCGAGCAAGGAATCCGTGACCCGCGTTTCTTCTTCTCCCTTAAGACGGATCGAGCACACAAAGTTACCTCCATTCACTCGAATACCCACTACTTGCCCAGCCGCTGGGCCCATGTAGCTGTGACTTACAATGGCCTCTATATGAAGTTATATGTCAATGGTGCCCAGACGGCTGTTAGCAGGGAACAGTCAGGTGATGTCTTCAGCCCCCTTACTAAAAAGTGTAAGGTAAGTTTAATTCTTTTAGAGTTTTTTGCACTTTTTGCACAATATCTTGGAGAATCGCACACAATCAATTTTTTTTTAAAGTTTTTTTTTATATACACTACATGTCTGTTGTTAGTTAAAGGTGGAGTGTGTAATTTTTGCTTCTCTCTGTGAACCGAACAGAACTGCAGAAATGTTTTCCCTTCCGCCCTGAATTACAAAACAGACTCATTGGAAAAATCTGCCTGTGGCAACATTTCTGCAAAATATTACTTTCCTTTTTGCACATTTCGTTATATTTTCAATGTATCCAGTAGGTTTTTAAAAAATGTGACCCTGGACCACAAAACCAGTCATAAGGGTGATGGTTTGTTAGGATAGGACAATATTTGGCCGCAACACAACTATTTGGAAATCTGGGATCTGAAGGTGCAAAAAAAATCGAAATATTGAGAAAATCGCCTTTAAAGTTGTCCAAATGAAGTCCTTAGCAACATTTTACAGTAGGTAATTTACAAAACATCTTCATGGAACATATGTACTTAATATCCTTATCATTTTTGGCATAAAAGAAAAATCAAACACTGTCAGAAAAAAAAGGTACATTTCTGTCACTGGGGCGGTACCCTAAGATACAAAACCGAAAAGGTACTAATATGTACCTTTAAGGTTCTACTATGTACCTTTAAGGTACTAATTTGCACTCTTAAAGTACTGATATACTGATATAATATGTAACATTTGGTACCTTTTCACTTTTGTACCTTAGGGTACCGCCCCAGTGACAGCACTGTACCTTTTTTTCTGAGAGTGAATCATTTCCCTGTACATTGTATTGTTTTGACAAATGACGCATTGTTTTGTGCTCCAGTCAAGTTTATTACGTTGATTGCTGCACTCATCTCGGCTTTTTGGAAATTAAATGTCTGATGAGTAGCGCAAAAAAGTGATATAATGTACTACCCGCACTAAACCCTACCTATCAAAACGTAACTAATAGTGTTAAAGTTAAGCAAGAATGAATGCATATTAGTGCACCCGTATTGTAAAGTGTAACCTTTCAGATCTGATATGTGATGGGAAAAGGGAGTACAGTGAGTTTGACAAAAGGCAGATTCGAACTGGGTCAATTTGCATCAAAATGTTCTGATTTGTACATCTGCACTGCAACTGTTAACAATCCAGCGCCTTCTGTAATTTGGTCCTGCCCAATCAGACATCAGTGGGCGGAGTTAGTGCAAATAGCCTCTGCCAACAAGGTGGGCTTTTTGCGCTGTGTAAATATAGACTGCATTATTAATCTGCCCCTGTAATCATAATTCGTGCGAAGAGTTGTTAAAGTTTTGCTGCCACTAGTGTTCATTTCAGCTGGAAACTGCAGTGAATTGCAGTGCGTTCTGCAAAAAATAAATAAGACGTTTTTTCTTTTCTTCCAATGAGCCTTTGCTGCTGATTTGAACTGGTGAAATCAACCTACTAAGGGCTAATGCTGCTTTTACATGCTATCAAAATTATCGTTTATACAAGTTTCCAGGTTAAAAATTGCACATGAACACCTTCTCAAGCCGTATTTACCACTGGGAAGTTCGGGGATAATTTTGATACCAGATTTCGAATGTCCCAAGATGGGCGATGTCGTGCCATAAACTTTAAACACAATTGCTGCTGTGAATGCTTTATTCGTTTTTTCCACAACAGCTACGTCACCTTGTCTTTTCATTAAAGCAGTGGATATTTACAAATACGAATAAACATTCAAAGCGTATTGTATGTATTTTACACAGCGAAAATACCTTGTATTTGAGCGAAATTCCAGAATCGTCAGCGAGCTGACTATAAATAGTGCGGTGGATGTTTGGGACGTTTTTCATATAATTTTAGCTTTAATAAGTCAAGTCAAGAATAAACCTGCTGTCCTCCATGATTCCTGTTCTTTCCATCAACTAAGCACGACTTCAGAAGTTGGAAGCATGTGAAGGCAGCATAACTTACACAACTCTCCACATTGAATACTGCAATATAAGTTTTGCCATCAGAAAAATTACACTCTTAACCTTTGAAAAGCTGCCAGATCTTACATACTGCATGCAAATACAATTAACAGATAAATGTAACAAAGTGATCTGATCTAAAACTCAAGGTGCTGATGGTGGGTGGAAATGCCTTGAATCATAACTACAGAGGCTCCGTGGAACGTGTCGGTTTGTGGCGACAGGCTCTCTCTCAGAGGCAAATCATGAGAGACATGCATGGACAAGAGGACCCCGAGGACCTGGTTGACCTGGTGATCCGTGAGACCTTTGAACACCCAGCGCGCAAATGGCTGGCGGTGAAGGACGGCAGTTTTCCGGCACCTGACGAGGGTCCTCGTGCCGGCCTGTGGTCTTTGGATACCACCCTGGAGCCTCCGGCCTGCGGACAGACGGTGTGCGATAACACAGAAGTGGTGCGCAACTACAATCATTTCTGGAGCTTCCGTCGCCCCAAAAAAGTACGATACCGTGTCGTGAACGTGTTTGACGACTTTCAGCGGAAACCCACAGTCACGGATCAACAGATTCACCTACAGCATCAGCATCTGAATGAGGCCTTCAGCATGTACAACATCACCTGGGAGCTGACTGTGCACAACGTGAGCAATTCCTCTTTGTACAACCGTCTGGTGCTCGCCAACTGTGACATCAGCAAGGTGGGTGATGAGGATTGTGACCCTGAATGCAACCACACCCTGACTGGCTTTGACGCTGGTTACTGCAAGCCCAGGACGCGATGCCCTGAACATAAACAAGGAAATGGCATCTGTGATCCAGAGTGCAACTGTGAGAACTATGGTTACGATAATGGAGATTGCTGTAACCCTAGCATCACCAATGTGACCAAGACCTGCTTCAATCCAGCTTCTCATTTAAGGTAAGACTTTAAGATTAGCTGTGATTGGTAAAGCCACCCAGTCTATTAAGCTTTGCAAAAAATGTTGTCAAAGATATTTCATAGTTTGCTGGGATGAGTGAAGAAGAGGGCAGACTAAAGTCCTTCCTGTGTGTTGTTTGCTCTTTGGTTGCTTCAGTTAAATGCTAATTATTAGGAATTGAGATATTATAACCATTTGCATCATGGATTTATAGTTCTATAAAAAATGAAAGCAATTTGACTGTTGGCCTACACAAGCTTCTCTTCTAGTACAGGCTGCATAGTGGCTTGGCTTCACATTTGCTACATTTATGACAGTAATCATATTTGCCAGTTTTAGGTCTTCTTTTTTATCTTTAGCAGGGCTTGACATGAATTTGTTTGCTCACCAGTCACTGTGGCTATTGTTTTTCCAAAGTTACTATCCACTCAGCGTTTTCACTGGCCACAATTTTGACATTGATACCATGGGGAATAACTGTCCTAAATATATTTTGAATATCATCTCATAATTTGGCAGAAGGTATATTCGACTGCTGTCTCTTGAAGATCTGACACATGGATCCATTATATTGTTACACATTTTCCTAAACACGTAAACTATGTTCGCATGAATACTCAACATTTTGACATTATTTTGTGTTTATTTGACGCAAAAGCAGCGAAAACACTCAATTTAATGCAGGCTTTATGTACCGCCCTTTGGGTGTGCGCAAATACATGCAATCCCAAGGCACAATTCATGACCTGTAACACCAACAATATTCATCTGGAGCAAATGAAACCAGTGAGTGCGGGGAGGAGGTTTTGTGTGTGTCACTCGCTGTCGGAGGACTGAGAGGGAGAGAAAGGGAAGCTGCTATGGAAGTTGAGTATTAGAAGCATTTCAGATATGTCAGTATTTATATGTATAAAAAAATGACACTACATTGCACTTAGTTTATTATTTCAGATGCCTTTTTAAAAGACTTAAGACTGAAATAACGTATAGTATATATAAAATTCATCCCACCAAAGTGACTAGTAGGAGTGACTGTGACACACACTACTGCTGAAATACACACGCATTTGACGGGTTGGCGGGTGTTAATGCCAAGCACTGATCTTTAGTGTATTACCATACAAAGTTCTGAGTTTATTTGGTCTCCAGTCCGGCTCCAGGAAAGCCACTTTCCTGCAGATTTGAAGTTTAACTGGAAGTTACTAAAGGCAATCTAAATTTAATTGGGCTTATTCTCAAGCTCTTCTGGAAGGTGGCTCTCCAGGAGCAGGTTTGGACGACCATGGACAAGAGTAAAATTGGGGATTACAGATTCATACCCCTGCTTCCTCTTGGCATGGATTTATGGAGCTAAACATTTCTTCCGAATCTCTAGGGCTGTGTTTCCCAAAAGTATCATGAGCCTGATCGTAGAACAGTTGCCATTAATGGTCTCTAAGATCAGCTTGGGCTTACGATGCTTACGAGCCTAGATCAATCTCCAAAGTTCCACAGTTCATTAAAAGTTTATTGAAAGGGAGAAGCTGAACAGCATGAATAGTGGCCTTGTCTCTTTAGGTCTTTAGGAGGCAGTGTTGCCAAGTCTGTGGTTTTCCCATGGAATTGGGCTACTTTAACACTGTAGCCGAGGGCTGTTTTTCATGTCTGCGGGTAGAAGCGACCCCAATAATGTGATATTTAGCCCCGGTAATCTCAGACTTACCAATCGATTTGAAGGTTTTACCCTAACCCAACAACCCGCAATTTTGAGTACCAATTGGGTGGGTTTTGTTGTGTAAACCTGGCAACTCTGCCTGGAGGGCTACCGTCCTGCAGAGTTTGGCTTCAACCCTAATCAAACACACCTGAACCTGCTAATAAATGTCTTCAGGATCACTCGAAAGGACAGCAAGGTGTGTTGGAACAGGGTTGGAACAGAAGTGTGCAGGAAGGTAGCCCACCAAGAGCAGGGTTGGCTTCCCCTTCTGTAAGCCAGTGTTTTTCAAACCTGTCCTGGAGACCCCTGCTGCATTGTGTATGTCTCTCTCATTGATCACACCCACTATTAGTCTTAAAGTCTCTACTAATGAGCTGATGAGTTGAATCAAGTATGTTAGATTAAGGCTAGACGTCTAAAATGTGCAGTGGTGTGGACCAGGATGAGTTTGGGAAGCAGTGCTCTCAGTAATCTGCAATGGCAGTTGTACTTACTATTTCTCACAACTCTTCATTTTGTACAGTTGGGTAGTCATTTCTGAGCACTTCAAGTAAAATGTTTTTATCAAGGATCGTCTGCTGTATGATGATTTGCTCAAAGTACGATAAACACCAGTATTTTCGCCAAAAGAAAAAAAAATGATTAAAAGGAAATTGGATTTCTAAGTCTGAGTACCTGAGGCCACTGGATATAAAGCACAACATGTTAACAATTCCACCAGAATGGATATGGTCTGGTTTAACTTTTGCTCTCTGTGAATGGTAGCAGTGTTCCTTTGTTTCGAAAAACAGGTATAGCCCAAAGACACGTAGTAATCCGATGCTATGAGATTTGTTTTAGAGGGGATTTATTGCCTTAAGAAAAAGGTTTTTTTGTGTTCTTTTTTTGTTGGTATCTTTTATTTTAGTTGGGTGGACTACAAAGTAAAAAGCCCAATGTCAAGGAAGCTTATTTCTTGTTTAGAGTGGTCTCCAAGCAACAATTTTGTTTTCCAATTGTAGTCATAAACGTTTGTTTACAGAAGTGCACGCAGCTTCGTGGAAAAAGTTTAAACATTCCACGTTGTGAGAAAATAGTGAATGAACTGATAAGTGAAAACAACCTTTTTACATCATTGTTTTGAGCTGTATGATTCATCCCAATATTCCCGTATTGTATTTTGTCACGCCTTAATTGAGCTTCTCTTTCAAGGAAAATCCATGTTTTCTATTAGCCGTTTTGAAGGCTTTCCAGGCCACAGAATAACATCCAATGGTATTCCTGAAGCTCTTCAAATGACTCTGTGTGCGGGCTTAGAGGTGACATCAGTCATGAAAAACACGCAGGTGGTTTTTCCCAAATATTATCCCATCGCAATCATCATGAGACTGTTTATCACTGGATATCCAATCCAGTAACAGAAATCAGCAGTTGGCCAAACCTGAGCTTTCGACGGAAATATTGCAACTGATAGATGAAAGATGATTTAGAAAGATTAGAGTGAGAACAGAAGAAGAATTTTCAGATAAGCACCCCAAGTGGTTGTTTATTTAGTTTTGATTATGGGACGTCCAGTGAGACGCCTGATGGCTGCGCCGCGGACATTCGTCAACATTCCTTCTTAATTGTGGAATTCTGGATGAAGACGGCGCTACATGCATGGCACAACAATGGCTGTGTGGTCGGATGTTTATTTTTGTAGACCCGGAGCCTGTTACCACTTTTCTTGTTTGGAAGTCTAGCTAACAGGAGACATCGGTTAAAGTCTCTGAAAAATGTGAATGATATCTGCTTATGTTGTCTTACATGTTTTAGGCATGCATGTGTTTTAAGTTAATTCTCCTTACTTTTTGAAGAATGTATATTCAGATTGTTATTGCAAGCAAACAGCCTGTCTAGAGAGAGAGAAAGAGAGACTTGTGTTTTTACCTTCACAAGATCACTGATCAGATCTGACGGCCCTTGAGTGCAATTGTGGTCAACCCTAAGCCAAAAGTTAAACGCTTGTGCGAATCCTCACCATGTTGTACTCATTAATTCATCCCTGGATTTGGATCACGTTGTAGATGTGTGATATGAAAAAATGTCTGTCATGGCTTTGGTCCAACGATTAGTCACAGGTGAAAGGTGGTACTGCCTCGATGTCCATGCTTTCTTCCCCCTTGGCTGTTGTGTGTGTTGGGTTCATTGATGAATGGGGTTTCCTAAGCTGTCACACGGCTCACCTCAGGGAGGTCCTTCATCAGGTGCTTTACAGTCGTGTGAACTCTAAGTGCCCATAAACATAACGGACCTTAATGGTTTTGCCCTAATGGAGTGCCCTGGTGTAAAACAAGCTCTTAGCACGTTGAGTTAAAGGAGCTACACGCTCATAAAAACACCTATCTCTGGAAAGACACTTACAGGCACACCTGGTTTGGTCTCCTAGCTTGTCGATGAAATGTTTAATGCGGACCAGACTAGGGAAATTGTCATGGATTCTTGAGAGCGATGTTAACAGTTGCTATACAGCTTCTCCACTGGCATAGAAGAGAAAGTGCTAATGAAAGAACAGAACTTGCTCTTTCAGGCATATCATTTGCAGTGTAATGATAATTATAACAATACATTCACAAATTACACTTTTGTAGTAATTAGCTTTTTTGTGGTGTCTCTGTTCAAAGCTCAGAATGAGTGTTCATTTTGACAGCAAATTTTGATTTAGTTTGTCATATTTTAGTCACCTGAATTCTTTTTAGTTTTAGTCTAGTTTTAGTCAACTAAAATCGAATGAGTTATCATTCATCAAAATTATCATTCATAATGTTTCTACTTCATGTAACATGAGCGCTCATACTGGACTGAAGCCTCATCATGTGATCACGGGAAAACATGTCTTAGGGCGTGGTGAGCTCGTGCCAGCAGGCGTGGTAGTGAGCCGTTGGAAGTACCATCCTATGTCACGATGCACCACAACATCCAATAGGAAAATTCGACTGCAGTAGCCACCGTTCAACCTTAAAAGGATGTTTTTTACACCATATATTATAGAATTAAAACAATTTATACCCAAAATGTCTAAACATTTACTCTAATTAATAAAGAGCATTAATAAAGCCCTAGTCTTGCAGATCATTAACTAAAAAAAGTTGGTTTAGGGTTTAGTTACCCTCTTTAATGGTTTAAAATAACCCTGATACTTTATTAAATAATATGTGTCAAATACTGTTCTTAGAATTTCCTCCTGACTATGAATTGAATGTGAAATAAAATAAATAAAATAATTTATTGTGTAATCAAAAACATATAAATAATGCATGGATTTTAATTATAAACCAGCTCGTAATACACATTGACTCTTATTTTGAAACTATTGCAGCTGCTCTTTCAAGTTCAGATGCGGGATATTAATATGTGTTGTTAAAACCGTCTAAACATATTACTATCGTGAACAAAACATTGTCATTATTCATCAGCATTAGTTCATAAGAAATTACCTGGCATAAATGTGTGTTATTCATTGATTGAGCCACAGCGCTGTGTTTTCACGCTGATGATCCCCACACTACAATTCAAATGCATGCATCTGTTACACAAGACATCAGTTTTGACTGGATCTCTTCCCTAATCGTTCCTCCCTAAAGTTTCCCTCTCGTTTTTATTCGTTGACGAAAAGGACAGTAGAGTTCAGTCATTGTATTTGTCAATGAAAAACGGGTTTGTTAAAATTAACACTGCTCAGAGAATTGCACAGAATCATTCGTAGCAACCACTGATCAATATACTGCATATATTAAAACAGAAAAACCTTAGTGACAAAAACTAGTATCCTTGGTATCCCTGATGAAAAATTCAGCATAGGTTATGTTTTTTTGCATGCTGGTTGCTGGTTTCTGGTCTCAGGCTTGGGAGTGCTAGTTGGACCAGCTACACCAGTACAGTTTTGCTTGAGAATAGCATAACTATGCTGGTCCCAGTTTTGCCAAGTTGACGATTTTCCCGCATAATTAGGCTACTGCTATGAGCTGTTTTTCATGTCCATGGGTTATAGCGACCAAAATAATGTGATATTTAGCCCCCTGAATTGAAATTTTAGCAGGGGAAGCCCGCTAAAAAATGCAGATTTGGCTTTAACATTTTTATCCCCTTAGCAGACCAATTCTTAAATGATCCATCTTGAATTGTTGGCAATAAAAAATGATTATGGGCAAGGATCCTGAGAAGACAAGGATCCTGAAACCACATGATTTCCTGAATTGGGTCCAAATCCTCAACAAGTGTTTCACCCCTGGGCAATCACCCGAAGTAAAATAAATTAACTGTAATTTTAGCTGCAAGCAGTGCTAGAAGAGAAATATTCTTATAAGCATATTTTTCCATATCCACTCATGATGGTCTATTGGGCAAAAGCAAAAGGTGATGATGCCACCAATACAGTATATTTCATATGCTAGCTTCCCAGTAGAAAACTTCAAATTAGGTAAGGACATACCACCATTGCATCTGGACCTCTGAAGGTATGCTTTACGCAGGCAGTGGTGCTTACCATTCCAAATAAAAGAGATAATAATAGGGGAATAAATAAAGCTAGACACTGAAAAAGATACAGTCAGAGACCCACTATTTTAATGAAATTAATGCGCCCAATGGGAGAAATCTTTTAAGGGGACCATTTAGAAAGATCTTTCAAGAAGCACGCCACAATTATTTTTAAAAAGATGCTCATGATGGCGAGTGATACAGACCCCAAGATAAGTGAACTTATTTTTTTCAGTGGTATGCTGGAATACTGTAGTTGTGTTTTTTATTGTCTTATTGTTAGGAAATAATTCACTCTTGTGCTATCACCAGATCAAGCTCAATTTAAGATTGAACATTGGTCTAGGCAGTCTGCTCTGTGTTTAGTCCTTCAACCAATCAGACCACAAGAGGCATGATCAATGGGCAACGACCCATCACTTCTCTATCCATCATCATGTTAAACCCGCCATTAGCGTTCCAGGTGGATAAGCCAGTCTGTGATTGGGTCCCACAAAAAAAAAAAAAAAAATTCGCTGCCAGATCAGGCTGGGTTTACTCAGTCTACCTTTAACCAGAAAACTGACCGAAATTCTCAAACAAAGATATAGCTGCAGGTAAAGAAGTTTAGGGGTTTGAGATAAAAAAGCAATATATTGTCTGCATATAGAGATGCCTTGTGCATGGCCTCACTACGGGTGATTACAGTTATTGGCTGACTCTCGCGTAGAGCTTTTGCTAAAGGCTCAATTGCAATGCACAGCCCTGTCGAGTTTTGCAGTACAAGTTAAATGCCCTAGAATGTAGACCATTGGTCAGGACTAGCACAGATGGAGCACTATAAAGTAGTTTAATCCAAGAGAGAAAGATTGGGCTGAATCCAAATTTTTCCTAAGCTAATAAAAGGTATTCCCACTCCACCCTGTCAAAAGCCTTTTCGACATCCAGAGAAACAACACATCCCGGAACGGCTCGATGCTTAGAAAATACCACATTAAGCTGCCGGCGGATATTAAACAAAAGATTGATGATTCTCTATAAACCCTGTTTGATCAGGAGAAATGATGGTGGGGAGGACATCTTCAAGTCTTGAAGCAAGCACATTCGCTAACATTTTGTTTGCCCCCGCCCCACCCCGAAACGCGATTGGGCTAGCTTTGGGCGGGTTTGTTGTGAAAACCTGGAAGCTAGATCAGCACTATACTACATCTAACCAGAATAAATAAGCCTGGACCAACACGGAAGGACTCTTGTTAGGATTATTTCTTTTTCACCAGGGATTGCTTTGACGTAACATTTCATTTTAGTCCAAAGGAGTAAAATGAGATGTTATTTCATCCTCTGCGGAACAAGTTTTCCAGCCGCTTTGCAGTAAGGGAAATGTAGATTCATGGGTGTGGGATAATGAGTGTCAAATAAGCAGTGGATGCTTCAACCAAATAAATTATCTCCATGTCTGGTTTCAGGGCCTATCTGGATGTGAAGGAGCTAAAAGAGATCCTCAAGCTGGACGGTTCAACGCACCTCAATATCTTCTTTGCCAACTCCTCAGATGAAGACCTGGCTGGAGTCGCTACCTGGCCATGGGACAAGGAGGCACTGACACATCTAGGTACTGAGAAATCACTGCGTAAGCACAGTCCAGGTCAAGACGTTGAATTGTCTTCCTGCAGTCATGTAATGCTGAACATTTCAATCTATCACAATCTATGCCTACCTATAGCATTTCAGTGGTTCCTATTCTCAAGACTCATTGAGAAACAATTTTATTTTGTATATTTTGGCTAAAAATACACCACATGACAGAGCACAGTTCAATGCTATGTTTCCCCAAAGCACTGTAAGCCTAAGTTGATCATATATATCTTAATCTTAATTTGATCATTCAATACTTCCTACAAGTACTAAATATGTTCAAAAACAAACATGAGGTTTTATTTTATGTCCATGCTTTTAGAATATTGTTATTGGTCAACAATAGAGGCGGTTGTTTTTGCCAAACTAGCTTGCATCTTTTATGATATCCCATCATGTAAGCAAAGTCAACATTGATTAAAGAGTTTGGTTTCAATTCTTTGGTTAAACATTTATGACATTTTTACTGACAGCCAAAACTTTGCCTCGCTATAGCCTAGTCATCAGGGCTGTGTTTGGATGGCTATTAGATGTCTTTTAAACACAAAGTTGCTTGCTGGCTAAGTAGATTGTAGAACCACTGGCAGCAGAGAGTAGAGACCTATGATTAGCTTAGCTCACGGTGCTAACAAACGCTGATTGATGAAACCGATGAGTTGAATGTGATAAATGTGAAAGACTCAAATCAGACTCAAATTGCATTCCAGCAAGATCTGATCTGTACCAGATACCAGTGAAAATGGGATTTGGTCGACTGTGTAAATGCAGCCTTCATTCCACTAATTCAGATTTGCTCTGTATCACTTCTGTTTCTACAAAAACAAAATCTGCTTCTGTGCAATGTAGTTTCATCTACAAGGTTGAAGGGTTTACCTGATGTAGATCACAATGCAAGTTCAAGGGTCTAACATTGCCATTTACATTAAATAGATTGGTAGCACTTTAGTATTGGGAACATATTCACTATTAACTACAACTTTTGCCTCAATAAACTCCTAATTTCAGTTTATTAATAGTTAGTAAGGTAGTTGTTAGATTAAGGTATTGGGTAGATTATGGATGTAGAATATGATCATTCAGAATAAGACATTAATATGTGCTTTATAAGTGCTAAAAAATTGCCAATATCCTAGTTACATGCATGCAAATAAGCAACTAGTTAATAGTGAGATCTGAACCCTAAACTAAAGTGTCACCAATGGATTTGTATTTAAAACCACATAGTATAAAATACTACGAGTGACAAGAAGCAGGCATGAGTATGTAAGTACAAGCACATCAGGGTTTACACTGTGTTTCTTCTCTTTCCATAGGCGGTATAGTTCTGAATCCGTCTTTCTATGGTACATTTGGCCACACTCATACCATGATCCATGAGATCGGTCACAGTCTGGGACTGTACCATGTGTTCAGGGGCATCTCAGAGATCGAGTCCTGCAACGATGCGTGTTTAGAGACAGAGCCCTCGCTGGAAACTGGAGATCTGTGCGCCGATACCAACCCCACACCCAAATACAAGCACTGCAGGGATCCTGGGCCTGGCAACGAGACGTGTGGCAACCGCAACTTTGTTCACACGCCCTTTAATAATTACATGAGTTACTCAGGTAAGAACATACAGAAACTATTTTCCTCAATCTATCTTTTACTAAGTAATTTATAAAGCCAAATAGTAAATGGATAGAAATATTTGTCAGAAACTTAACCCCTCTCTCCTCATGCTTGTAGCCTGATTGAAGATACTTAAAACCTTAATAGACATTTCCAAAAGTGGGGAAAATTCATGATATAGTGTCATAGTTTAATTCTACTCCTAAATGGGTTTTCTAGGATGTGTACATTAAAAGGAGAACACAAAGCAGCCATACATTTTGAAATTAGCATTTTAGAAATGGTCACTCAAAGATAGTGCCTTTATCCTTTTGGAATCAGTCTAAAATTTTGCCTAAAAAGGGCAAGCAAAGATATAAGCTGAGAGGGTAGGGCTTTCAGGTTTGAATAGCAGGTGAACTGTGTATCATTTGCATAGCAATGATCTGAGCCATGTGTCTTTATGCTCAGTGAGCTTGTGTACGTCAAGAAAAGGAGTGGACCAAGCACTAAACCTTGAGGCACCCCAGTAATGTGACCTTCTCTCCTGGAAACTTTAAACATATGTAATGCTTTATATGTCTCTATAAGATAATACTTAAGCCACTGACATACTATGCTAATGCTAATATCATAGCTGACATTATGGGCCCTATTATTGGGTGCAGGTGCAATTAAGACATGTCCGAATCCACTTTTGCTAGTTTAATGAATGAAAAAACAGTGGATGGACCAGGTGCATGGTCCAAAAGGTTTGTCTCTTGTCTCTTTATGAGTCATGGGTGTGTTTTGGGCATAACGTGCAATAAATCAATCAGAGTCTCATCTCCCATTCCCTTTAAAAGCCAGTTGCGCTCAAACCATGGCGGATTTGGTATTTACATGTTAGTGGAAAGACTGAACACTTCTCCAGAGAGGAATCCTTTTATTTTTAATATTTAAAGTTCCTCAAATAGCAACACTCCAATAATGCTCCTGAACACACCTGGTTTTCAGAACAGACGCCCATGGGTGAGCAGATGCGCCCGTGCATTTGATATTTAAACAACGAGGAGCTGGATGTAAAAATGATAAATGCGTCAGGCTGAAACTAGCAGAAAGAACTAGAAGCGTCAGGGCTGGCGAGTGTATGGTAGGGCCCAATATGTTATGTTTACTAAGTACATACTGTTAAATAATATTTTCATGCATTTTGCATAATAGAAGACTTTGATCTTGATTGTAAAGTATATAAAAATAATGTATATTTCCCTTGATTTTTGTTTCTTAACACAACAGGTCTCACATTTCATCTTAAACAGTCTCTTCACTGACTTACTGAGGGTCTGTGTAAAAATGTGTTGGAATGTGCTCTGTGCTATTAAAACTATGCAAAATAACCAAACTTACACTCCATTTTCCCCCAGATGACGACTGCACTGATTCCTTTACACTTAACCAGGTGGCTCGAATGCACTGCTATCTGGACCTCATCTACCAAACCTGGCAACCCGAATACCGACCCCCTCCAGTCCCCATGGCACCCAAAGTGGTAGAACAGGAACAAGACTCCATTACTTTAGAGTGGTTTCCGCCCATCACTGGCCACTTCTATGACAGGTGAACTCAGGTTGCAATGCCATAGCACATCCCCTAGGGACTATGCAGCAAAATATATATCAGCATTTTTTGGCGAGAAGCAATCTGATACATGAAAAGTCATGGAATATAAATGTGGACGTAGGCCGAGAGGAGACATGTCTAAGCGTGTTCTGTTTAGTAAATATTGAAAGAGGAGACATCTGAGACATTTTTTTAATAGTTTTTGAGTACAGTGAGGAGATAGATTGCAGGAAGTGCAAAACAACCGAGAATTCTCAGCGTCTGCCAAATGGCTAACACATGCTATCAATTAATAGCGCTATTTCTAAACTGCGTTTAGCTGGCTGTGCCATAGATAGAGTGGAATTGTTCACATTGCCTTCCAAACTCATCTTGTTGGCCCAAGATATCCACATTTCATGACTCAGAGCTGTGGAACTTTACAGGGTTGAGTCTCTTTGTTATTGTGCATCAGTTTCCTTAGAGCCAAGTTCAGTCAGAGATATTTATTTGTGGGCCTGCAGACAGGCCATGAGGGACCGTTATGTGTGAGACAGGTGGAATTCACTAAGGCAAGCGGCAAGGGAATCCCCTTAGAGGAGCATGTTGAGACATGTCGCTCTCAAACACTCTACTTGGACCATGTGACATTGTTTACTGTATATCAGTATGACATTCTAACACCACAGTCTGACTGCTTAAGCAGCACCCAGATTTGTCGTTGCCCTTTGACAAAGAGTGCTTAATGAGTCATTCTCACACCAGAGCAGTCTTGGGGTGTCACATTTTTAAGTAGTGTGACAGTAGCATAACTGTTTTCCAAACAGTGGACAGCTGTTTTTTTCCAGTAACAACCTGTTTTTTTTTTTCTGTTTTTTTTTCAAATAAGTAGTGGCGTAGCACAACAAAACACTGTTTACGTTGATGCATGTGTAAGATGCTTTTATCCAAAGCGACTTATATTGCATTCAAGATAGACATTTTGATTTCCCTGGGACTCAAACCTTTGACATTGGCATTTAGAAATTGAAATATTTAATTAAATGCTGCTCTGCAGTATTACTTTTCAAGGTTAGTGTAAATTTAAAGTTGCTGTATGTATGTATGTTTTTGACTGTGCTAAAGTATAAAAATACCATCTTATGTTTGCAGATATTTAGGAAACATGCTAAGTTCACATGCTCGTCTCTCTGAAAAGCAGTGCTACAGTCAGTTATTCTGCTTTCTGGTCTTAGTGATAACGCACATTACCAGTTTACCCAATAGTGTTTCGACACCTAGTTCCACCAGTTTGGCGAAAAACACAGTGTATTGCAGCAAAGGAAGCATGCCGACCTAAAAAGTGTCGACATTCATCTAAAAATCTCTATTAATGCAAGCATGTTAAAACGCGGAAAAATCCACTCAACATCTTTAGTGTGTCTCCTCACCTTCCATTGTCAACGCTAGTTCCTGTCGCATGTCCATAAACTGGCAACACCCCCGGACTTTTGAACATTTAATTTGACCTTTAACTCTTTCTCCGTCAGCGTTTTTGAAAAAAAGTTGCCAGTCAGCACCAGCATTTTTCGTTCCTTTCCATCCATAAAGGTTCCATGGCCCCCTAGTTCTATGAATATATTAACATGCAATATATACTAATTATTTTTTTAATCAACTTTTGAATTTATGTTGATAAGTTTCATAAAAAGGCACATTTTGAGTGAGAAAATCGGATTTTTTTAAAGACTCCATCCACATGGGATTCAGAGCGATGATCAAACACAGATGGAGTAGATGGAGTCCATCAACACCCCAAAGCTTCACAGTCCTAGAGCTCGTCCTAGGGCCACATTTCATTCAGTAACATTAGTTTGATTTATATGCTGTTTAATGTTGATAATGGCGTTATTTCACATATGCATATGATTTAGGGGTGGGCGATATAGCCTCAAAATTATATCACAATATTTCAAGAATATTTGCGATAACGATATTTATGACGATATAGAAACATATCTATAACATTATATGTTCCAAAAATATATGGAACAAAGTTACTAGTGTTTTCACTGGAAATCTTAAAAAAAAAAAAAAAAAAAAATATATATATATATATATATATATATATATATATATATATATATATATATATATATATATATATATATATCGTACTGCGCTGAACAGACGAATCTCTCTCTCTCTCTCTCTCTCTCTCTCTCTCTCTCTCTCTCTCTCTCTCTCTCTCTCTCTCTCTCTCTCAGACAGGTGTTGTTTTTGTTATGCGCACTAGGGAAAGTAAATGCGCCATACATCATTGCGTCACTATATCATTGATATCTCGATATGACAATTTTTTATCATGTAAAAATTTATACCGGTATTATCACGGACGATATGATATGGCACACCCCTAATATGATTATATGTGATATTTGTTTCTGCTTCTTCTTCACCTGTGTTTTGATCAGATTCTTTACTCTTTCAGAAGATGACTCTTTCATAGCGCCCCCTACCAAATAACCGTGAAAACACAGAAAGCTGGAAATTTAAATCAATGGCGGGGAAGCTTTTTTTTTCTCATAAATTATGGAAAATTCCATCAATGGTGGGGAAAGAGCTAAAAATGGCAGCTTGACTGCACTAAACTATTAGTGGTGATGATATCGAGTGCACTGTCTATTAGCAATACTTTCTATTTTTGGTATATTTATGATTTTTCCCACTTTGTACTCTCTGTCACTGGGATGGTACCCTTCCAAACGTTTCTAATATGTATACTTTTGGTACCTATATTTACCTTTGAGAGACTAAAATGCACATATTTTAGGTACAAAGTTGTACCTTTTAAAAAGGTACCACCCCAGTGACAGCTTTTGTACTTTTTTATCTTTTTTTTCTGAAAGTGTGGCGTGCTTAACAGTTTTTGCCCTATATTGACGATTCCCATTGAATTGGTCATCTTCTTGAATTTGCTGTATCTAAGTTGCATTTTGTCTGTCTTTGTTGGTTTCCTAGAGAAGTGGGATCAGTATGTGATAAATGTTCAGAGGGTCGTGTCCTTCAGCAGTACGCCTCCAATTCCTCGTCTCCGCGGCCCTGCTCTCCATCTGGCCACTGGAGCCCCAGAGAAGCAGAGGGTGAGTTGATTTGTTCCACCACTTTCACATCGTTTCTTCCAAATACACTTGGTTGCCTTTGGCCAGTCCTGCAACCAGTCAATGCTTCTTTTAGATAATCAACGCACTGACTGCATCACAGACTATTCCATGTGTTGTGTCTAAGATGCAAGTGCCAAAAGTGCCTGGATATTACGCATTTTTCAACTATCCCGATATAGAGAATGTGTCATAGAGTTGATTAACTCGTCTACTGTCTGCATTCCGGATAAGTGTGATTTAGACTCAAGCAAAAGCCTTGAGAAAATATTTGTGGTCTGTGCATGTCCCTGGACAGGCGCTTGTGTGAATTTCTGGTCCAGCATTTGTAATACTGAACTGTCTCTGCAACCAAAAAAGAAAACCTCAATGTCACTGGCCCATTGAAACTCATTACAAAAAGGCCCATTTGCCTCAGCGGGGCACTTGCTTAGCACAGTGATACAAGTGTGCCGGCTCTCCTGGTCAGAGGCATGTGGTTGCCAAAGTCTCATGAGTTCATGGCGGCAGCATCCCAAAGGAAATGTTTGTTGTCTGTTGCCATGACAAATTTGCATCCCAAAAGTAAGATTCTCATTTCATGTTCTCCTGGAATAGTAGGATATTCAAACCTGTAAATCTACACTACTGGTCAAAAGTTTGGAATAATTGATTGTTTTTAATGATTTACATTTTTACAGTATATTTTACAATATTATTACAATAGAAAATAACTCTGTGTGTATATATATATATATACATACATACTCTATGTCAATATACATATAGTACCTTGTAATTTATTCCGGTGATCAAAGCTGAATATTCAACATCATTTCTCCAGTCTTCAGTGTCACATGATCCTTCACTAATCATTCATTGAAAATCAATCATGCTCCTCAAGAAACATTTATTATTATTATTATTATTATTATTATTATTATTATTATTATTATTATTATTATTATTATTATTATTATTATTATTATTAATGTTATATTAGCAGTTTTTATTCAGCAAAAACAAGTTGATCGAAAGTGACAGTAAAGACATGTTTAATGTTATAATAGTGTTTGTATAATAGTGATTTCTAAATGATTATATGGCACAGAAGACTGGAGTATGGCTACTGAAAATTCAGCTTTGAATAAGAAAGAAATTAGAAATTAGAAAATAAGTGACGTTATGTTGTACTTACTCATACAGAGTAATATTAATTAACTACAGGTACACTAAAAATGTTTTTCAGGATTTACGCAATTTAATTAATAGTAAAATTTCATCAGATCGAACTGATTAATCCTCACGTATTTTCATTTAATAACTGAAAAATCCTTAATCATTTATTATTAAAATAAAGATTGTTCAATTGAATTTTAATATTTATTAAATTGTGTGAATCTTTAAAAAAAGGCTTACATTAGTTACTTGTAATTATGCATAATTTACTGTTATTACTATAGTAAGTACATGTCGTAACTATGTCACGTTTAAATAAAGTGTGACTCATTTCTTTAATATTGTGATAATATTTGACAATATTACTGTTTGTACTGAATTTTTGAGAAAATTAATGCAACCTTGGTTGAAAATAAGTGTCTTCTTTCAAAAACTTAATTATTACAAAAATCTTAATTATTCCACACTTTTGACCAGTAGTGTACTTCACATCAAATGTTCAATTCTAGTCCTTCAGAAAACCGGAGAAATTGGAGAATACTGGAGAAATTTTCCACAGCAACAAATTTGTAAACCACCTATAAAACCTGTTGATGCCAAACTATTTTGTGTTCATGTTGTCCAACGATTGTTTCCAAACAGGTTTCTCAAATGTAGTCCTGTTTCAAACTATGTGAGGATGCTCCAACAAACCGAGGGGTTGATGTTTGGCTCGTTAGCATGGTCCCATTAGTCCTTGTTGGTTTATGTCCCACTTCAGGATCCTAGTGAATGATTTCTGACTATGTGTGTTCTTGAGGCAGCATTAATGTTGCCATGATGGAATTCTATTGTCTCTGTACATATACGGCAGACTCTGAGTGCCATTGAGCTGAATGCATTGCATGGAAGGCATTTTCCTGGTAACATAAAGCTCATTGAAACATAGGAATGTTCTGATTACACTTTTTGGTTAAATCAACCTTCACTATAATGCCAAAAGTATTGTTTTTCAGGGGTTGGGCTTGGGCCCTTAGTTCCAGTGAAAGGAACTCTTAATACTTCAGCATACCAAGACATTTTGGGTAAGTTCAGGCTTCCAACTTTGTGGGAACAGTTTGGAGATGGTGCTTCCTTTTCGAATATGACTGCACACCAGAGCAAAAGGTGTCTGTCCATAAAGACATGGATGACTGAGTTTGGTGTGGAGGAACTTGACTAGCCTGCACAGAGTCCTGACCTCAACCCGATAGAACAGCTTTGGGATGAATTAGAGCGGAGACTGAGAGCCAGGCCTTCTCGTCCAACATCATGCCTGACCTCACAAATGCGTTTCTAGAAGAAAATGGTCAAAAATTCCCATGAACACACTCTACAACCTTGTGGAAATGCTTTCCAGAAGAGTTGAAGCTGTTAACGCTGCAAAGGGTGGACCGACTCCATATTACACCCTACGGATTAAGATTGGAATGGCTTTCCAGTTCATGTGCAAAGGCAGGCGCCCCAACAGGCATTGGCTTGGTAATTTACAGTGTTCTTGTCCAGTGTAGTGAAGGATGATTTAATGCGTGAGTATTTTAGATGAATCCTCATCTTGTCAGGGCATTGTGACACTGGCTCCTCACACTGATCTCATCAAAGCACCCTGTATCTCTAAGTGCTCTTTAATTTTTAGATGAATTAATGTATCCCTTTTCTCTATTTTTTATTTCTCTTTTTTGTAAGCCTCTGTAATTTCTCTGTAAGCCTTATGCCTGTTCTCAGTGTAACTGTGAACAGCTAAGTGAACAGTTAGCTGGCGGTGGAAATTTTTTCCTTTATAAATAGTCTACACAGCTGTGCTGCTCCAGAATTTGCAGACAGCTGCTTTATTAATTATTGTTTGTGAGCATGGCTGGCATAAAATAGAATTATATCAGTTAGTTCCAGTCACGTCTTGGAGGAATACTCTTAGCCTGCAAATCAGAGCATTCTGGGTTCTTGTGGGATTTTTGGCCGTTAATATAGCATATATGTTTTTGTGGTCAAATCAGTGCTGTTTCAAAAGCATGATAGTCATTTTTTGGAGCAGAGGGGTGCTTTCAAGGGTAAAGTGGGTAAGTTTAAAGGAAGTGTATGTACAATTGTGGCCAAAACTGGTATTGCAATCACTTTCAAATTACTGTAGAGCGGTGTATCCCCTCTCCCCTCCCCCTGACTCGAGGGTGCCAGATAGTCTGCAGGATCAACAGAAACATTTGTAGCTAAAGTTGTGGTAACTAGAGCAGATCTAGCAACCTGGATGCAGAAATAGTACTGACTTCGTGATTGGTCGAAAAGTGAAGGACGGAGCTTTAGGCCAAAACATCAACATCAGTTGAGGGCTGCAACAACTTTACTCTTGACAATATACTGGCCGGACTACTGTTGTCAGGGATATAAATATTTGAAAGTAACATGATTTTGATCAGTTTAAGGGTAGAGTTAGGGACAGGTGTGGTGGTGTGGGTCAGTTTAAGGGTAGAGTTAGGGACAGGTGTGGTGGTGTGGGTCAGTTTAAGGGTAAAGTTAGGGACAGGTGTGGTGGTGTGGGTCAGTTTAAGGTTAAAGTTAGGGACAGGTGTGGTGGTGTGGGTCAGTTTAAGGGTAAAGTTAGGGACAGGTGTGGTGGTGTGGGTCAGTTTAAGGGTAAAGTTAGGGACAGGTGTGGTGGTGTGGGTCAGTTTAAGGGTAAAGCTAGGGACAGGTGTGGTGGTGTGGGTCAGTTTAAGGGTAAAGTTAGGGACAGGTGTGGTGGTGTGGGTCAGTTTAAGGGTAGAGTTAGGGTCAGGTGTGGTGGTGTGGGTCAGTTTAAGGATAGAGTTAGGGACAGGTGTGGTGGTGTGGGTAAGTTTTAGGGTAAAGTTAGGGACAGGTGTGGTGCTGTGGGTCAGTTTAAGGGTAGAGTTAGGGGCAGGTGTGGTGGTGTGGGTAAGTTTTAGGGTAAAGTTAGGGACAGGTGTGGTGCTGTGGGTCAGTTTAAGGGTAGAGTTAGGGGCAGGTGTGGTGGTGTGGGTAAGTTTTAGGGTAAAGTTAGGGACAGGTGTGGTGGTGTGGGTCAGTTTAAGGTTAAAGTTAGGGACAGGTGTGGTGGTGTGGGTCAGTTTAAGGGTAGAGTTAGGGTCAGGTGTGGTGGTGTGGGTCAGTTTAAGGATAGAGTTAGGGACAGGTGTGGTGGTGTGGGTCAGTTTAAGGGTAAAGTTACGGACAGGTGTGGTGGTGTGGGTAAGTTTTAGGGTAGAGTTAGGGACAGATGTGGTGGTGTGGGTAAGTTTTAGGGTAAAGTTAGGGACATGTTTGGTGGCGTGGGTCAGTTTAAGGGTAGAGTTAGGGACAGGTGTGGTGGTGTGGGTAAGTTTTAGGGTAAAGTTAGGGGCAGGTGTGGTGGTGTGGGTAAGTTTTAGGGTAAAGATAGGGACAGGTGTGGTGCTGTGGGTCAGTTTCAAGGGTAGAGTTAGGGACAGGTGTGGTGGTGTGGGTAAGTGTTAGGGTAAAGATAGGGGCAGGTGTGGTGGTGTGGGTCAGTTTAAGGGTAAAGCTAGTGACAGGTGTGGTGGTGTGGGTCAGTTTAAGGGTAAAGTTAGGGACAGGTGTGGTGGTGTGGGTCAGTTTAAGGGTAAAGTTAGGGACAGGTGTGGTGGTGTGGGTCAGTTTAAGGGTAGAGTTAGGGTCAGGTGTGGTGGTGTGGGTCAGTTTAAGGATAGAGTTAGGGACAGGTGTGGTGGTGTGGGTCAGTTTAAGGGTAAAGTTAGGGACAGGTGTGGTGGTGTGGGTAAGTTTTAGGGTAAAGTTAGGGACAGGTGTGGTGGTGTGGGTAAGTTTTAGGGTAAAGTTAGGGACAGGTGTGGTGGTGTGGGTCAGTTTAAGAGTAGAGTTAGGGACAGGTGTGTTGGTGTGGGTAAGTTTTAGGGTAAAGTTAGGGACAGATTTGGTGGTGTGGGTAAGTTTTAGGGTAAAGTTAGGGACAGGTGTGGTGCTGTGGGTCAGTTTAAGGGTAGAGTTAGGGACAGGTGTGGTGGTGTGGGTAAGTTTTAGGGTAAAGTTAGGGACAGGTTTGGTGGTGTGGGTCAGTTTAAGGGAAGAGTTAGGGACAGGTGTGGTGGTGTGGGTAAGTTTTAGGGTAAAGTTAGGGGCAGGTGTGGTGGTGTGGGTCAGTTTAAGGGTAGAGTTAGGGACAGGTGTGGTGGTGTGGGTAAGTTTTAGGTTAAAGTTAGGGACAGGTGTGGTGGTGTGGGTCAGTTTAAGGGTAAAGTTAGGGACCGGTGTGGTGGTGTGGGTCAGTTTAAGGGTAAATTTAGGGACAGGTGTGGTGGTGTGGGTCAGTTTAAGGGTAAAGTTAGGGACAGGTGTGGTGGTGTGGGTCAGTTTTAGGTTAAAGTTAGGGACAGGTGTGGTGGTGTGGGTCAGTTTAAGGATAGAGTTGGGGACAGGTGTGGTGGTGTGGGTCAGTTTAAGGATAGAGTTAGGGACAGGTGTGGTGGTGTGGGTAAGTTTAAGGGTAAAGTTAGGGAAAGGTGTGGTGGTATGGGTAAATTTAAAGGTAGGGTTAGGTGTAAGGGAAGTGTCAACTTTGTAATTACAAATGTTACTCCTGAAATTAATTACATATGTAATTAAATGCAAGTCATTTTAGGACAATGTAAAGACGTGTATATACACAAGTGCATTGTCTTAAATGATTAATTCAAATGTTAGTACATAGTAGTTAAGGTCACCTAATATAAAGTGGGTCTAATATATATATATATATATATATATATATATATATATATATATATATATATATATATATATATATATATATATATATATATATATATATATATATATAAAAAGAAAATGTGGAGCGGCTAGTATCTTTGGAAAACCCCTAGCCACAGTGTCTGTTGAGCAAAATAGTTAATGTCAAGCCCTGCTCACAATGCATTGCCCCCAAAACTGCCTATGATGGTATTGTAATTCATATCACAGTACAAATGCTAGTGCTTTAAGAGGAGGCGCTGAGTTTCCTTACAATTAAAACACTTCCCACGGTTAGGACTCGTTCTTTCATGCCTTTTTGATGAAATGGTGTCTTGCAGTTTTGATTTATATCTCTAGCAGAAGGAAAGGGTCATTATCAATTGGAGGAGTGTTTCCTCTTCAAAATCCTGCTTTGATGATAATGAACTCACGCAGACAGTGATGGATGCGGGTCAGCGATTGCTGTTAACCTTATCAGAGAGCACCTCACTTTAGAACCCATTATTTTACATAGACCGTAATTCATAATTTCTTTGATATGGCACTCTCTTTTTAGGCAGTGCACATTCACAGTCTTAAAAATAAACACACACGCTCTCTCACACAAACACTAACACATGCCGCACTTGTTGCAGTGTTGCGGAGACATGCCTGGGCTTGCCGCTGCTGCAGCGTGTAAACGGCTCTCTGTTTTCCCTCTTGGAAAGATGCCCTGTTAATCTCAGTCCCCTCAGCGTGCCCCTCTTACGCCAGTACTCATCCTGCGTGACATGCACCAAAGACCCCAGCACAGCTGCTTGGCGATCTGTTTGTTTGTGCTTCTCAGCCAGGGGACGGCCTTGCAGCGTCCACCCACTTTTGATCAGTTTCCCCGATGGCATTGCCGTGGCGTGGCTGCTCCACCTGTCGGCCATGGAGTTCACAGGGTTTGTGGTTCATGTCCTCAAGCCACTCCTGCTGTTTGTATTCGCAACCTTCATGAGTCGGAGTGCCTCTCTCGTAAATCTTTACGGCCAGGAGAATTATAGCAGACAAAGGAAAAAAAGCACGAGAGAAAGTTTGAGGGGGAGAAAAACACTGCAGATTGGGGGAAAACATAAAACCCACTCTTGGCATTTTAGGCCACAGAAAATCAAATGCAAACCAGCAGACTGAAGGGTTGGTTAGGCTGATTGAAGAGTAAAAAGAAAAACTCAAAAGCCTCATCTCTAAATAACTAACAGTCTATCCTACATTATGGAGCAATTTGACCAGATGCTTAAGGCGTGTTTTAATCAAAAGTTTGGAATACATTTAAAATGTTAAAAAATTAAGCAGCAAAAACTGTTCTCAAGCATGAATAATAATTGATAACTCAGCACAAAAAGACAATTTGAATGATTTCTAAAGGATCATGTGATGCTTAAGACTGGAATGATGAAGCAGAAAATTCAACTTTGATCACTGGAATTAAGTACAAGTATATTACAAATGTTAAAATATAGGAAAGTTCTTTTAAATTGTAGTGCTTTTGTGTTTTACTGCATTTATTTTACTCAAAGAAGAGTACTCTTGGTGACTCTTAGGGATTTTAATTTCTCTTTGATTTTATTTATTTCAAACGTTTGACTGGTAGTGCATAGTTTGCTTGTGTGTTTTTTTGGACATTGCCACACTGTCTGTGTGTAACCCCTCCTGGTCTAAGTGGACTCGAACACTCTAACAAGGAGGCTAAATGCTGCAACCTCTAGAGTCAGTCGCTAAAGCGTCTCTTTAGATCAAAGGAGTGAGGTTTACTCGCACAGCGACTACTAGCTGGCCTCCGTTACAGGTGCGCAGCCGATTCTACTAGACATGCAGACTTGTGCATGTGCAAATTATTGAATGTAGTACAAGGGTTCGTTTAGCAATGTGCATGCTTTAAACTTACCCAACCATCCTTCTTGCCAATGGAGTATACTTTATATGTTTATATGTTTATATGATTTATATGAAAAGTTTATATGATCAACTTTGCGAGAGATGAAAATGCATACTACAAAGATTTTACTTAAAATCTATAGCTACTTAATAAACCAATAAACATATTGTCAGGATACACACACTGGACAAGGTTAGGGTGAATACACAAGACGTTTATTGAACCACAGGGCAGGGAGTGGAGCGTGAATGGATATGGATCAGTCTTACGGAGATATGTGGAGATAATGGCAGGATGCAAAGAGACAATGGTGGAGGAACTCAGACGACTTGAGAGACTTGAGACATGAAGCTCTGGTCACAGGTAGTCACTGGAGTATGGGTATTCGCTGGAGAACAGGTAAGTGGGTCTTCCCTAGTTTGAGGTGAGACGTTGACTGAGGGTGAGTGCTGGGATTCTATGGGGAGCTGTGATGAGGTGACGAGATGCAGGCGTGACTGATTAGTTCTCGGGTGACTGTGAACGCTGAGTGCAGGAGGGGAGAGAGTCTGGCAGATCTGTGACACTAGCCCCCTCTACAGGTGGAGCGGACCAAGGACACCAACAGTGGTTGGCCGCAGGGACGAGGAGCAGGTCGAGTATGATGACTGCGATGGAACTCGGAGAGTAACGAAGGGTCAAGGATTTCGTCCTTGGGAACCCACGGCCGCTCCTGAGTTCCGTAGCCTTCCCAATCCACTAGATATTCAATATGACCACCTCCAGAATCTCATTAACGGAGTAGATGGGGTCAGCTTCAACTGGTGGCTCGGGGGGTAGGTCATCCTGGCCAGACTCTGTGGAGGGAGAACAAACAGGAGGATAGTGAGGCTTGAGGAGGGAGACATGGAACACAGGATGGATTCTGTAGTGAGGAGGTAACACAAGCTTATACGTGACAGGGGTGACCTGTCTTTCGACCTGGAAGGGACAGAGGAACCGAGGACTCAGTTTCTTGCAGGGCAGCCACAGACTGATGTCCTGTGTAGAGAGCCAGATGAGTTGTCCCGGATAGTAAGTGGGAGCCTCTTGGCATCGTCTGTCTGCAAACAGGGTGTGTCTGCGCACTGCCCGCTGAAGATGGTGGCGAGCTTCAGACCCTCTCGCTTTCCCAGAACCAGTTATTGACAGAAGGAACCTCAGAAGGTTCACTGGACCAGGGAAACAGAGGGGGTTGAAAACCAAGGATACACTGGAAGGGCGTGAGACCGGTGGTAGGTTGATGGAGGGAATTTTGGGCATATTCGGCCCAGGCAAAAAACTGGTTCCAGGTGTTCTGGTGGTGCTGGCAAAAGGTCCGAAGGAACCGGTTGATCTCCTGCACCTTCCTCTCCATCTGTCCATTGGCTTGGGGGTGATAGCCGGACGTCAGACTAACCGTGACCCCCAGGAGGTTGAAGAATACCTTCCATATGCGGGAGATATACTGGGGTCCACGATCGGAGACGATCTCTTCTGGGATACCAAAGTTACAGAACACTTGAGTGAACAATGCTTTGGCCGTTTCCATCGCGGTGGGAAGTCCTTTCAGGGGAATTAATTTACATGCCTTGGAGAATCTATCAACTACGAGGAGAATACACCTATTACCGTCAGAGGAAGGAAGTTCAGTGATGAAGTCCACCCCCAAGTGGGACCAAGGTCATCGTGGAATCAGGGGAGGAAGGAGCTTGCCATATGGCAGATGGCGGGGAACCTTGGATACGGCACACAGTTGGCATCCTCGGACAAACCTTTTCACATCCCTTGCCATGCCAGGCCATCAGAACTGGTGTTGCACAAGCAAGAGAGTCTGGGCGGTCCCCGGGTGGCCAGTACCTATGGATGAGTGGACAGATTCCAGAAGGTTATTGCGGAGAGTTGGAGGGACATAGCATCGGTCGGCGGGGCACCCCGGCGGAGCAGGTTCAAAGGAGAGTAGCCTTATCAAACTGACTGTCGAAATCCCACTTGATGGGATTGAGGAAGACACTGGAAGGAAGAACGGGCTTTGGGAGTTTCAACTACATCGGAGGGAGCGTAGAGTCGAGACAGCGCATCTGCGCGTATATTCTTGGAGCCTGGATGATAGGAGATGTGGAAATTGAAACGAGTGAAGAACAAAGCCCACCGGGCTTGACAGGGATTGAGTCATTTAGATTCTTTAAGGTACTGAAGATTCTTGTCTTCGGTGAGCACTACGAAGGGATGACTTGCTCCTTCCAACCAGTGTCTCCATTCTTCCAGCGCAAGCTTGATGACAAGTAGCTCCTGGTTGCCTATGTCATAATTCTGCTCCGCCGGGGACAACTTTCTGGAAAAGAAGGCACATGGAAGAGGCTTGGCTACATTCTCCTGCTGCTGCGATAAGATGGCTCCAACTCCGGTGGTTGACGCGTCAACTTCTACCCAAAACACCTTGTTTGGGTCAGGGTGGCACAGGAGCAGAGCGGAAGTAAAGGCTATCCTTCAGGGCCTGGATCCACCTTCTCAGCCTCTGGATTCCAGGCTAGAGTTTTCGGTTTACCCTTGAGGAGGTTAGTAAGAGGTGCAGTGAGCAGGCTGTAGTCTTGAATAAACCGTCGATAGAAATTTGAGAAACCTAGGAAGCATTGCAATTCCTTGACTGTCGTAGGAGTGGGCCAGGAAGTGATAGCGGCAACCTTCCCCTCGTCCATCGAGCCACCTTGGGCACGTACGTTATAACCCAGGAACTGTACAGAGGATTGGTGAAAGTTGCACTTCTCGGACTTCAGATACAGGGAGTACTTGTTCTGTTGCAGTCCTCATTCAGACCAGAGAAGGGAGTTGGTTTGACCATGGGACCGGCTATACAGACAGGTGAAGACAGGGTGGTGGTAGCAGTGACAGTGGTGTTTGTTGTTGCCCTGGGTTCAGTCAACTCTCGCCGGAGAGTGTCTGCAGGTTCTTGAAATGGATCGCGGGGACCCGGATCCATCTTCGGTCTAGGTCTCACCTTCTGTCAGGATACACACACTGGACACGGTTAGGGTGAATACATAAAACGTTTATTGAACAACAGGGCAGGGAGTGGAGCGTGAATGAATATGGATCAGTCTTACGGATATATGTGGAGATAATGGCAGGATGCACAGAGACAACGGTGGAGGAACTCAGACGATGTTGAGAGACTTGAGACACGAAGGAACTCTGGACATGTGTAATCGCTGGAGAACAGGTAGTTGCTGGAGTATGGGTAATCACTGGAGAACAGGTAAGTGGGTCTTTCCTAGTTTGAGGTGAGACGCTGACTGAGGGTGAGTGCTGGGATTATATGGGGAGCTGTGATGAGGTGATGAGATGCAGGTGTGACTGATTAGTACTCGGGTGGCTGTGAATGCTGAGTGCAGGAGGTGAGAGAGTCTGGCAGATCTGTGACACATATAAACTATATATAAACAATTAAGTGTAAAGGGTGTTGTACTGCTACTGTGGTTAGTGGAGTAATTGTTATAAGGGATAATGTACACCCAGCCAGTTGTTATCGGATGAATAAACTCTGACATAGTGATCAGGATCTTGCGTCATTCTGAAGGGGTTTATTCTGCAATAACAACCGGCTGTGTGTACATTATCCTGCTTATTACACGGCTAATTGTCTCAAGTAAATAGTGTCTTGAGTTTAAGCCTTTATTGTTGATCAGGATTTGTTATTACCATATATGTTGAAATTAAAGCTGAAAGACAGTTCACTCAAAAATAAAAATGAACCCATGATTTACTCACCCTCAAGTCATCCTAGGTGTATATGACAATCTTCTTTCAGATGGATAAAATCGGAGTTATATTTAAAACCGCATGGCTAATCCAAGCTTTATAATTGTAGTTAGTTGTAGTTTTTGAAGTCCATAAAAAATGCAGCTGTCAGTCAAATAACGTGCACTGCCATAATAAAGCTTCGAAGAGCCAGGACTTTAATATAACTCTGATTTTATTAGTCTGAATAAATCATGGGCTAATTTTAACTTCTGGGTGAAGACCTTGAAGTTTTCTTCCATTGTAACCTGTGGTGGTTAAGTGTTTCAGTCACAAGATTGCACCAGACAGTCGATGGAGGGACACTTTAAGTATAGTAGTGCTGGTTAAGATAACTCGTAGTACCTGGATGAGCGGTGTGTTATTCACTTTGGCGGTTGTTATTTGGAAATAACCCACCGCTGGAATGCGCAATTGACCAATTCGAATCAAATATTCCCCAGAGCCATGTGATAACTGGTGATAGTATACGGTGGCATTTGGCAGATTTGGATCAGTATACTGTATATGATATACCGTATATGATATATGGACTAAATCTTTTGACTGCATTCAGGAGGGCACTGTAGAGCCCACCAACCCTGCTACGCCCATGTGCCAGCTGTGGTCCTGCCCTGATTATCAAATTTCCCATCATGTGCAAAGTTTCAAGAGTTTATTGAGCATGTTAAGGGCCCCTGAAGACCCCGAAAAAAGCGGTGTCAGAATTATCGTAACTACGACGAGATTAAGCATTCCTCATAAAACCTGTAATTACTTATAACTTGTAAACTTGGAATTTTCTGAGAAAACTTACTTGTACCACATACCATGGCAGATTAGTTTTGCTGTTTATAGTGTTTATAAAGAAAACTGCTCAATCACTTAACTTATTTTTATAAACATTTCGGCAACAAGCCTTTCTCAAGGTGTGTTTCTGACAATTCCATACTAGTTTTAGTTTTAATATATCTATATAGTTTTTATACATTTTTATTTCAGCTTTAGTTATTTAGTGCATTAAAGGGTTAGTTCAGCCAAAAATGAAAATTCTATCAATACTTACTTACCCTAATGTCGTTCGACACCTGTAAGACCTCAGTTCATCTTCGGAACCCAACTGAAGATATTTTTGTTGAAATCCGATGGCTGCGAAAAACCTTCATTGACACCAATGTCATTTCCTCTCTCAAGACCCATAAAGGCACTAAAGACGTCGTTACAAAGCCCATCTCTCTACAGTGGCTCTACAATCATTTTATGAAGTGACTAGAATATTTTTTGTGCCCAAAAAAACCCTAAATAACACCTTATATTGTGATGGTTGATTTCAAAACGCAGCTTCTTAAAGCTTTAAACCGTTAAGAATCAGTTTATCGAATCAGCGGTTCAGATCGAAGTCACGTAATTTCAGCAGTTTGGCGGTTTGACACGTGATCTGAATTCTGAATCGATATGCTGATTGTTCAGGAAGCAGTGTTTTGAAATCAGCCTTCTCTATATAAGTCATTCTAGTTTTTTTGTGCACACAAAATATATTCTCGTGGCCTCATAAAATGATTGTAGAGCCACTGTAGTGAGATGGACTTTATAACGACGTCTTTAGTACCTTTTATGTGTCTTGAGAGAGGAAATGACATTGGTGTCAATGAAGGCCTTTCTGAGCCATCAGATTTCAACACAAATATTTTCATTTGTGTCTGAAGATGAATGGAGATCTTACGGGTGTCAAACGACATGAGGGTAAATGAATGACAGAATTTTCATTTTTGGGTAAACTAACAATTTAAGTTACACAAAATCAGATATGTTAAGATATTTTAAGATACTTCATATAAGGTTCATTATCATTCACATTGAAGAATGTGTTTTTAAATGTATGGTTAAGTTTTAGTTTAATTATCCTGGTCACTATCAGTCACATGGTTCTCTTCATTTAGAATCTGTTCACTGTTTATTGGTATCATTGACTGGGCTTGATCTCAGCTGTTTTCACTAGGCTTGTTCCAACGTCATACTGGGAAGTTCACTGAAGCAAACCTGTGCTCACAGTTCAACATACTGCAATTACCTTAAGCGGGATGTTTTCAGCCATATAACGCCAGCCCCCCCACCTTCCCTTTTTTTCCATGAATGAGCACTTTCCTAGACAAGCTAATACCCTGATGGGATTAGCTAATCAAGTGAAAATGCAAGGCACTAATTCATGGGCGAATTGTCAGGTCACCTTGAAAATCAGCTCACCGCTGCTGTGGCGGCTGAACCCTGACTTGAATACCTCCGGGACAGGGTTATTAGTCCACCGCGGAGTCATCTAGATACAAGATGGCAGTTATTCAACTTGTGAAATGACTACCTGATGAATACATTCATTACAGCCATTTCTTTCAAATGTGCTTGCTAGAAGATATGCTCCCATCTTGAAAAGTTCTGTGGCCGGTCAAATGCAGCGTAAGCAAGGTTAGAACGTAAACCTGCGGTATCGAAGACATTTTTATTGTATGTTTACTTCTATTCTGGCCACACACATACTCACAATAATAAACGTGTTGAGATGATGTGGCCTGGAAAGCCAAAAACTCAGTGCTCAGTTGATTAAACACTGGAATTTTGTGCACTGCCCAGAAATGAGGTTAGCAAATGGCTTTTGCTGTTTCCAGTTTGGAAGTGCACAAAGGAAAAGCAGGAGAACACACTGTCTACAGTGCCCTGGCTTCTCCCCACATTTGATGAATGTTGGGGTACGTCACTCCCCGTAAAATGAGTTGCTGTTGACTCCAAATATGGCTGGACTGCAGCACATGAGAGGTAATTGCCAGGCTGAAATCGAAAGCCTTGTGCGGGCCTCATCCTCAGGTCGCTCAGATTTCTGCCTCTTGCCACAGAAACGAGCGAGAACGTGAAGGAGCATGGGATAGGCGAGATGAATTTTAACAACATGTCATGCATTTCTCATTATGCTTAACTCCTTTTTCTGCTGCACCTTATGATTTACTGTTCCTGCTTCACTTCAGATATAGATACACAGTACTGAGCTACTGGTCTTATGTTATTGATAATATGATACAATGTTTACTACATCAGCACTGCACAATCTCAGAAGGAAAATATGCACAATTTTTACCTTTTGGGGGTACTATAGCTTGTCACTGCAGTATGTTTAAAAGACAACTCTGTACCTTGTCAACCCCTAAAAGGTGCATGCACCCTTTGAGGCACTGCTGTAAACTTTTACGTGTAAATTAGGTACAAAGTTGATCTTTTAAGGGTACTGCCACATCGACAAGATGTTTTATTGAAGTGTACTTTGCATTAAATATTTCTGGAATTTGTATGCAATAGTAAGCGATCCTGTCCATGAAATCTAAGGCTCTTTGTTTGCAAGAACTTGGCTTGGGTGCCGTAGAGTTATTATTCTTGTTTGAAAATCTGGTTCACATTGTTTGCTAAGCGAGAAAAACTGTAGAAATCTGTAAACCTCAAGTTAGTCCCACTTCTACAAGAACTAAAGAATCGCATCACTTACTGTATATCTGTCTTGCAAACAGTAGCCTTTTCTTTCGTTTACTGGTAATGTAATATTGCAAAGGATATCACAAGTTAAAACTCTCTCAGACTAAACATTGCTTTTAAATACTCTAATATATTTTAATGCATCTCTTAGGACCACCAGATGTGGAGCAAGCGTGCGAGCCCAGCGTCCGCACGTGGAGTCCGCATAACGGCATGGATCTGGGCAAGGTGCCCCCTCCCTGCCCTCTGCAAGGCTGCATGTTACAGCTGGAGTTCGCACATCCGGTGATCCCTGACTCCCTCACGGTGTGGGTGACCTTCTCCTCCCAGGAGGAAACCGTTCTGCCTGCCATCCACAATGTCATCTTATTGACTGTAGGTGGCAACAACCTGTCTCTGGGGCCCAGCAATTTGTTCTGCGACACACCGCTGACCATCAAGCTGGATGTGCATGAGAAGGTGTATGGAGTGCAGTTTTTCACCATGGAACAACATTTGGAAATTGACGCTACTCTGCTCACATCCAAACCTGACTGTCCTCTCTGTCAAGAATGCGAGCCCCTGCACTATCGGCTCCTACGGCAGCCAGCGTTCGTGCACGCACCCCTGGGGATCACACTGAGTGACTCAATGCGGAAATACATTGATAGGTGAGTCTTAATTTGGATTAATAAATTGCTCAAAAAAATTGCTTAAAAAAGATGCATTAATGAATGTTGACACAGTGAAACTTACTGTAAAGATGTTAACAGTTATTTAAAAAAAATGCATTACATTATTCCAGGTCCTGGCTACTATTTAGATATTCTTGTCCTGCCAGAAAATAAGTCGTATTGACTTTGGAAGTTGTCTTCGATTTTGGAACTGTTTTACCACAGAATAAAACTAACGTAATTCAAAGTTGGAGTGTGAAATGTGCCTGGTCAGTATTAGGCACAGCAAATCCCTGCTCAAATCTTGTGGTGTCTCTCTGTTCTTTTTTCAATTCTCGATTGAAGCCAAAAGAAACAAAGAGAAGGATGCAGCTGCTGGTTGATTTCTGTCCAGCGCCTGGCACCAGAATGCCAGTTAACATGCTCTGCCGTCTTGAGGTTTTTCTGGCCTCGATCGAGCACCTCTGGTTTGGGCAGTATTACATTAATGCTTCCCCATTTAAAGCCAGATATTGGGTCTCTGGTCAGCGTTTCTGTACTGGCCACTTCTGGATGCATGTGAACTTAAGGGTTTAACTTACCACCCACTGATATAGTAGCACAACGTTGCAAAGCAATTCCAATAGTTGTGGAAAATGTGCAGTTCACAGATTTATCTACAACCAGCATTGGCTATCTTTGCACAGACTATTATCACAATGCACAGTAATGCTGACACTACTGTAGGCTATTCATTTTTCTTTAGAGAGCAACCAAGTGCAAAATGTCTTCTGTATCCAGTTTTATATTAGATGAGGTTCTAACACGAGCAGCTGTCACACTGTTGGTTTAGGCTTTTACTGTAGAAATTCACCAGTCCAAATTAATCCAATCTCAAATGTAATACACTAAACACTGCATTGATTGACTTGTGCATCACAATCTAACTTTGAAAGAAATTCAGAAATGGAGAAAGCCACCTAATTTCATCTGTCACTGCAAATAACCTCAAGCATGACTCCCGTTTTGCCTTTTCTAACATATCACGTTAGAAAAGCTTATTTAGCGAATGCTCAGTCTCTTCCACTGACCAAATCTTTCCACCTGCAGCCACGTTGAATGCATGCTGGTTTGCAGATGCATCTAGTAGGCAACATTTTCCACTTTATAGGAACTTTTCTTCGCTATACTGTAGCTGAATAAAGCAAACATGCTTTTGATCTGATCTGAGGTAGGTCAGGTTTTGGCTCAAGTAAACTGTGGTCAACTCACAGCTGGGGTTGAGAGTCTGTTTTCTGAGTGACGTTGATTCTGAGATCCGAATCAATTACAATCACTTCTTCCCATGCTGAATGCATTCGTAACCACAGCTCTGATCCAAGAAAGATATTGATCTTTGGTAAATTTGTTCTGACACCTCTACCTAATTTGGGTCACCATGTCTCTCTCACTCATTAATTTGAATAGAAAGCCTTTGGTTTTGGATTTATACAATATGGAACGTTAAGGTCAGTTTAGAAATATGAGAGTTGGGTTGAAGCTCTGGAATTAGGAGTAAATCATGGAGAGGTGTTGACCCTGCATGTGTGCGACACTGGCCTTCAGAACCCCCCCAGCCATCTGCTATTCCTCTCCCTGACCTGGCCCTCTTTGCTGTCATGGCTTCAAAGGGCACCCCTGCTTTGAGCTGACAGGACCCCCCTGCCAATGAGAAAGAGGCCAAGACAACTGGCCAACTCATCCGCTTTAGGGGCCCCAGCCTCCTGAAGCCTGGTCCCCCTTGGTCTAAGACCATCACCTCATGACACTGTCATGTCAAGTCCACTGGTTATGGCATTCCAGAAGCTCCACCCTCTTACCATCTAATGATGCAATGATTACATTGTTTGATGTTTTGTCCCATAGTCTTTAATCTCACTGGAAAGTTGCTTTATTCAGTTTACACTTTAGATTAGGGTCCATTTCTGACTATTATCTAATTATTAAGTGCGACTATGCCCAATGACAGCCTGTTAATAATTAGTAAGGTAGTTGTTAAGTTTAGGTATTGGGTAGGATTAAGGGATGAATACGGTCATAATCCCTGTTTCCACCAAAGTTACCCCGAACATTAGTCCCAGGAACTTTTTTTTTCTAGGAACACCCCCCACCCCCCACCCCCCAACCCCCAGTCCTGTTGCTGTCTGTTTCTATTGCAATCTAAAGTACTGTGAAGATTAGTCCGCTGATGTAGGAATGCACGTGACTTTCCAGTTCCTGCCTGAATTCGTCCTCCGCATAAATGCATTAGCCTCGTCACCATATTTTTTAATCTCCATTGTTGATTTGAATAGCAAAAAAACTCTTACTGCACACGCCACAACAGACTTTTAAAAATGGTAAAAGATTTCATCAATATTGATTCACCAATACAAACAAAAATATGTTTTTTCTTCTTTACATTTAATTGTTGGAAGTTGGTGTAGTATTCTGATTTTGCATTTCACTGATTTTATTCATTTTGAGGAATACTGAATCTGATTTTGGGCATATGAGATCAATAAATGCCTTGCCTGCTCACATTTAGTCTAGAACTACAATACCTATCATGTTCACACACAACGCCTCTTCACTTACTCACGATTCCTCTTAACATGAGGGCAAGAGAGCTGTCAGTAAATTATTGGGGAAACGAACAAAAAAACAACTCAGTTGTACATTTAAAAGTACTGTGTTACTTTACCTATTACTTGAAAAAAAAGTAATCTGATTGCGTTACTCGAGTTGCCTGTAATGCATCCCAACACTGACCTTTAGAACAAGGTTATTTCATAACCCCTTGTGTAGGCAACTGTCACATTTCCTTGAAGATCCTCATAATCCTAATTGGTTTCGGACCAAAATTTTCCACTAAGTACAAGAATTTGGTCCAGATTATATCTAAACCAATGTAAGTTGCATAGGGAATGTGCATGTGCTATATACCGCCGTAGAGCTTTTGACGTCATAGCTGACCGCAGTAATCCCTGTTTACCAGAAGTCATGATCCGAAGGAATATTTGCACTGTGGAAATGTTGGAGTTTCTCTGTAAATTCACCACTATGAGTTGATCTCCTTTATATGTGATTGACATCATTTCTCAACAACTAGGGATGACCCAACTAATGATTTATCTTCATTGGTGCATTCACTTTATTACTGTAATTTCATTATCCCCAACTGAATCCTTAGAAATACAAGGAAAACCAAATCTTCTGTGGTTTTGGAAATATGACTACATGCGGGTACTGGTGTAGCTGGAATTCTTTGAAATGAAGATTGTTTAGTGAGAACTCCTGACAGCCTGCTGAGATGTGGGCATCTCATTTAAGACCGTCAGTTGCCAATGTCCCAGAAAATGTTTATTTTGCAGAAAATTCTTGTGCTGCTTGCGTGTGGTGTTTCCCTTGAGGAGGTCATTTGAAAAGCTGCTTTCTCTTGTCTTCGAACACTTCATGAGTCCTACATTGTATCTGTGGATGTCTTCCAACAAGTATTGAGTCCTTTTTCTTTTAATCAAGAATTCCAGGTTGGCTTGAAGTATTGTCTGAATGGGAATCTTTCTTAAGCTTTCTCTGATTTTCTCTTCCTCTCTCTCGTCTATGACTTCAACACGGGTTCTATAAGTTAAACACTGAGAATGCACCGAGGTGCAAACAGATGGTAGCATCACCCATTGAACTCGGCCAGCGTTTGACCAATGAGCTGCAAGTGCAATTCTGTTGACATGTTAACTTATTTCATGCCATGTCATCAACATATACTATTTATCCCATAAGCATATTGCTGGGCCTGTTGATCTGTCAAGAGTTTCTGGCTCACATGACATCATATGACATTTCATCAGCTGCACCAGTTCAGAACAGTTGAAAGTACAATGATACAATGCATTAATAAGACACAGATGAAGTTCTGTTGCAGGGTGGATGCTGAGCAGACGATGATGGCATTCTCTGAGACCTCTTTCTTCAACACCTCAGCACATGTGTGACATAGAAAGTCTGGAGGCAGATGTCTTTTTATGCAATAAGGAGTGGAACCTTGTTCTCTTAAGGATATGCATGATCTCTCACAAATGAAAGCAATGATCTGATCAATTTTTCAAATTTCTAGTTCGTCATACATCGCTTTGCATCACCACTGCATGTGGTGACTTTTAATCCGGGTCTGCAACTCTGATCAATGCTTGTAGAAATAGATTTGAGTATTACAAAGGGTGTGTTTCTACTTAGCTTAGTAAGAAGAAGCTTTTGCATATTCTCAACAAAGTGCAGAATCCACAAGTCCACATGGAAACTTATGCTTCTTTCTTAATTTGTTTTATGGCAATTTATATTCTTATTTCATATCACCACTTACTGGGCTGAAACAGACATGCTGCTGTGAGCATGTAAGATAAGATATACACATACCAACTTTAAATCCCATAGCAGATGCAGACAGGTGGAGCTGGGGAGGTGGAGAGTTTCAGAGGAACTGCAGGACTACCCTACAGAACACATTGTACTAGAGGTCTTTGCAGGACGTGTTTTTAATTTTTTATGTCCCGCTCCCACTAGGTTTTATTCTGCAACCACCCACCCACCCACTCCCACTTAAAATTCACTCTGTGTTCATCCGCTTACCGCTTAGAATGATTTTCTTCCCGACCCGACCGATCAGACTAAAATTAGACTTCATTTACAGATCCCCTAAAGAAAGAGAGTGATTGGGATAACAAAAACATAAATAAATAAAAAATAAAAATAAAATAAAAAAATCTTCAATCTTCTACTGTCAATACTGAAAAAAATGTTAATTAAATTTGCTAAATTAAATATGACATCTGTGACTCAAAATGAGTTACCGACTGCTACCGTCCTTGATTTATAAATGTACTCCCGCGCCACAGGAAAACTGATCTGGACCAACTGGAGAGCTGCAGGAATGCAGACTTCTACACTGTATCAGATTTAAATGTTTAGCAAACAATCTCATTGGCTGCAAGATCAGCAGAGACCAATCAGCTTGTGCCATGTGGTAATAATTTGGTTGCTTGCCGATTGCAAGTAACGGACCAATCAACTTGTAACCTCTACAGTTTTAATGGCTGAACTTTTACAAGTTTGGTTCAACAGGAATAAGCAACAAATCCCTAATGCTAGATGCTTTTCATTTATTTTGAACAGAAAATAGTGAAAATTATTACAGTCTGTTCCACCTAGTGACATTTAGTCCCCCTGTGGAAGTTGGTACAGTCTCTTTTAGTGCATTAAGCATGAAAGCATTAAACAGAATGCAGGGCTGATGAAAAACAAAGGGTATTTAGTAACGAATAAGTTATAACAATGAGCCTCTCTTGTGTTATAAAAGTACAAAATAAATAGAATAATGAAATATAAAACATGTGAGAATTCATTAACATGCGGTGACAATGGCGGATGCAAAAAATTCAATATTAAGCTTTATCAAGAAATCACTAAAAGATGAGCGAGAAGGAGCAAAATAGTCTACTTTAGTCCATGAGGAGACAGTGAGTGAAGCGGCACCCGAGGCTTCCCATTTCCAGGACACGCATATTTCATCACTGGACTTCCACGACACAAATCGGCTCAATGCCAAATGATTTTGTCTCATTATGATAGCGGAGACAACTTAAAGGGATAATTCACTTTGAAATTCAATGTTGATATGTTTTAGCTTCCCTCATGGGCATCCGAGATGTAGGAGTATTTGTTTCCCCAGTAGTTTCAATTTTGATCATTTTAGGTCAAACCGTTCTTGTCTGTGCCTCACATAATGCAGGTCTATGGTCACCACCTCAAAGAGCATACACAGAGAAGTCCAAATTAAACAATCCCCCATCGTAAGTACACACTGATGGCCTAAGACACGAAACGAGTGGTTTGTGTGAGAAAACCAACAGTATGTATATAGTTTTTACCTCTTGTACACCACTACGTCCGACTGATCCGAGGGCGCGCGTGCGTGTTTCCTGTTGTGACATTCGCACGTGCTGGCGTTAGTCTGCGCAAGCGCGGAAAGCGCCGGAAGTGGATCTCTCGCGCTTGTAAGTCTCTCATTGTTTACACAGAAATTTGGGAAGTGTTACCTTTCACTGTGAAGATCTAAACATATTTAGACGTACAGGACATCGCAATGGAAGAAGATTTCGATATATTCACAGACAAAGTTGAATTTTTTTCACAACCATATTTATTTGATATTTATTTATTTATTTTTTCGTGTCTTAGGCCATCAGTGTACTTACGATGGGGGATTGTTTAATTTGGACTTCTCTGTGTATGCTCTTCGAGGTGGTGACCATAGACCTGCATTATGTGAGGCTCAGACAAGAACGGTTTGACCTAAAATGATCAAAATTGAAACTACTGGGGAAACAAATACTCCTACATCTCAGATGCCCATGAGGGAAGCTAAAACATATCAAAATTTAATTTCAAAGTGAACTATCCCTTTAAAATGCCCATGTATGGTCATACAGATAAGAGTAAGATGTCATTCGAAACTGAAAGGGTCTATTTCTATTTGTGTACGCTCACAGTAATAATTAAACATTGTGTGTTTGTATAAAAAAGAAAACAAACAAGATGCCGCTTTCTGCCATCCTGGTTTCCTTTCCGTGATGTTAGTGGAGCAATCGGAACTCTCTTTTTTGGTAGGTGCCTAAATATTCTTATTAGCTCATCTCTTCTACTGCTCTTTTTCCTGTTGTGGCGGTTATCAAACAGCGTTGCAGTAGCCCGTGCGCCCCCTTCTGGACTGACGCATGGCTCGCTTGTGACTGACTTTATTTGTCATCTGACTGTATGCACAGTCCTTACTGTGATGGTTCGGTCCGAATGCATGTATCGTTACACCCGCATTGTTATACCATAATATAAATTCACATGTTTTTTTTTTTTTTTTTTTTTTCATGCACATTCACCTAGACTTAGAGCATGCTCAAAAACTCAAAAACTGCTGTGTTCAAAGGAGGTTTCCTGTTTTAAATAACATTAAGTTTCAGCTTTATGTGTGTACGGTCTTTCGCTGCATGTTGTGTAAATTGCTTTTCTCTGTGCAAAGCTTATTTGTTTTTTTTCTTTTATGGGATGTTTTCCCCTTTTCCAAAACACAGGCAAATTGCAGCTTAAACCTCTTGCCGGTGTCATTCATGTCAAGTGCTAATTTGAATGATTTGTTTGGCCTCTTATTAAGCGTTACTGTTTCCCTGCCCATTAGCACAGGCACATTTTATAACTCTGCTGACGGCAGCACGAAAACACTTGGCCTCACGTGAACCTGTGGCGTTCGTAATAAACGTAACGTCCACGGCACTCTGGTAATTTGGCAGTGTTGTTTTGTTAATCAGCAGTGATGTGCTTGCATTTCTCTCGGGGAACGTGTCCAACGTAAATGCAAATAATGAAGGCTTTGTGTATTTTCCTCTCGCTCAAGTTGGCTCTTTTATTAATGACCTGTGTATGTGCAGTTTTGGAGATGGAAAGCTGAAAGACTTGGGGTTCCTGTCTAGTAGTTAATGCACATGCTGTTTTGTAGCTTTGTGGGTAGGTTGTAGTTTAGACTTTTAGTAGATTTGAGTGTAGAACAAATGCAGATGAAGTTTTAGTGTGTATGGCCTTCTTTGTCTTTCTAGTGGGGATGTTTGCACAGAAATGACTTAAGGGGTCTAATAACTATTTAAACTCCAGTATACTTCAAAAACAACGGTACTTGTGAAATAGCATACAGATTAATGTTCTACTTCAAAATTCACTCCAAACACATTTAAGATCATTTTAAACTATAGTAGGTTTTAATTAAGTGTTCAAAACATTAGCTAAATGCAGTTTGCACAGTTTTTGTGTCATATTTTTTTCTAAAGTGTGCTGCTTTTTCACAAGGGTCCCCTGAGACCCGAGTAACTTGTTTTGTGTGAAGAGCCTGCAGTAAATATTAGCATCTACTGAGTATCATAGAGGAAAGGGGAATTTACTTTCAATCACTTCATGCAGTTTTGCTGACCAAATGCAAATGTCCCCCGAGACACATTTGACCTGGACAGCCCTCCAGTTCACTCAGAGAGGTGTTGAAGATGCGACTTGTGCTTGTATTCAGGTGTGCTCTGATGGAGGACACATGTCTGGCCTGTTTTTCTGATTATCAGCTGCCACAATCGTTCCCCACCAGAACGCTGTGACCCTTTCCTCAAAGCCCAGTGCTAACAGAAGGGTTTTGGTTTCATTGTCTCAGCACATCTTCATCCCTCATGACTTCCCACATGGTTCGGCTTGAGTATAGATTCACTTTCCTCTTTAGACTGACACAAGATCAGATGTCTCTTATCTCTGATCTCAGCCTCCACCAGCTAATGGTTCAAAGTGACAGCTCATGAGCTTAGATCCAGGACTAACCCAGCACTAGGAGTTTTCAGGGTGTAGAAGGTGTTGGGTCGGATTGACATTGTTCTAGTGGTTGACACAACTCTTGTGTGTTAAACCTGACTTTTTCAGCAAGGAATGATCAGATAGCTCTCACTGAGGTCTCTGAGCTATGCTAGAAGCCACATTATATTACCAAAAGTTTTGGAACGCCTGCCTTTACATGCACATGGACTTTAGTAACATCCCACTCTAAATCAGTAGGGTCTAATATGCAGTTGGCCCACCCTTTACAGCTATAACAGCTTCAACTCTTCTGGGAAGGCTTTCCACAAGGTTTAGGACTGTTGAGAATTTTTGAGCATTCTTCTAGAAACTCATTTGTGAGGTCAGGCACTGATGTTGGACGAGAAGGCCTGGCTCTCAGTCTCCGCTCTAATTCATCCCAAAGCTGTTCTATCGGGTTGAGGTCAGGACTCTGTGCAGGCCAGTCAAGTTCCTCCACATCAAACTCACTCATCCATGTCTTTATGGACAGACGCTTTGTGCACTGGAGCGCAGTCATGTTGGAAAAGGAAGGGAACATCCCTTCCTGTCGGGAGCATGGAATTGTCCAAAATGTCTTGTCCTTTCACTGGAACTAAGGGTCCAAGTCCAACCCCTGAAAAACAACCCCACACCATAATCCCCCTCCACCAAACTTTATACTTGGCACTTGGCACAATGCAGTCAGGTAAGTACCATTCTCCGGGCAACCACCAAACAAAGTTGATGACTTCCGTGCACTGTGACCCTCAGCATGCGCTGACCCCGCTCTGTGATTTTACGTGGGCTACCACTTTGTGGCTGAGTTGATGTTGATGACTTTGAGATGATGTTGTTCTCAATGGCTTCCACTTTGTTATAATATTACTAACAGTTGAGCGTGGGATATTTAGTAGTGAGAACATTTCACAAATGCACAGGTGGCAACCTATCACGGTACCACGCTTTGTTTTTTAAGCTACTAAAATGACTAATGGGAATCTGTGGTTTTATATTATAATACGTAATCTTAACTTTTGGTTTTGTCTGTGTAGCATGCAAGAAAATGTAATGCCTTTTCTCTACACATGAACACATGTTTAATGTATTCTATTAATCTAAATGAATATTCATTGTGCAATAATGAGCGCAATAATGTTTTATATATATATATATATATATATATATATATATATATATATATATATATATATATATATATATATATATTGTAATATTGCATGCCTATCTTGTAATTAGTTCCTGTTTGTTATTGTATTTTATAATGTATAAATGTAAGCCTACTGTATATACACTGAAAACAACTGGAGTACAGTTTATACATAATTACAAAGAAACATCAAGTAAATTTAAATAAGTTAAAACTATAAAATGTTCTTGTAAAATATACACCAATATTCTTTTTTTTATATATATATTGCTCGTTCAGTCATGAAACTCTGGAAGGCACATATTACATCAATCCTTTACATGCAATCTGCAAGCAAACACATAATTCCGAGTGGCTCAAGCTGATTGGCCTTTGTTGATCCTGTAGCCAATGAGATTGCTTGTTCAACATTTAAATAGTTTGGTTCAGGGTTTTCTGTGCGCTTGTCCTGAAGCTCCCTGTCAAAGTTCCTCAGAACCCCTATTTATTTATTTATTTATTTATCTATCTATCTATCTATCTATCTATCTATCTATCTATCTATCTATCTATCTATCTATCTATCTATCTATCTATCTATCTATCTATCTATCTATCTATCTATCTATCTATCTATCTATCTATCTATCTATCTATCTATCTATCTATCTATTTATTTATTTATTTATATTTCTTTATTTTTAATGATTTGGCATTAAAAGAAGAATCAATCCTAGTGGCAAATATTAATGCAATATTACATTCCTGACCTTGGACCTATGTGTGATGGTTTCTTGCATTTTCCACAGGGATGTTGAGTATGGTGGTGTATACACATACCAGGTCCAAACCATCTCCAGTCGGAGCGAGAGTGAGCCTTCACCGCCGCTCACACACCGCCTTGGAGCGCCGTATTGTGGAGACGGACTCATCCAGAGGTGAGATTGGATGAGTTTCCACAGCCTTCAGAGCAGTGGTTCTCAAGCTGAGTTAATCTAAGGCCCTGTTTACACCTGGTATTAAGATGCATTTTGATTGATCGGATCACATGTAGATGAGGGAGACACATTCCCAATCACACCTGTGGCCCTATTTTAACAATCTGAGCTCATGGCACAGGTGCACTTAGGGCACGTCCGAATTAGTGTTAATTTTGTCGCTTATTTTTTATTTAGTCTTAGTCTTGTGCTAAATGTCTTTGTTAGTTTTAGTCATATTTAGTCATTCACATATCTTTATTAGTCTTGTCATTTTAGTCTAGTTTTAGTCAAAATAAAACTCAATATAGGCCTATCTTAGTCAAGTTTTAGTTAAAACATATTAGTTTTTTTAAAAAATATATATAATTTCAGTCAAATAGTGTTTCAAACATCTCAAATATTGTTTAAATGTCATAATTACCAGACAAAATACACCTGACGAATGATTTTTGTTGAATGTAACTGTGTTACATTATTCGATTTTGATCAGTGAGATAAATATTTTAAAGGTCCCATGGCATGGAATTTTTATTTTATGAGGTTTTTCAACATTAATATGAGTTCCCCTAGCCTGAATGTTGTCCTCAAGTCGCTAGAAATTTTGATCAGTATAAAACAAGTTCAGGCTGTCTTTCTCTGCCTTTGAGAAAATGAGAGCTCAGACGAGCTGATCTTAAATTCTCTGGTTATGACATCATACCAGGAAAGGTTACCGCCCCTTCCTCTGCTTTGCCCGCCCAGAGAATTAGTAGAGAAAGGAGTCAGTTTATCAGTCAGCTCATGCTTTACCATATGGATTCAACAGTCCCACCACAAACAGTGAGTAACAGCGTTCATTAATGCCTGATCTGAGATCAGTGAGTTCTGATGTATAGCTAATCATACAAGTTCACACAGACTTTCTTTCTAAATCGTTGAATACTGTCAGTCCTGCAGCTGGCCGTCCTGATGCATCAGTGAATCAAGCCAGTGACTGAAACCATCAACTTCACGTGGTTTCTGTTAGCAGCATGAGACAAATCTGTTATTTAGATGATTAAACTACAGAGAGCAATCAAATAACACTCTTTATAATGTTCGGATCGGTCAATCACACGTTTGAATGACGCTGCTCATTATGCTCAACAGAAGCTCTTACTGTATTCATATCGATGTCGTGTTTGTTGTTAGCTGTGGTGAAAGCATTTTGTGAGAGAAATAACGTTGCAAAGTTAACTTGTGTTTATTCAGAGCTCTCAGATACAAACAAAAACTCAAAAACTCGGTACAATAACACTTCCTCAGCAATCTTTCCCCAGCTCCCTCTCTGTCTCTCTCTCGACTCGCAGCGTTGCGGCTGCTCCAGCTTGTGCCTGACTAAACCACGCCCCCTCCGCACGTTATCTCATTTCAAATGCAAAGATGTCAGCCAATCACAACAGTGGGTGTTTTCACTGAAGACTCACCGCAGACACGCCTCTTGAAACAGAGCATTCTAAACTGAGGGCTAATATCAGTATAGAAAAAATGCCTTTTATTTCTAAATTATGTTTTGTTTTTGTTTTTTATGTAAAAATCATACTAACAATATCAGTAAACTCCAGGAAACATTATAAAACAATAAAACAACCCATGCCATGGGACCTTTAAGTGCTCATTAATGGGCCTTAATTATTGCACAAATAGTTTTTACTACCAAAAGATCTCCTCAAAAGGATCAATACATATCATTGAACTAAAACATAGAACATTTAAATAAAAAAAAATAGTTAAGGTCACTTTTGATCACCTGTGAGTATGAGTTTGACATTAATGTTAACATTGTTGCGTCAAAAATAATAAAAAATAAGATTTTATTCAGCTTTGTCTTCTCTTCCGTGTTTGTTTTCAAACCGCAAATAAAGGATCAAACAGTCGCGAATCAGCAAATTGATTCGTGATTCGTATCGCCAATGTCACGTGATGAGTTTGACACGCGATTCGTATCTCGAATCATGACCGTTTGATTCTTTATTTGAGGAACACAGAAGAGAAGACAATGCTGAATAAAGTCATATTTTTTGTTATTTTTGGAACAAAATATATTGTCGACGCTTCAAAAGAGTCTAACTTACCAACTGATGTGACATATGGACTACTTCCATGATGTTTTCATGACCTTCTGGACGTGGACAGCAAGTTGGCATACACTTACATTCAAAGGACAGAAAGCCCTCGGACTAAATCTAAAATATCTTAAACTGTGTTCTGAAGATGAACGGAGGTATTACGGGTGAGGAACGACATTGGGGTGAGTCATTAATGAAAGAAATGTAATTTTTGGGTGAACTAATCCTTTAATACTAGGTGTAAACAGAACTTGATTCTCGTAATTAGCAGTAATCAAACTTAATTAAAAAGCAAGAAAAGTCAATGCAGGATCCTCCTCAACTTCTGTTTTATCAATGAACATACAGTTTTGATCAACTCTCCCAGAATCTGTTAATACATTTTATAGTTATTGGATAATGGGGATCCTTCGAGTCAAAAAGATTGAGAACTACTGATTTACAGGATCATCACATTAACCTCAAGAAAACATTTGAAAGTTGTTGGGAAACACACTGTCATATATCCACATTGCACGAGGAGGTTCATGCTTTTAGCAACAGATTTATGTCCACCAAGGGAAATCATCATTATTCTGTTTATTATGTATACATTGATTTATTCCAGGTCCCAGGGAGAGGAATGTGATGATATGAACACTATGAATGGAGACGGCTGCTCCGGCCATTGTAAGAAGGAGGCGTTTTTTAACTGTATTGGTAAGTGTCGAGAGAAAGCGTAAGTGCATCAGCAGCTCATTACAGCCATCTGTCTTACGGCTACGACGAAAACGTGGCACGCTTTTAAACATACTCAATGCTGTACGTCACTATTGGTTGACGGTTTTGCGAGATGTGTTTAGGAGCACTTTAGGAGTAATAGTTTAGCCGAGCTCTTTTAGTCGGTCCCTCCAGTGCCAAAGCTATTTTTTATCACTAGCATTATGACATCCTTGTAAAATTTGTAAGACATTTAATTCAAAACGAACACACTAACAAATGTATGAAGGATGTGTTGGCGCCTTCTCCCGCTCTGTATTATTAATAATAGAATGCTTTCCGGTCTCCGTTTTTATAGCCAGAGCCTGAGGAAAGGTTACGTCTTTGAAAGGCAGCAGTAGGGTCATTGTGTTTACTGTTAGAAACCAATGCAAAGCCTGTCAGAAGTGTAAAATACTGACTGTCACATCTTTATATAGAGAACCTATTCAGTGTTCAGCAACAAACACCCAGCAGCGAACTTGTGTGAATGTACTTACTTATTAGCCAATCACAACAGAGAGTGTTTACATATACAGTAGAAGTCTTAAAAAAAGAGGCCATTTGATCCTAAAGGTCAGAACGAGGGTGTATATGAGGAAAACAAACACAACTTTAAAATGGTAAATGCACAACATTTCAGTGGTTTGGGTTCAGTAGGATTTTTTTTTAAATATTTTAATTGAGCAAGCATGCATTAAATTGACCAAACGTGACCGTAAAGTCGTGAAAATAAATGTAAAATGAATGTAAAATTAATGTAATAAATGCTGTTCTTTTGAATTTTCTATTCAGTTTTCAACATTGATAATACGAAATGTTTCTTGAGTAGCAAATACGCATATTAGAATGATTTCTGAAGGATCATATGACTTTAAATTGTAATATTATTTCACATTATTGTTGCTGTATTTTTGATCAAGTAAATGCAACCTTGGTGAGCAGAAGAATCTTATTAAAAAAGATAGATAGATAGATAGATCGATAGATAGATAGATAGATAGATAGATAGATAGATAGATAGATAGATAGATAGATAGATAGATAGATAGATAGATAGATGGACGGACGGACGGACGGACGGACGGACGGACGGACGGACGGACGGACGGACGGAGAGATGGATGGATGGATGGACGGACGGACGGACGGACGGACGGACGGACGGACGGACGGACGGACGGACGGACGGACGGACGGACGGACGGACGGACGGACAGATAGATAGATAGATAGATAGATAGATAGATAGATAGATAGATAGATAGATAGATAGATAGATAGATAGATAGATAGATAGATAGATAGATAGATAGATAGATAGATAGATGGATGGATGGTTGGACGGATGGACGGACGGACGGACGGACGGACGGACGGACAGACAGACAGACAGACAGACAGACAGACAGATAGATAGATAGATAGATAGATATGAATCCTCTTTTAAGACTGCTAGAGATATTCAAGCACAGTTTTTAGACTATCAGACACTGCACGGTTTTTTTTCTGAGAGTTTATTTCTTCCATTTGCTGAAGGAGCCACATCTGTGTGGCAGCTTGAGATATTAGTGTTTGTGTGTGGAACCATCAGGCACCATCATGAATGAACCGTTTGTCTTTCTGACTGTGCAACTGATTGTTTTTTTAGCTGGATTCCGCTGAACCAAAAGATAGCGTTTGGTTTTCCTTATCTCAATATTGTGTTTGAATTAGGTTGTCCAGAGACGGTAAATTGCTCGTCTCATTGTGTCTGAGGAATATATTCACGGGTACGGGGTGGCACGGACATGCATATGGCTGTGCACAAGGCCAAGTGTGTGTGTGTGTGTGTGTGTGTGTGTGTGTTTGTCCCCCTCTGCAGCCCCTCGTTTAAACATCAGCAGAGGGGAGCTCTGGAATTTATGTGGAGGCTCGAGCCAACTTGGCCCGGCATGCCTCCGTCCTCCTTGTCGGAAACCCTTACATTGACAGACAGACAGGCTGAAAGAGAGACAGTTTGTGTCTCTTTATCACTAAATATACTATGCACATTATCATTATTTGGGGCTTAGTCTTACTCTGTAAAGTAGTTATTTTTTATCAATTATGTAATGAGAATAGATGACCAATTACAACAGACTGGGCCATCTAAACAATCAGAGCAGAGCAGGCTCTGGGAAAGAGTGTGTTTTGATTGACTGGGATCCTTCTTTGAAGCGTTTCAGACACCGAGAAAAGAGCTGATGCTGCAAAGCATATTATGAGGAAATAGGGCGACACTTTATTTTAAGGTTCAGTTATTATCTATTAACTAGTTGCTTATTAGCATGCATATTACTAGGATATTGGCTGTTTATTAGTCCTTATAAAGCACATATTAATGCCTTATTCTGCATGACCTTATTCTACATCTCTTAATCTACCCAATACCTAAACTTAAATGCTACAAAAACTACCTTACTAACTATTAATAAACAGTAAATAAGGAGTTAATTGAGGCAAAAGTCGTAGTTAATAGTGAATATGTGTTCCCCATACTAAAGTGTTACCGAAAATAGTTTTTTGACCTTTGAGGCATGTATACCCATTACAGGAGACTGCAAAACAAAATATTGGCACTTTAAATTACAATGAGCAATACCGATAGAGACCATTTTATTATTTTTTAGTACTAGGGCTGTCAGAAGTTGACACGTTAATAACGCATTAACGCAAATTCATTTTAAGGGCACTAAATTTATTAACGCGCGTTAACGCAGCGCGCATTTTCAGTTTGATCCATGGTCCGTAGTCGAGATAAGCCATAGACGTAAAGGATGCAGCAGCAAACATTAATGGGGAAAGAAAATGGTTAACATTAATATTCTAAACCAAAAGTGCAGTTATTGCCTATAAGCTCCCATATTTTTTGTTTAACCATATTAGACCATATTTGGTCGAAAGAAAAATCTGTTTACACTGAGCACATTCTCTGCAGTCCGAGCGCTGCGCGAATACACTGAAGCTCACTCTCGCTCATGTCTGAGGTAAATCATTGGCACATCACCATGTAAAGTAAGCCTACATGTGTTATATTGAACTAAATGCATTACAATCGTCTAAAACGAATGCGCAGGTTACTTTTCTAAACAAGAGCGCTCCCGGGTCCGTGTTCTTCACACTGTTTACGTGAATAGCGGCAAAGTTCGGCACACACACGCAAAATACCGGCATTTTTAATAGGGAGCTGCCTCTCTTAAAGGGGCCGCACTATATTCCTCCTGCTCGTTGAATATGGACCTCCTCCAGGTATGCATGACAGCTTTCACATTACGAGTTTTTCATACAAACTGTGCCCTGCTCTGAACTAAACTGCCAGTAATACAACCTTTATTTATATTCTTAAAATGAGAGAAATGTCTGCTTATTCTGAATTTTTAAACTTAGGCTTAAGAGACATGAACAAGTTCTTTGATAAACATCTATGACATTTGATACATATCTAGTCTTCATGCTGTATTATTGATTATTATTGAATAAGTATGGTTTCACTAATAATAAATGTACATTTGCATAAAGCATGCATATTTGTCCATATACCCATGTTGATTAGAGTATTAAAAACTTTATTCAAACTTAATTTAAGATACATTTACAACACATTCAAATCTGTGAATTGTGATTAATCGTGAGTTAACTCATGGCAATCATGTGATTAATCGCGATTGAATATTTTAATCGTTTGACAGCCCTAATTAGTACATGTAGAAAGGAGCATTTACTAACTTTACTTAATCCTCTAGAAGTGTTGTTCATTTTTGTGAATGAACCTTGTTGTGGAATGTTGCCATTAATGGTTAATAATGGTTCCTTTCTGTAATGTTGTAAATGGTCTCTTATGCACTGTTGTCACAATTCATTTTTATTTGCGCCACTAATTTGTTGATGGAATGCCAGATAGACAGACAGAGTAGGAGTGGACGGAGACACAATGTGGGAGAGAAAATGTGAATGAGAAATAGTGAGAGACAAACAGAAGGAATAGTGAAGGAGAGAGACAAAAAAAAACTTGAATGAGGAACAGCAGCTCCAGGGCCTGGAAAACTCATCCCAAATGTCCCAAAACTCAACAGCTCTCCTGTCTCACTCATGGCCCTGGAAAACCTGATCCGAAACCTGAAAAACGCTGCCTTCGGTGGTGGGAAGGCGTGAAGGAAGGCACATCTGAAAGCAATGTTTTGCGCAACATCCTGTCTGCCGAGATGCCTTCATCTGCTCGGATTCTGAAGGCAGCACAGATCCAAAATTAACACAATTCAGCAGGAGAGAATACTCTGCAATTGGCCGGTAACTTTATTAGGACCTGCAGCATGATGGTTTTAAATGATATTTGAGAAGGACAATCTGACCTTCACTGTTGTAAATTATGTGAGCGATTCAGATCAGGCATGCAAGCCGCCTGCTCAATAAAACATCTGCTGCCATTCTTTAGCGCTCCACGTGGGGACACACATGTTGAATATTGCTCACATTAAGCCATCAAAGTGAACATTTTAGGAGAAAAAGCACATTTCTGAAGTTTGGTTTAGGGTTAGTTGCATGTAGTTATGCATCATTTATAGTTATTACTATTGTAACTAAATGTAACATATGTAACAATGATATAAAGTGTTATTTAGTGTTGAATTTATTAAATGCTTGCATCACAGACTTTTTGTCTTTCTCCAACATGAACAAGTACGTGTGTGTGTGTGTGTGCAGATGAGCCAAGCATGTGCTACTATTATGACGGCGATGGCGTCTGTGAAGACTTTGAGCGGGAGACAGGCGTGAAGGACTGTGGCCTGTACACGCCGAATGGTTTTCTGGACCAGTGGGCCACCACAGTGGAAGTGTCCCATGAAGACAGGCTGTACTGCCCAGCTGACGTGGCTGCCGGATATCCCGCTATTACTAAGGTTTGTGCCAATTATGTCGTCAGTGCATTTGTTTGACTCTACTTTGCATTGTCAGCGGTTGCTCAAATGAACAATTCTCATTGACATTTAATGGTTGCTTTGTTGCTATAAATTGGATTCAGCTTGAATCACCTTTAGATGCTTTGCAGATTCAATAAAAATGGCATTGATCATAAAACAAAACATTTAATTATCTTACTTTTTAGTTTTTATTTCTGAGGGCTAACATACAATACAATGCAATATAAAGATGATTTAGAGATGAACAAACAAACCTCCCTCAAAAGCCTGATGATCATATTGGATACGCAGCTGACATTAAACTCACATAAAAAATGATGTATGGATAGTCAAGTAAACAATACTTGAAATATTACTAACAATATAAAAGACATTCTTTAATTTATAAAAATCAGTAAAAGACATGTGAAGCATGAGCATTTTACAATTATTCTAAAAGGCTTATCAGTCAGACGACAAAAGTCAATAGACTGTGAGCATCTGTTTTTTATGCAAATTTGGGACTTTTGGAAAAGATGGTCCTTTTCATGTAAGAACTTTGGCTTGCCGCAAATACTTGCCTTAGTTCCTTCCGTAAGGCTGGAGATAATATCTCCAGAGCTGAGTGGACCATAAAAATGTCTGCGAAACTGCACGCCGACCTCGGTGTCAAACAGCCCTTTTGCACGATGTCCTGGCCCGTTTCCTTCCAAGGAAGGACAGACGGTGTAAAATATTCTTGCTGAATGGCAGTTACCTAAAATGTAAAAAGAAGTAAATATTCGCAATAGGTGGAATATACTCTGAACATGTTTTCGTGGTTCAATCCGTTTCATTCATACTCCTAAACATGTAGCACACATGGCTCTAGCCTCATCTGCCTCTTAGAGTGCCATCTGTCGTGAACACAACCCAATCGCATCTATCAGGGCTGTGTGAAGAGCTCTTAAATGCTGGGTATGTTGTGTTTGCTGTGTTCTTCAGAAGGGTTTGGACATGACCCCTATACCTTCAAGTGCCCGTTCACCCCTGTAGGGGAATGAGCGTAGCCGAAAGGGATCAGTAGGGATGTTTTCAGAAGGGGAGGGTGGGTCAGTGCTGGAGCCAACGCTTCAAACTAACTGCCAGGAAGAACGATCCAATCTTTAGGTCAAGTGAGCTCATTTTCATTCATGTGAAAGACTTACACACTGTAATGTCTCTGCTCACCACCTGACACTTTAAGGGCCGTCTATGTCTTAATACAAGGGAGAACACAATGTCTTTTCTTCTGTGTGGCCTGGAACAGATGCTCTTGATTTAGGTCATTTGCAGTAACTCTAGCCCATTTTTATCCATTTGAACTCTAATTAACATTTAATACCAATTAATCACAGCGATTCCTGTGAATAGCCATCTCTTTTCTACATCACGAGCACATATGAAGCGAAAATTATGAGTAGCTTGACAACAGTTTAAATTGAGATAGTTTCATGTTTCACAACATTCATACCCATGGATTAAAATTAATTGTCTTCCATATTTCTGAGAGTATTTACTTTTTGGGTAATAATTGTAATTACTCCAATTGGCACCATTTGCATTGTTACAAGGCAATACTTTAAAATTAAAAATATTATTGCATACAGAGTGACAAACATGGTGAAACGGTTCCAATGCAACAGGGATGGGCCATCCCCAAAATGTTCCCACAAAGTTGGGAGCATGACAATTTCCAAAATGTATTGGAATGTTGAAGCATTAAGAGTTCCTTTCACTGGAACTAAGGGGCCAACAACATAATCCCCCCTCCACCAAACTTTACATTTGGCACAATGCAGTCAGGCAAGTACCATTCTCCTGACAACCACCAAACCCAGACTCATCCACAGGATTGTCAGACAGAGAAGCGTGACTGCTCACTCCAGAGAACACGTCTCCACTGCTCTAGAGTCCAGTGGCGGAGTGCTTTACACCATTGCATTCCACGCTTTGCATTGCACTTGGTGATTTAAGGCTTGGTTAAGCTGCTTGGCCATGGAAACCCATTCCATGAAGCTCTCTACACACTGATCTTGAGCTCATCTGAAAGCCACACAAAGTTTGGAGGTCTGGAGCTATTGACTGCAGAAAGTTGCGCTTCAGTATGAGCTGACCCGTTGAACAGTTGCGCGTGGAATATTTAGTAGTGAGGAAATGTCAGGAATGGACTTATTGCACAGGAGGCAACCTATCACGGCACCACGCTTGAGTTCACTGAGCTCCTGAGAGCGACACATTCTTTCACTAATGTGTGTAGAAGCGTCTGCAGGCCTAGTGCTTGATTTATACACCTGTGGTCATGGAAGTGCCATGTGTCTGTTTGGTTTTGGACCTTCTGTTCGTTCTTGGACTTTCAGTTTGTATTTTGATTTGTTATTGTGCTCCTTTGTTCAGTTTCCCGCCACTCTTTTGTTTCTATGGTTACCTTTGATAGTTAGTTCAGTTCAGCGGTGTCTTATCAATTAGCTTGTTTATGTTCTCTACTCTAGGTGCACCTGTTAGTCTTTAGTCTGCCTGTTCCTGAGCATCATTATTAAAGTTTCTGTTTGGAATTGATCTTCTGAGTTTATTCCTAGTTAACCACACTGTTACAAATGACGCCTGGGCTAAAGACAAAATGGACTGCTGAATGATCCAAAGTTATGTTCTCTGATGAAAGTCAATTTTGCATTTCCTTAGTTTCACTAGTTCATCAAAAAGTGAAAAAATAAAAAGCATGTTTAATGTTACATTTGACAAGATCTGATTTCTAAAAACATGCACATTAAGAGCATTCATCCGTTTTGAACTTCCCTATTAATTTTGAAGGCATTATTTGCGCCTTTCTGAATATAATATTCAGCTTCGGGCAAATCCCTACTTTCCGTAATAATGTAATAGTATGCATGCAATGTGTGTGCTACTCAAATTTGTAACCATAATGACGTAAACTACTACAGTTTGGCAAGTGTTTGCAGTTGCTTTTATATATAGAATACATTTAGGAAGAAAGTCTTTGTGTTGTTACACTGACCAGCTAATCGAGCATCAGAATTACTGTTGAATTATTTAAATCATTACCTGCTCATAATCTCCTGGGCAAACTGCTACCTGGGTCATTTGAGGTACTTCTTACACCTGACCTAGCACAAATGGGACTCCGCTGTAATAATGCTTGAACAGAACATCTTGTTCATGTAGTGGCACCAGGATTCTGCTTTTAGCTGACGCTGATCCAGAGGGAATTCACCAGTTAACAGTAAGTAAGCACATGTTAGCATAGCGAGGTCACATAATGCAGCCAGCTGATCTCTAAGGCGCCCATGTTCCTCAGTGAGCGATGACGCAAACTCCATTGCCCTGGAGGCGTAATGACGGCATACAGGAGAGCATTGTGCTGCTGGAGTCTGCGTGTGAACAGAGTCTACCGCAAAACGCTGGCAAGGTCTTGCAAGGTGGGAGGGTCAGATGAGTCGCGCCCATTTCTTGTTGGGTCACTAATCGTCTTCAGCAATGCTTTGATTGCTGCAATGTGGCAAGATAACTTTGTGCAACCTGAAAATGAGCCATTGATTCCTGTAGCTGAACCAGTAGAGCATGGGTCAAGGTCATGTAATGATAGAATGCATGCATTAAATGTGATGAATAAAAGCATCTGCCAGATTCATGGACGTAATGCATCTTTGTCATATATTGTTGAGTCTTCTCCGGCTTCAATTATTCCAGATGGTTTTCCCATGAAAGACTGGCAACCTCCATCCTGTTGGCTGTTAACATGTCAGGGTTTTTGAAAGCCTGTTGAACTAGGGCTGTTTATGTGATGTGGAGGTAGCTCACAGATGGAGTGCTCTTGGGAAGCCATTGGCCAACCACACATTTTCCTTGTTTGCCCACAGAGGCAAGAGCCAATGCTTCAGGCCTGACACCCTAGATGAAGCCATAGCCGGTGCAGTCCCAGTTATGAGATCAGGGCTGTCATAAACCATCTGGGAGAAGTTGATATGGCTGAGGTTGCCCTCCCAACTCATTCTGTGAGCACTTTTGTGGCAGATTTTTGAGCCTTTCTGCATGGCTAACAAAGGATGTTATTTCAAATGGCGAATTTTGCACAGAGTTTCCTCACATGTTGTTATGGTGGTTTGAACCCTTACAAAGGTCTCTCAATAAATATATTGCAGATGTTAGTTGGCAAAGCCTCGTCTTATTTGTTCCAATTTTTCTGGAAAAACAAGTTCAAGTTTATCCAATGTGGGCAGGGAAAATAAACATGCAAATATGCAAATAGATTCCAAATAAGAAACATTAATTTCTCTTAAAACGGTGTGTGTATGCAGGGGAAAGTCATTTAGCAACAGTAGACTTGAAAGTCTTCAAGCTTGTAAAACGAAGACGAAATGAGCCAAAATGTGCTAATTATTTTTAATATTAAACATGAACAACGGCACAGTTGCACTTTTCATGCACATCAACTTGCAGCAGATTGAGGGATCTTGCAAGTTAAACGTATTCCCCTCCAAAAAATGCACTTTTGCAAAGACAAAATGACACTTAATACCTAAAACAACATTTTCTGGTTCATTTAATCCGCACTGTTAAAGGGGGAATTCACCGCTGGCAAGATGGGCCTTAATAAAACTTGCCTGTCTATGCAATAGAAACTCACTTCTACATGACTAGAGAAAACAGAGAAAAAGGCTGATTTGTTCATACTGCATTTTTGATTTTGGAACCGACTGTCCTATGGCAGGAATACAACAATGCAGAAGTTCAATCTCTAGTTTTAACAAAAGCCGCAGACTTGTCAAAAGTCCTGTAGATGATGCAAACTTATGTATTTGTACTGTAAATGGGGATATCTGAGTCCAGGCAACACAGAAAAATAGTGAACATTGTTCATTTACATATGCTACAAAGCTGGTTGCAAATCTGCAAACTAATCCTTTAGTCAAGCGATCCAGTGGCTGATTTGTTGCCAGGTCGCACAGCTGAATGTGTTTTTGTTGCAGCGAGAAGCATGGGTTCCTCTGAGAGTCCTGAGGTTTGCGGTGACTGAGCACTTTGCTTTACCTCTGCAAATGACACCTGTTGCATATCCACATCTTTTCTGATGGATTATTGCTCTCTTTTGGTGCAGAAAACATGGACACTGGTGAACTTTGACAGGCCTGAATCATTGGCTTAGTTCATGGTAGGGATGGGCGAGCTTCCCAATATTCCACATCTCAATCTTTAATGCAAAAATTCACGATCCACGATCTGAATTACGATCTTCCCATCGAATCTTCGACTATTCGGGGTCACCCCTAATATATTTAGAATATCATCAAAAAGTTTATTTATTTCACTAATTCCATTCAAAAAAAGTGAAACTTGTATTATATTCATTCATTACACACAGACCAATCATTTCAAATGTTATTTCTTTTCATTTTGATGATTATAACTGACAACTAAGGAAAAACCCAAATTTAGTATCTCAGAAAATGTGAATATTGTGAAAAGGTTCAATATTGAAGAGACCTGGTGCCACACTCTAATCAGATAATGAACTCAACACAACGGCAAAGGCCTTTACATGGTCTCTCAGTCTAGTTCTGTAGGCTACACTATCATGGGGAAGACTGCTGACTTGACAGTTGTTCAAAAGATGACCATTGACATCTTGCACAAGGTGAGAAATACACAAAAGGTCATTGCAAAAGAGGCTGGCTGTTCACAGAGCTATGTGTCCAAGAACATTCATAGAGAGGCGAAGGGAAGGAAGTTTACAAGCAATAGGGATAACCGCACCCTGGGGAGAATTGTGAAACAAAACCCATTCAAAAATGTGGGGGGGATTCACAAAGAGTGGACTGCAGCTGGAGTCAGTGCTTCAAGAACCACTACGCACAGACGTATGCAAGACATGGGTTTGAGCTGTCGCATTCCTTGTGTCAAGCCACTCTTGATGTAAGAAGCATGATGCCTGGACTAAAGACAAAATGGACTGCTGAGTGGTCCAAAGTTATGTTTTCTGATTAAAGTCAATTTTGCATTTCCTTTGGAAATCAGGGTCCTAGAGTCTGGAGAAAGAGAGGCGAGGCACACAATCCACGTTGCTTGAGGTCCAGTGTAAAGATTTGAGAGTTTTTACCTTACTTACTCATTTTGTGTCTTAAGACATCAATGTGTCCTCACGAGCCATTTGTATTAAATTTGAATTTTTAATCAAATTAGAAATAATTTATTGATCGCATCTGAAGCAGTGAGTTTTAAATCAATCACATGAATGACGTTAATAAATAAATCAGACAATGCACGGGTAATTTAGTGATATCCCAGTAGTCTTACCTGGTCTTGAATCAAAATCCTGAGTCCTCTTAGCCTGAGACTATGACAAGACCTTCAAAAAATGAGCCGATCTCGAGTACTACAAAACTACCTTAAACTCCATGTATACTTCGCTTGTCATCTTTCTGCTCCGTTTCACAGTGGACACGGAAAGCACATGGGGATCTGTCTCTTTCATAGCTTAATTAGCTTTTTAAATATATATATATGTGTATTTTTTTTTTTCTTTAAATGAAGCATGTCCTGCAGTAGACTGTATCTTACGACAATCACATTACATGATTTGACTGATTTGGATGTAAAGTTTAGGTTTTTAAGGAGGGTACATTTAAGGAGGGTGTATATATATATATATATATATATATATATATATATACACTTTTTTTTTAACATTATTATTAGGACATAAAAGATCACAATCTCTATGATTAGCATAAAAAGTAGATTGTGGACATCTTCAAGATTGATCAAGGTATAAAATCATCAGATCTCTTACGCCTAGTTCATGAACTCCATGTTCATGCTATTTTTAATGGAGACGAGGTATACATATTTGGCTTGCTGTCCATGATGGAGGGTTCCAGCTCAAGGCTCCACCCGAGCCTGAAGTACCCCCTAGGACTTCCTTAATTGTTTTTTGTGGTAGCCAGCCAAGAAGGTGGAGTTGGAGTGGCGGAGGGATGCCGGAAGTAGGACAGAAGTAGCTGCTTATTCGCTTGTTCAGGTGCTGATTGATCAGACTGCATAAACATTTTCCTCCCAAGCTTTTCTTAGGAGTCCCTATGGAGCCTTTTAACATATACTGAGGTCTGACAGTGAAGCCGAACTTTTGCCCATGCAGTCAGATGAGGGACAGCCACGCATGAGGCCTCCCCCTGTGGCTCCCAATGATTCTTCTCCATTTCCCTTTTATCTTAAGTGGTGATTTACAAACAAAATCTTGGGGTTTGGCTGTGGTTCTGTGTATATGTGTCTGTAGTAAGGTGGTGGTGGGGGGGCGTTCCACTCCAGAACTACACAGCTGGTACACATTAGCTCTTGGACACAATTGTCAAACCATCCCAGGCTTACTTTGTTTTCAGGAGTGAACGCTTGAGGTTGTTTGCTTGTAATTAACTTCACATTGAAACTTCCAGTTGCTGGGTCGACCCTGGAGTGCATTATAAGTGCAGTTTTTCTGCGTGTCACCTGCTCTGAGAAACACGATGTGAGACGTTGTGAGACGTTGTGACAAAAACAGACGCAATTACATCACATTGCAATTGGCAAACCGCACCACGTTCAGCTTTGAAGTTGTCAGTGATCCACCTTACTAACGGGACCAGCCTCACTGCACAAGATCTCAATCAAGTTTTTTTTCAGATTGGTTTTTCCCAACCGGCTCCGAGCACAGAGTGTTGATTTTTCCAGCTCCTTTTATAATTTACAGCCTGTCCTCGCATTCCAGTAACCTGTGGTTTGAGTCAATAAGTTGTAGATCATTTGTTTTATTGGTTTATTTAGCCCCTCATGCTGGTGGGCCTTTCCTGGCGGTGGTGTGTGGTTTTACAGTGATGTCATAGACCTGCTATGCATCCGCAGGGATACTTCCACCACCCACTGATAGGTAGCTGTTCCTCCAATGACCTCATCAAATCAATGATAAATACACGTGGATAAGCCCAGAAGCCAGTCTAAATTTACAGTTTTGACCCTTACAAAGGCACAGTTTAGTATAATTTTGTAAAATAAGAGTACTTTTAATGGAAAATGTTTAAGTGTGAACTGAATATAATGTTTTTAATATGTTATATAATGTTATAATGTTATATATATATAATGAATATAATGGCACTTAAGTGGATGCTAATTGCAATTACATTTAAAATCTATTATAGAGAACATTTATTTTAAATGCAATTTTCCAAACTTTGGAGTGCCTTTTTTGGACTTACTTAAACAGGATCTAAGGACATCTTTATATGTAATTTCTTAATTATTTCTATTGTCTTTGAAATATGGTTAAAATGTAGTGGCGAATATACTGGCACGGATTTATGGCAAACTAAAGTATACTTTATTGTAATTTCTATTGAAAATCGTCATGTATTTAAATAAATTTGCATTGATATATTTATAAAGATGACATTTTTATTTAATACATTTAAGTTATAATAACTTTAAATGTAAAAGTGAAGTACTTTACTTTATGTTCTTTAGGTCAAGTTTACTTGTTTAAGATATGGTGAAAGATTATTAGAACATAATGTACTTAAGTGTGTTTTAAGGTGCATTAGTAATTTTTGCAGTAAAATATCCCAAAACCACTAGGCCAATGTTATATATTTTGTTCAGCTGAGTTTTTACAAAATCCCCAATGTTTCCAACTATTTGTAAATTGTGAGAAAATTGCTATTTTAACCAAGGAGCCGGGAAGTCTGAGGGAGTTGCCTGTCAATTGCATCATATCTGGGTTACCCTCAGTTTTATTTGTCAGAAACACTTTACTCTTAGCAGTGTGCAGCAAATGCCACATCAACCGCTGAGCAAACATCATAACATCATTTTAAACACACTTAAATCTAATATGATAAACAAAGCTGCGTTACCTCATACTCGTGACTGAAAAAGCGGAAATAGCGCCGGTGACTATGTCCATCATAATAAAAGTCCCGCTGCTCGTGAGGCGTGTTTGTGTTTGTGTTCAATCGCTCCAGCGGCCTTGCTCAGCTCCATAACACTAGGTCCTGCTCTGCTTCACACTACAGTAAGATTAATAATTGCATCCATGAACATGATTTCTGCCCGAGTCCTATCCGATTCTTTTCCACCGGCTATGAAGTGAAGACCACATGTCCCAAGATTCGGCTCTCAAACTTGCCGTCATCAAACTACACCTTTGTTTTGAATAGGCGACTTCTAGAGGACGGAAAAGTTACATAGTGCAGCTTTAAGAAACAGTCATGAAAATGTGCTCTCTTTAAAGGTGCACTATGCAGCTTTCCGTCCACTGGAGGGCGCCTATTCAAAACAAATGCGTAGTTTGATGACGCAAAGTGTGAGCGCAGCATCTTGGGAGATGTGGTCTTCACCTCACAGCCGGTGGAAAATAGGACTCGGGCAGAAATCATGTTCATGCATGCGGTTATTAACGTTACTGTAGTCTAAATCAGAGCAGGACCGAGTGTTGTGGAGCTGAGCAAAGCTGCTGGAGCGATTGTTAAACAAATACCCGCCTCGCGAATACCGGGACTTTTATTATGACGGGACGGGACACATTCGCCGGGCGCCTGCACAGATCTGCTCTTCCGGTTATGATTTTGAGGTAATGCAGCTCTGTTTATCATATTAGATACATTTAAGTGTGTTTAAGACTATGTTATGACTTTACTCCGTGCGTTCACTTGTTCAGACTGCTAAGAGTAAAGCGCTCCTGCCAAATAAAAGCCGAAACCGAGGGTAGCGCAGATATGACGCAATTGACAGGCGACTCCCTCAAATGCAATGCTGAAACGTCCCTGTCCTTGGTTAAAATAGCAATTTTCTCACAATTTACAAATTGTTGGAAACTTCTGGGATATTGTAGGTACTCAACTGAACAAAATATATAACACCGGCCTAGTGGTTTTTGGATATTTTACTGCAAAAATACTACATAGTGCACCTTTAAAGCCGCAGTCCGTAGTTTTTCCTCTTTGTCGCCATCTCTGTTAGAAATCTGCAATTGCAGTTTTTCAACTTTCATCAACTTTACTTGAATTGTGCCTCGGCAAGGCACAGCATGGATGAATCCAATGTTTTGATCAGATGTGATACTGTCATTCAGAATCACAGAGTAAGTAGCTAACATCCACTTTGTTCTGACTAACTAAGGGGAAAAAAAGCATTGCAATAAATTGTGATAATTACATCTAATGATTGGTTATCATATCACGTCAAACCATGCAAATTATACGTTGTGCTTGTTAATGTTAACATCAGCATTGCATCTAATTTCTAATTGTCATGTAACAACAAGTTCATGTGAAGAAGAGGTGCATTGCTCCCTCTCATAGCTAGCAAGGAATAATAGATATTTACCGTAATGCACATCGCAAATGAGAAATGCACAACTACGAAAACTCTTTAACTGCGTGAATTAAGCGAACAAGTGTTCCCATTGTTCCCAAAATGTAACCATTAATGTCTTACCTGACCAGCAGAAAAAGAAAAAAAATATCCTTGTTTTCGCATCGGCCCAGTTGCAGGCTCTTTTTTTTTTTTTTTGTGTAGCTGCTCCAAAATTCGAAACCTTTTGAATTTTACAATGGATTAATCTCCAGTTGTCAATGGTGATTGTCGTTTGAACCTGTCTGGATCCGCCATCAAATAGATACATTTAATTATATCAAGTGCTGCGAGAAAAGGCTATAAATCTCCACCTCCAACATCCTCACACTAGCCGGACTCCTTCTTTATGTGTTCAGATGTGACCTAATGATGCAAACATATGCTTGAGTTTCCCGCAGAAATCCACCAGTACCACTGGAATTAAAAACATCATCATAAGCTTACCATTGTAAATCGAGCAAAGTTATGTAAATCGGCTGTTTATGTACTTCCTCAAAAATGTATTTTGGATCATTTTTAACCCAAACAAGTTACTGACTGCAGCTTTAAGAGAGAGTATATCTTTTTTTAATTGATCATATCGGGTTCCCCTTTATATTAAGTGTATTAATACGGGTAAGGTTAGGATAGGTTTGGGCAAGGGTAAATATTAGAGATTGACTAATATTAGTGTAGATTAGATAAGTGTAAATATTAGAGATTGACTAATATTAGTGTAGATTAGATTAGGGTAAATATTAGAGATTGACTGATATACTAATTATTTATTTAATCTGTTTTAATGCTTTAAAAAAAAAAAAATAAATCTTGGAAAAAAATATTGGTAAGACTGATTATTGGTCGATCTAGTAATTATTGATATAATTAGGACATGAATTACAAATGTAATTACATGCAGGTATTTTTCAGTATAAGCACAATGTAAAAACATGTATGTGGACAGTCATTTTATTGTATCAAATGATTCATAGAGCTTTTTTTATAACCAATATCAATTATTGCATGTTTATTTGCCCAATAACCGATATATTGAACCAAAGATTAATTTGTTTTATTTCTAGTATGAGAGTTCAGTGTAAACGCCCACTGCTGTGATTGGCTGCTGTGAGACTTCAGTATAAATGTACACTGCTGTGATTGGCTGCTGTGAGACTCCAGTGTAAACGCTCCCACTGCTGTGATTGGCTGCTGTGAGACTTCAATGTAAACGCCCACTGCTGTGATTGGCTAACATACAGCTCGTGTTGCATTATATTTTGTCATTGCAACTCAGTTTTGTGACTGTACATGAATCATTACATTTCATATCAGGCATTAGAATGAACACAGTTACTTACATGTTGCATTACTGTCGATCCCAGGCACCGCACAATATTTTGTAATCTTCAACGGCATGTTTATTGCTTGGTAGCTCGATCTGGTTTAACACTAGGCCTATGTTACATGCACAACTTGCTGGGCGGGGCTAGGCACTAATAAAGACCTCCCCCGTCTTCTGTAGAGCTACTATACTATATATATATACATACTATAACATCATCATACTATAACCTCTTATATGTCAAAAGCTTAAGGAAATTAGTTTTATTAGTTCAAGACCCCTTTTAAAGTGGGCCCTTAAATTATTTTAAATATGTACAGTTAAATATGTGTATATATATATATATATATATATATATATATATATATATATATATATATATATATATATATATATATATATATATATATATATATATATATATACCGTAATTCCTCAAATAAAGACCGGGGCCTTTATTTACCTGAACTGCCGATGGGAACCAGCTTTTAATTTGAAGCAGGCTTTTATTAGGGGCAGGCCTGTATTTCTAACGGTGTGTTCACACGTAGGTGTTAACGCTTGACGGAGGGCACGGCTGAAGCTTGGTGCTGACGCGATCGTCATAAAGACAACAGCCAATCACATTAACTCACTTGCAGCTTGGACCACAACACAAAAAAGCGCCTTTTTTGACAGATGGTCTGTGAGACAAAATGGATGCTGATTTGGTTGTTTTGACAGCGGGAAGAATATCACGTACTGGTCCGGGAGCTGCGTCTGGATGGTTCACGGAGCAGTAATGAACGCAATTGGCTAGCGCCTGCTCTAGGATATTTGCATACGGCGATCTGATTGGTTGACGCATGTGCTGGCACTTGAAAAGTTGAGAAATCTTCAACTTCTGCCGCTTGCAACGCGAGTGAAGCGACGCGACGGAACCCACAATTCAGCTCGGCAATGGATGATGTCACCCATTCAAAGTAAATGGGAAGCGTTGAAATAGTGAAATTAGGAAATATTCAAGAGATCGTTAATTTAGTGCATATTTTGTTCTCACGTCACAAGTAATAATATCAAGCCAAGGTTTACTGACTTGTACACGATTCTTTTGTGGTGTGGTTTTTAGTGAAATGTACTAAAATAAATATCATCACCTGTGCACGTTAGCCCACTTCTTCTTGACGCGTTGGTTTATAGAACAATTACTCCGAATCGCCCTCTGACGTTTCAAAGAATAGCACAACGGCGAGCGCGTCAAGTATAAACGCCTCGTCCGTTAGGGGAGGAGCGCTTGCAGTCAGCGGAGACGGGCGAAAGTATAAATATGGCTTGAGACGCGGCGCTGCGCGGAGCTGAGCTTCGGGGCTTGGGTGCGACACCCTTAAGACACAAAAGAGACGAGAGGCTAATATTAGGTGCGTCTTAATCAGCTCTCTAGTTCAGTAGTCAGGGCACTGATCAGGACATACTGGTAAGTCAATGGGCTGATCCCTGATCAGTGTCCTGACTACTGACGGAGCAGATTGAGGCACACGCATTGTGAAGATCGATATTTGTAGCCTGCCTGACATGGCATTTTCACAGACGTCGCATCTCTCATAGAATACTATTTAAAATGGCACATGCATCCGTTATATTCTCAATTTAATTTACAAAGCAATCACTGTAAAGTGTTTAGGTTAACTATAGAAGAGACCAGGATTAGTGTGTGTCACACTGGCATGACTCACATCGTGGCGCGTGGCATTAGGATGGTTTTGCATTAAATGAACGGCATTTAGGAGATTATCCACTCATTTCCCCCCGGCCTTTATTTGAGACCGGCCTTTATTTGTTCGTGCTGACGACGCCCCCAGCCACTATCAGAGGCCCGGCGTTTAATTGACTACAGGCTTTTATTTGAGGAAATACGGTATATACATAAGTTTTGAAGTACACTACATGTGCTCATTTAAAACATCTCCATTTCACTAGCGTATGATGTTTATCCATTTGATCGAAGGCTTTTTGCTTTGCACAAACATGGAAAAAGTGCATTCCTTGCATTCAGCGAAAAAAAGTGCCACCTGCGGTTGTAGTGCTTGGCTATGCTATATCGCTTTATTCCTTGAGGGACCAGATCATACATGACACATCAACAGATCTCTTGGTCAGATGCTTCATTTTTTTCCGTGTGGTTTCCATAGTGTCTCGAATTACATATATCATATTTCATATGGTCAGGAGGTTGGGCGAAACATGGTGTCCTTGTCTAATGTCATGATGTGTAGAGCTCTATTTTTCAGTGAGGTTCGATAACATCACTTTCACAGTATTTTCAACACATTACACAGAGCAGATCAGCTCAGTGCAGACAGTGTTTTCAGAGCTGTCCACCTGCAGTATGTCTCTGGCAAACAAAAACAACACTGATACATACCACATGTGTCCTCCTTACCAGTCAATTTGTCAAGACCTGTTAAAGACCATAACATTTTTTTGGTCTTTGGCCCTGCATATTTACAGAGGAACAAACTGAAAAAATACTTTAAGGGAACTGCAGTGAAACGATAACATTTGTGAAAGTAGTCATGTATTTTATTGTAGATAAAAATTATAGGAATGTTTTTCTTAGCTGGGAGACGAGCAGTGTAAGACCAACACGTGAACAAAACATCGTTGTGGCGAGGTAGTCGAGTGAGAGACGTGGGAGGAGCGAGCGAGACCGGTGCATGATTGAAGATGAGGGTCTCATGTCCTCTCATGAGGGAGCTCGGAGGCATATTATGACGAGCGAACCCAGTGAAGGACCTGGACTTTATGTTGAGTTTTTTTTTTTTTTTTTGATTATGTATGTGTGTGCGCGTGTGGGCAGTCGTTTTTGAGAGGTTGTTGCTTTACTTTCGTTTTTTAAATTTATTTATTAAAGTCTTTTAAAAGTTTACCGGTTCCCGTCTCTAAAATATTAAACTGTTCTCTCTTCATCAGCAGATATTTTCTGCCTCGTCTTACAACCGTTCCCACTAGAGCCCTTTATAAATTATTATGACAGAATTGTCTCTTCTTCTTGAGTCTCTCCATCATTGTCCGACTCCGGTTTGAACGTAAAAGGCTAAAGAGATTCAGACATTTTCAGTGTGTGTCTGTGTGAGGTGATCAGAGGTGCTAACATAAGGTGTGTTTGACATCGGCTGCGGCTGGATGCATGCGATCGGCGAGAGTAGTCGAGTGCAGGCGGGGAGGAGCTGCAGACGGAGACATGAAGTCGGACACTTTCTGCTTCCCGTGGTGACGCTTGCGCTGCGTTTGCAAACTTTATCACAGCTGAAGTTAAATAAATGCAATATTTCTCAAACACACAGATGTTTCAGATTACATTTTCATTCAACACTTTATGTAAAGCTTAATAAATCGTCTATTTAGACACGAATAAAGTTCAACATATAAACCTACACTATCTATGAAGTGGTGTCAACGGTTTTTATCAGTTTTAGTTTGATAAACATGACAATATAACATCGTGACTACATGAAAAGAGGTTTTACTATTATAAATAAATGATTTGTGAGCATTAGCGTAACATAAGATTTTAGAATAAACACGAAACACACGTGATCACTCTCATTCGGTGTATCCGGCCAATCGTAGCTCAGCTGTGTCGTCATCAGAGCTCAAGCAGCCACCCTTGAGAATCTGCACTGGCTACATCAGCTGGCTGGTCTCGAATCGCTCTCGAGTACTTTGTTGACATACGTCACAGTCACGTGCAGTCGGCGCTGCCTCAAGTCAGACAAAATTTCTAACCGGCATGCAGTGCTTTAAGTCAGCCGACAATTGGTCTGTGCATCTCTGGGTGAAGTCGAACAAGCCTATTAGCTCTTGAAGCTCCGCCCTCTTCTTAAAAAGGGGTGTGGAGCAGCCGCTCATTTGCATTTAAAGCGACAGACACAAAAACTCCCTCAAACTCCCTCTCCAAAACTGACAATTTTAAAATGCTATAAAAAAGATTTAATGATTAAGAGTTTATTTCAGCTGTACAGTAGCTCTTAAAAGAAACAGTGTTGCCGTGCAGCTGAAGTCATTTCAGTGTTGATTCAGTTCCGTTGTAAAGATGCCTTCCTCGTGTGTTTAAGCCTTCTGTCTTCCTCAGTTCAGGGTCTTATGTTGAAGTTACGTACTTGTGTGTTCCTGGTGTTTATTAATATTATTTTTTTGTCTTTCTGCGTCATGCATCTTTGTATAGATTATCGCTACAGCTAAACTGTGACAATTTGAACATTTAGAAAAGCTTTGAATTTTGATGGCGTAATGGCATTTATTTTTTATTTTTTATATGTCATCTGTCCCCAGACATGCCAGTCCAAGATATTTGACCTTACTGAAGGAGTGTCTCAGTATGCCTGGTTTCCATGTCGAGAGGCTCAGCGTATTTCCTGGTATTCCCAGTACTGGTTGAAGGTAAGATACTTGTGATTTATGATTTTATTTGATATAATGGGAGATTTAAATCTAAATATGCTTATGTTACCGGCAATGTGTGAGTTGTGTAGAATGCCTAGGGAGTATACAGAATGCCTGATGTTGGATTTTGGATATCTCTTTTTATACCATGCATTTTAGGAATTAAATGATATATGATCAAACCACTTCAGGATATACATGTGCATGTACAGTAATCGCTACAGAATTGAAGATTTTTGGCTCAAATTAGGCAAATTGTAGCCTGACATGGTCATACTCAATTCTAGTCAGAATATGAGTCTGAAACTGCTCCATTGGGCTGTGATTATGGGGCGTTTCAACCAAACCAGGAAAGACATCAATTAGATAGAGCTACAACCAATCAGAGCAACGAAACGACGCATTGTCAAATGTCAACAGACAGAGCTCAACTGAACTGTGTTGCCAAGTCCGCCTTTTGCCCGTGGGTTGTTTTCTATGTCCGCCGGTTGAAGCGACTATTATGTGATATATAGACCCATAATTGTGAATTTTAGCAGGCAACCTTGCCAAAATAACACACATTTTACCCCCCAAACGCCATTTTTTCCCTAGAGAACCCCCCGAGAAGCTATTGTTTAGGGCTAGTAATTGGTGGGTTTTGTTGTAAAAACTTGGCAACCCTGTCTGCACGCGAGCTGAAATCAGGCTGGAATACACGATCTTTGCCGGTGTTGTAAAAAAATAACATAATTTAATGATACACAGAGAACTTACCCAACATGATCATCATTTCTGAGAGAACTTGTGAAGGTGAATGCATATAGAAACAAGCTCCCCTTTTAGGATTCGAACAAATATAGCCCAAGTCCCTTGATGACGTGATGATTACGTTACTTTTTATCATCTGTCCATTATCGTCTAAAGCCCGCCCTGTTGATTTCATTGGTCCGAACAGTTTCTGTTCGGGGATAATTACTCCTCTATGGATCGAAGCCAGACCGAACTGCCCGACCTAAACATTTTGTGGGCGGGGCTAAGTTCGGTTGGCATCCAGGCTAGGCAAATTGCTTTGACATATATGTATCGCAATTTAAATCTAAAACTGTAAATCGATACATTGAAGTAAAATAAGTGTTTTTGGAGAATTTTTTTTTCTTGTCTTTTTCTTTTTTCCCCACTAGTCTGAAAGAAGACATGTTATTGAAGAAAAATAGTTCAAAAACTGAAACAACAAATTGACTAAATATGTTTTCCTGTATTGGCTTGCCTTAAACATGTGATGTGATTTTGCTACAGTGGATTTCTGAGAGTTAGACTCATGTCTCAACTGTTAATACAGGTTAAAACAAGACTTCTATATAAATGTAAACCAGATCTTGTCTCCGGCAGGCATATTTCTCACATCCTATGGTTGCTGCGGCGGTTATCATCCATTTAGCCGCAGATGGAACGAGCTACATCGACCAAGCCCAGTGCAACATTACAGTCCAACTGATCGACACCAAAGAGGGCATCCACAGTTTAGGTAAGAGCTGGTAACATTGCAGAGACTTGAATTCTATTATTGGCAATCACCTAAATACAGTCTATTCCTTCCCCTGAAATGTTCAGGTGACTGGCGTTTGAGCTGCCGCACCAATCCTCTGGTCATCCCAGTAAGTCATGACTTGAGCATGGCCTTCTACCACACCAAAGCCATTCTCCTCATGTTCCGCTCCGATCTCGTGGCCATCTCTGGTGTCGGCCTGCGCTCTTTCCAGTTCTTTGACCCGATCACCATCAGCGGCTGTCAGAGCAATGAAATATACAACCCAATGGGTCAGAGGTGAGCAATCAGGCCTATAGAGTCAAACGACTGCTTTCATAGACCTCACACATTCTTAGAAGAAATGTTCTACATGGAACCTAAAAGGGTTTTGTCAGGTGCTGCACACCTGTTCATCTTATTGATTTTGTTTTTATTTAATTTTGATTACATTTATGGATGGATGGATGGATGGATGGATGGATGGATGGATGGATGGATGGATGGATGGATGGATGGATGGATGGGGAGAGAGAGAGAGAGAGAGAGAGAGAGAGAGAGAGAGAGAGAGAGAGAGAGAGAGAGAGAGAGAGAGAGAGAGAGAGAGAGAGAGAGAGAGAGAGAGGGAGGGATGGATGGATAGATAGATAAATTATGAGGATGATGAATATGAAAAAAACCTTATAGTAATACATGTAGTTACTTAATTTTACTCAGAATTTAAATTAATTTACAGTGTAACAAAGACAGCTTTAAATAAATTGCAGGTTTTATAATTTATGAAAACTTTATTTGAATCTGGCTGTACCACATTTACAATCCATATGGAGACTACAAAAACACAACAGAGCAAAAGTCAAAACTAAAAAAATAAATTCTAAAACTTATGTAATGACTTGTGTAGTTCCATTCTGAGTACATTCATTCTGTTCTGAAGCTGTAAGAATGTGCAATAAACATTTTGCTTGATTTAATAGAATGAGGTCATTTTGAAAGAGCTCCATTTGCATTCATTTAAAGCAGAAAATTGAATAAGCTGCCACCCAAAGCCCTTTGATTTGCAGTTTGATTTGCTTCAGGTCCATAATGTACTTTATTGAGTGGTTGGTTTTTAGTCAAATAATGCTTGGAAGCACGAATGCTGAATATTCAGAACATGCCAACTATTTAACAGTTGGGATCTTGTATGGAATCTTTTGCGCAGGCCTTTGACCACTAGCAACATATTTCCCGTAATACCACCCGATACAAAACACCACATCCCTAATCCCAATGTTGTTAACAACAGGGTCCATTAACATGGTTTGGTTTTATGTGTCCCTCCCATTTTCAGTACTGGATGTCACCAAAGCATTAGTTTAATGCGTTCAGAGGGCTGTGATTGGCACTGGGATTTGGCTCACTGGTTAATGGGTGTACCGTAAATGAATTTGCAAACGAATTAGAGGAATTTAGGCCAATACTAACAATGCAGCATTTTGGAATCACTAGTTAATGTTAAATGGTCCTGTGATGTAACGTTATTGCATGTAGTCAATACCAGTTTATTAAAAATGCATTCACAATTTGACTTTCCTGTTGAAAATATGGCAAATCACTGGACACAGCTGTAATGTTATGAGATTTTATGTCAACTATGTAATTAAATGCATGGCTCAAACCAATGCTGTAACCATGCCTTTAACATGTGGGCGGACCTATTTTTTATTTCTATAAAGCATAAGAAAACAGAAATAAGAAGCATAAAGTGAACAAAATTCTAGGTCTAATTCTACAAACCTGATTCCAAAAAAAGTTGCGACAATGAATAAAAAAGGAATGCAATAATTAACAAATCTCATAAACTTTTGTATATATTTTATTCACAATAGAATATAGATAACTTATCAAATGTTGAAAGTGAGACATTTTGAAATGCCGTGCTAAATATTGGCTCGTTTTAGATTTCATGAGAGCTACACATTCCAAAAAAGTTGGGACAGGTATCAATGAGAGGCCGAAAAAGTCAAATGTACATATAAGGAACAGCTGGAGGACCAATTTGCAACTTATTAGGTCAATTGCCCACATGATTGGGTATAAAAAGATCCTCTTAGGGCGTTTTCACACCTGAAAGTCCACACCAAAGTCCGAACCAAAGTTTGTGTTTGGACATTTGGTTCGTTTTGATTTGCTTTCACATTGCAGTTATGTCAGCGCACCAAATAACGTTACCTGACGCACTGCCATCCTGTCGTCGTCATCTATGTGGGCTGCATCTTAACATTGATTGGTTTGTTAGCGGACGTGCGTCTGACGTCAGTGTGTTGTCAATTCAGCGGCTAACTTTAATCTTTTACTGTCTTTGACTTTGACAAGAATGAATGAACAGACGCATATTGTTGCCAATACTCTTAATATTATGACATTGCTATCTGCAGCATTTGCAAATATTGCATCTGTAGTGCTCTTTCTTGGCATGAAACTGCTCACAAATGTCCACTTCTCCCCTTAGCCTTGCTTCCACTACTCTTTCCCACAACTTCATTGTATGGCTCGTCAGCTTAACACCGCTGCAGTTTCCACAACTCTGCACATCTCCCTTGTTCTTAATAAGTGGCACCAAAACACTTCTCCTCCATTCCTCAGGCATCCTCTCACTCTCTAAGACTTCGTTGAACAACCTAGTTAAAAACTCTACTGCCATTTCTCCTAGACACTTCCATACCTCCACTGGTATGTCATCTGGACCAACTGCCTTTCCTCTCTTCATCCTCTTCAAAGCTCTCCTACCTTCTCCATTGCTAATACTTTCTACTTCCTGGTCAACAATAGTTGCCTCTACAACTCTAATTCTCCCTGTCATTTTTCTCATTCATCAGTTCCTCAAAGTACTCATTCCATCTTTCCCTCAATCTCCTGTCACATGTCAAAACATTTCCATCTCTATCTTGAATCACTCTAACCTGCTTCACATCCTTTCCATCTCTATCCCTCTGCCTCGCCAACCGATACACATCCCTCTCACCTTCCTTACTATCTAACATTGCATACATGTCCTCATACGCTTTCTGTTTGGCCACCTCTATCTTAACCATATCATTTCATTCTGTTTTTATTCACAATTTGTACGTTTCCCAACTTTTTTGGAATCGGGGATTGTAGTTGGAAAATGATAATTTTGAGACTATTTGCAAATAATTTTTGCACTGATTTGCATCAAATATTTTGTTAGTCTCAAGATTCTTCCCATTAGTGAATAAATACATCTGTTGTTAGCATTTAAATTCCTTAGTGGTCTGGTGGTAGTAACCGGTTTTGTAAACCGTCTCAAAGGCTACAGGTTCTAATCTGCCCTCATATACTTTTTTTGTCTTCATTAAAATCAAATATGTTCAATGTAAACCCCACCTACTTTGATTTGATAGGCCATTACCACCTGAGGCAAACCAGACTAAACATTTAACTTTGAAACCTTTTGTCATTATAACATACAGAATGTTGCGTAATGGAGTGCGTGCAATAATTTAAAATATTGAGGGGACAATTTGGCCAATTTTAACTATGGAGGGGGGGGGGGGTGTCAATGTAAATGGTGGTTACGGTCCTGTCTCAAACAACAACTGGTTTGCATAAAACATTGCAAGTATGGGATAGAAGCTACTTTTCATGTGTTCCTATTTAAAAAAAAAAAAAAAAAGTGTGGCTGAAACCTTAAACCATGTTTCTTCATTTTTGCTTACTGAAAAGGTCCTGTAGCTCATGTTTGCCCCTATGACCACCGCCAGATCTGCCAGGATTCTACTTGGTCAGCTAAGAGTTGAAAAATGCCAACTCTGCATTTGCAAACTGACTCCAGTAGAGATTTATTTTTCCTTCCCACTGGCTTTTTTTCTCTCTTTCTGTGGATAGAGTTCAGCTTTCAATTTGTCCAGTATTGTTCATCTGGCCACATGAATTACTATGTATGTAACAAAGAACAGCGTAGACATCTGACACCAAAACTCACCCACAATCCTCTCAGTTTCCTGACTAACATCTTTTTTTTCTTGCCTTGTGAAATATAGATGACTTTCATGATAAATAAATAAATAAATAAATAAATAAATAAATAAATAAATACAATTGTTTAAAGCATTTGAAGGCATCCGTTTATACTGCATTACTGTAATTGTGCTTAAAATCTGTGGTTTCATAAATAGGTGCCACTGCTGTTAGGACATTTTTTTTTATTATTCTTTCCAGTAAGTAATAATAAATATCCAGAGCTCATTGATTTGAAAACTCAGTGTCTGCAATTCTCAATCAGCATGAAAAGTGGTAACACTTTTCTTGAAGCCGTTATGCATAATGCATTAAAAAGGTAGTCATAAATGTACAATGATCAGGCATTATATCCTAATATTGTCTTGCTCCCCCTCTTGCTGCCAAAACAGCCCTGACTCATTGAGGCATAAACTCCACTAGACCCCTGAAGATGTGCTGTGGTATCTGGCACCAAGATGTGAGCAGCAAATCTTTTCAGTTTTGTAAGTTGTGAGGTGGGGCATCGATGGATCAGACTTGTTTGTTCAGCACATCCCACAGAGGCTCGATTGGACTGAGTTCTGGGGAATTTGAAAGTCCAAGTCAACACCTAAAACCATTCCTGAAGCATTTTTGCCTTCTGTCAGGAGAATTATCCTACTGTAATAGCCATACCCACCAGGGAATACCGTTTCCATGAAAAGATGTACATGGTCTTCAACAAAGATTAGGTAGGTTTCAAAGTAACATCCACATGGATGGCAGAACTCAAGGTTTCCCAGCAGAACATTGCCCAAAGCATCACACTGCCTCCAACTGTGTGTATCCTGGGGCCATGTGTTCCCCAGGTAAGCGAAGCACATCTACATGATATAAAAAAATAAATAAAACGTTGAATAAAACGTGATTTATCAGACCAGGCCACCTTCTTCCATTGCTCTGTGGTCCAGTTCTGATGCTCACGTTCCACTGTTGGTGCTTTCGGCAGGGTCAGGGGTCAGCATGGGCACCCTGACTGGTCAGCGGCTATGCCGCCCCACACGCAACAAACTGAGATGCTCTGTGTATTCTGACACCTTTCTATCAGAACCAGCATTAACTTCATCAGTAATTTGAGCTCCAGTAGCTCGTCTGTTTGATCGGACCACACTGGCCTCACTTCGCTCCGCCAGTTCTCCACTGTTCCTTCCTTAGAGCACTTTTGATAGATAATGACCACTGCAGACCGGGAACACCAAACTTACTCAAATCCTTGCGCTTGCACATTTTTCCCGCTTCTAACACATCAACTTTGAGGACAAAATGTTCACTTGCTGCCTAATATATCCCACCCACTAACATGTGCCATGATGAAGAGATCATCAGGGTTATTCACTTCACCTGTCAGTGTGTTATGGGTGTGTAGATGCTACGAAGGAGAGTTCAAGACTTCCAAAACACCAAGAGACTTTATTCACAATAAACTGAATTTCCACTGAACATCTAACACATACCTTTACATACACAGTAACGGTGGGTATAACGGAGACCAGACAAGGAAGGACTGAACATGAGGGAACTAAATCCACACTGAAGACAGGGCTAACGAGGGGGACAGGTGGCACAGATGACTTGACACAGATGACATTAATTAACAGACGTGGGGACTGAACTAAGGCGGGAGACTGAAACAAAGGAACATGTGACTCACACAAAACCAAGAAACACAGGGGAAAAACCACAACAGACAGTCTTAACATGTGACATAACTCCCCCCTCCCGGTAGGCGCGTTCAGGGGGCGGGCACCCTGAAGCCCTGGGGACCAGGGCCTGGTTGGCTGGGGCCTTCGGGGTAAGGCCATGGCGGGTCTAGAGTCTTGGGGGGCCATGGCGGGTCTGGAGTCTCGGGAGGCCATGGCAGGTCTAGAGTCTCGAGAGGCCATGGCTGTTCTAGAGCCTTGGGACTGGCTGGGGGCTTGGCTCTGGCTGACTTCCCACTCCTCGGTTCCGCACCCACGGGCCTATAGCCCCCCCCCAAAAAAAATTGTTTGCTGAATTTAGGGGACTGTCTGGTGGAGGAGGAGGAGGCTCTGGGAAGCCTAGAGGCGGCGGCTCTCGGTAGCCAGGAGGCGGCTCTGGGAAGCTGGGAGGCGGGAGGCCGAAAGTCCACTGGCTGGCGGGGATGGACTGGATGATCATGATCTGCACTATTCTTACCGACCGATCAACATAGAAAACAGACTTACTTAGAAGAAGAACATAATTAATGAAGTCTTTTACAGACTTTTCGCAAACCTCAGGAGATAATAATTGTACGAACAGATCATCATCCAGTCCATTCCGGAAGCACGCATTCACCATTGGATCTTTCCAGCTCACCTGATCGAAATAATCCAGAAATTCCTCAACATACCTCTCCAGAGAAAGGAATTCCTCTGCCACCGAGCACCGAATCCCTGGCATCTTGATCATGGAAGTCTTGTTGGTTTGGGTCCGGTCTTCTGTTATGGGTGTGTAGATGATACGAAGGATAGTTCAAGACTTCCAAAACACCAAGAGACTTTATTCAAAATAAACTGAATTTCCACTGAACATCTAACACATACCTTTACACACACAGTAACGGTGGGTATAACGGAGACCAGATAAGGAAGGACTGAACATGAGGGAACTAAATCCACACTGAAGACAGGGCTAACGAGGGGGACAGGTGGCTTGACACAGATGACATTAATTAACAGACGTGGGGACTGAACTAAGGCGGGAGACTGAAACAAAGGAACATGTGACTCACACAAAACCAGGAAACACAGGGGAAAAACCACAACAGACAGACTTAACATGTGACGCAGTGGTCATAATGTTATGGCTTATTGCTGTATGTTACAATATTACCAAAGCTAAAATGCATAATAATATGATTAGATTCCTTGTTAAATCTGAAATGTAAATGTTTCTATTGTAATAATAATAATAATAATATGTTTATTTTTTTATAGCGCCTTTCAGGAACCCAAGGTTGCTTTACAATGTATTACAAAAACAATCAGCCTGTTCATGATAACAAATAAACAAGCAGGTGTACAAAAATCAACTCCAGATAGACAACAACAACAAAGAAGTTACATAATCAAACCGAACAATTAACAGCAACTAGTCATGTAACATGAAAAGGTGTAAGATCACTTTGAAGGCTGATGTGGTGCGAGAGATAATTATTTACTGCCCAAAGAAAACAGGTGAGTTTTAAGTTCGGATTTAAACAACTGTAGAGTCGTTGCGTTACGGATAGTCAAGGGCAGCTTGTTCTATAATGTAGGGCCAGCAACACTAAAAGCCCTACCTCCCATAGTAGTGCGTTTAAACTTTGGTACAACAAGCAGATTATCATTGCTGGATCTGAGGGTCAGGGCAGGAACATATCTGTGAACTAACTCAGCAAGGTATAGTGGTGCAGGGCCATGAATGGCTTTGTAGACTAAAACTAACAGTTTAAACTGGATGCGGCTGGCCAAAGGAAGCCAGTGAAGTTGGTTGAGGATGGGAGTGATGTGGACAGATTTTTTATTAAACGTTAGTGCTCGGGCAGCAGAGTTTTGTACCATTTGGAGGCGATGTATAGCCTTTGCTGGGAAGCCGCTGTATAGAGCATTGCAGTAGTCAAGTCGTAAGGTTATGAATGCGTGAATAACGGTTGCAGCATCATTAAAGTTGAGGGATCGGTGGGTACGTACAATATTTCGCAAGTGGAAAAAGCATGTCTTAACTGTCAGTCAAAAGATAATGAAGAGTCAAGCAATACCCCCAGATTACGCACAATTTGTGAAGGGTTAATCCGTACACCATCAATATTAATGAATCAATTGTGTTTTAATGCATTATACTTTCTAAAAGTGTAACAATGAATAGATAAATTAAAGTTGTAACTGTGGTTATAATAATTGCAGTGCATTTTGTGTTTAGCTCACTATTACCCTGCTCCGTTTCTCTCCATCTTTTCAGCTGTGTTCATTACTCCTGTGAAGCCATCGACTGCCAAGAGCCGTTGATCCGAAATGCAGAGGTGCAGTGCAGCGACGACGGCTACTTCAACGGCGCGCGCTGCACCGTCATGTGCAACAGCGGCTACGTCCTACAGATCCACCGGGACGATGACATCATCAAGAGCCAGGTATAGACAAAACTAGAAAGATTATATGTTGGGCTCTAATGCTGGTCACACAGAAACCTATTTATGTAGCCTATATGACAGACTTGTGCGGCACATGTTGAACTCAACCATACTTTCCTTCTTTGAATTGATTCCAATCATATAACAAGCAATTTTTCACCATTATAGTGAACATGTGCGTATAAAATGTCTCAGCTGAAGGAAATAATACATTATTTATCAGCTTTAATATATTGGCCAAAGATTCTTAGGTCGATAACATTCCAAATGAATATATATCGGCTGATACAGTGATCTTAAAAGACCAAATTAAATATGCACAATGCATACAGGCAAGCAGATAAGGCCAGGTTATGACTCTGCATTGCATGTTAAGCAAAGGGAAAACTTTCTCTGTGAAACTTAGCACCTTGCGTTTATATTCTGCAGTCATCTGCTTGACTGTAAGTGTTTTATTAATTATACGTATACAGAATTTTGTCCTCTTATTTCACTGCCTTAATTTATTAAGCCACATATTTTCTTTATATGGTTTTCTATGGGAAAAGTTTAATGTGCAAATGCTTGTGTTCATATTTTGTGCGTGCATGTTCCCTGCTGGTCATTTAATTAGAATATCATCAAAAAGATGATTTATTTCACTAGTTCCATTCAAAAAGTGAAACTTGTATATTAGATTTATTCATTACACATACACTGATATATTTCAAATGTTTATTTATTTTAATTTGGATAATTATAAGGAAAATCCCAAATTCAATATCTCCAATACAAAGAAAGGATTTTTAGAAATCTTGGCCAACTAAAAAGTATGAACATGAAAAGCATGAGCATGTACAGCACTCAATACTTAGTTGTGTCTCCTTTTGCCTGAATTACTGCAGCGATGCGGCGTGGCATGGAGTCGATCAGTCTGTGGCTCTGCTCAGGTGTTATGAGAGCCCAGGTTGCTCTGATAGTGGCCTTCAGCTCTTCTGCATTATTGGGTCTGGCATATCGCATCTTCCTCTTCACAATACCCCAAAGATTTTCTATAGGGTTAAGGTCAGATCAGTTTGCTGGCAAGTTAAGAACAGGGATACCATGGTTCTTAAACCAGGAACTGGTTGCTTTGGCACTGTGTGCAGGTGCCAAGTTCTGTTGTAAAATCCAATCTGCACCTCCATAAAGTTGGTCAGCAGCAGGAAGCATGAAGCAAACTCTGGTTTGACCATAAAAGGCTGAACAGTTTCGGACATTTTCAGTGTGTGTCTGCGGAGCTGGTAGCACAAGATCTTGAAGGTTCGCCCTCTTCCTGAAAGGGGACAAGCGGCTCATTTGCATTTAAAATTCCCCCTCAAAAAGTCTCAATTAACATGTTATAAAAAAAAAAATTCTGTGGAATATTTTGAGCTAAAACTTCACATACACACTCTGGGGACATCAGAGATGGCATTATAGGACCCCTTTAACACATGGGTTGGAAACAGCTTAATTCGCTATGGTTTACTCTTATGCTTACTTATGCATTTTTTCAAAAAAAAATTCCAAAGTTAAATTCACAATTTTGTACAGAGACATTGCTAATGAGTGGGGTGTAGCACTTGCAATTGATTACATTTCTGCAGTAATCTGTTTTGCATGCCGATTGTGTGCATGCAGTTTCTGTGTGGGCCTGTTCAAGATGTCTCAGATCAGCAACTCTCGTTGAAATCGGTTGCTTTGTCACCACAAATACTTTTCATTGTGAATACAAAAATGTACATTCCGAAAAAATTAAGGAGCGTCTGTTTCCCATGCAGGTAGAACGTCCCCTTTGGGTTTCATCGGTTGTCACTGAAGTGACGTAATAGTTTGATCGAACATGCCCCAAGCGATATGATCACGCCCTCCTCTTTGAGTTCTTCATTCTCGATGTCAGCAGCGTTTATGACGAGGTCATGCAATAGAATGTCAGAACGGTGCGTTTCTGTGGCATCAGCATTGGCGCAAGGACAATAGTATCAAGTTGCATCTTGTCGAGCTTCATTAGAAAGTGCACTCGCTTCAGTTGTGTCACGAGGCTTCCAGGAAATCTGCCTTAGATGGTGTTATCTGCAAAACGATCTGTTCTCTCCACATGTTTGTGTGTCCTTGTTTGTTTTCATCATGCAAACACTATGCTCAGATGTTTAATGGATAACCAATGTGAAATCCAGTCTGTTCTACAGCAATAACACAATTAAATACTACTTATCTAATCAGTGCTTATTTTTTTATTTTATTTTTTTTGACAATTTGCCTAGAAAATCTATACTATATTTTCTTTACCTGCCAACTTTCTGATTTGTTTAAAGCTACAGAGTATACATCTGGAATAATTTGCGTACTGAGGGGATGGTTCTATAAAGAGATTGTTCACCCAAAAACGAAAAATGCGGTCATCATTTACTCACCACATAATGGTACAAATAATGGTTGTTTGTTGGCATCTATGGTTCCATGAAGAACCATGCAACTTTTCCATTGCACAAAATGTACTTCCTAGTGGACAAAGTTTAAAAGTTTTCTTCGCGTCTTAACTTGTTCGGCTTCGTATTGTCAGAAGCGAAAATTCTGTCTGTGGTGTTGTTCTGGTGAATTTGAGGGCGAGATATGCCTCGTCAGGTCTTCTTGTCTATAAAACTTGAGGCTGTCGAATTTTGCTATACCATTTAGCCTTTCGTATCGGAAGTTGCGCAAGAGCAAACAGAGCGTTTCCCAGTTTGCGTTCTGGGATTTGTCGTGTTGTTGTGCCACAACCAGTGTAGACAGCATCACTGATTATAATGGTTTTGCTTTTGTCTACTCATGTCTGGTGTGGATGTGTAGTTGTGATATTTGAAGTAGATTCACTGAGTGTATTTACATGCATCCTCTTAACCCGGCAATGCTTCGTAAGCAGACAAAGTGTGTGGTCATGTAAATGTGTTTAACCGTTTTTCATCAGACGACAGCTTAAGAATAAACCGATCGACAGCAAAAATGTTGCCCATTACCCCAATTTCTCCCGACATATAAACACCTTAACATGGCTTCTGTCGTTCACGGACAGGCGCCATCTTGGAAAACAGTCTCGACTCGTCGAGCCATGAGCGCTGTTCTAAGTGATGAACTGTGACTGAATCTCATATGGTCCGTTGTTTCTGGAAGAAAGCACTGAACGCAACAGAGAAAATAAATAAAAATAAATAAAAATGTCCATGTTATTACATTTCACAAACTTAATTCCTATCGACCAGCTCACTTAGAACAGCGCTCGTGGATCGATTCGTCGAGACTGTTTTCCAAGATGGCGCCTGTCCGTGAACACGTAATGCACTATGATTATAAAGTATCTTCTTATTAAACTGTTTGTACTCTTACAAAGTTCTCAATGCTTCGGTTTGTATGTAGAGACCCTCATTATGCTACCGTGTTAGTGTGAGGCTATTTTGAGCCTTGTTAGTGGTATTAACTAGCGATTTAATTTCACTACCCTGTGCCCCATAGACAAGCGCTATACGCTAATCTGTTTTTAGAGATAAAACTCTTTACATTCGATTTTCATGAAAACGCATCCCAGAGAACGATCTACTCGGTAACCATCTGTTAATTACCCCTAGGTTCATTTCTCACCAGAGTTGTCCTTTAATCAGGTTGTTCGAATAAACTGGTTTTATTTATCAGCATATCAGTGTGCATGTAAACATGCATTACATTTCGCTGCAAAACGTAGCAATTCTGTCGTAAGCCATAATTATGACTAAAAGTTGAAATGATGAAGCGCAAAGTCAGAATTATGAGCTAGAAAGTCAAAATTATAAGATAAAAGGTCAAAATGATGAAATAGTAAGTCATAAGTATGACAAAAAGTGGAAAATTGAAATACAAAGCCATAATTATGACAAAAATTTGAAATGATAAAGCACAAATTCAGAATTATGAGCTAGAAAGTCACCAAAATGATAAGATAAAAAGTAAAAGTTATGAAATAGTAAATCATAATTATGACATAAGTCAAACTTTAGATACAAAGTCATAATTATGACAAAAAGGTTAAAATAATGAGGCAATGTCAAAATTCTGACAAAAAGTCAAAATCGAGATACTAAGTCATAATTATAACAAAAAGTCAAAATCGAGATACTAAGTCATAATTATAACAAAAAGTCGAAATCAATTGTGCAGACGACAAATCTGCAGCAACTGCACGATGATATCCTGTCAATATGGAGCAAAATCCCAGAGGAATGTTTACAGCACTTACAATCTCTGCCATGAGGAATTAAGGCGGTTCTGAAGGCAAAACGGTCCAACTCGACACTAGCAAGTGCACCTATTATTATTTTATTTCAACTAACACTATTTTTTTTTCTGTTTAGTTTATAATAACTCTGATCCAGATGTATTGCATTTAATTGGTATTTGAACAGATACTAAACAGGAGAAGTTTCTTGCATGATTCAGACTTCCTTCACAAAGGGCAGGATATTATGTAATGCAGATAAAGCTGTTTTTTTTTCCCGTTGGTGTGTTGTTTTCAGCTGCGCTCTGATTCACTCATGCCTAAAGGTCAGCCGTTACCTGCACACACCCGCCTGTCCTTCACAGCGGTATAAATGACCTTGTCCGATGTGCTAATTTATTCGAATTCAGCCCTAGCTCTCAGTTCAGGCACTTTCGGGAATTCTGTGCAGATATTCTAAACATATTGATTGAGTTTATCATGTGGAAAGCATATGTTTTATATGGAGAAACATGAAAGTGATTAATGGCTGGGTAAGAAGATATTGTTATGGTGTATCAAATAATCAAAGAAAAGGCTGAAATGAATGAGAAAGAATATCTGCCCAAGCCTATCAATAACGTCTGTGTCTAGTGGTATATTATCTAATGCTATGTTATCTTTACTTTATGATGGAAGTTTTTAGCTCTGTTATGGGACAAAACAACTTTTGCATGAAATGACTAATTATTAAATTGCAGTTATTTGACAGTTTTTGTAATTAAAAGTTAGAGATCCCCATCCAAAGATTTACAAGAACTTGAGAACTTCAGACAACACAGTACCGGATGACATGCCGATGTTTGCAGGGCTGTTTGAAGTGCACAGGTCAAGGGTCAAGGGTCATGAGTGGGTTTGCAAAGTCAAACACACTCTTATGCTTAAGAACTAACGTATAACCCTGTCTGCACCAGTGTGAACCTTAAATTGGGCGTTTTATTGAGGAGAAGAAAGCTGACATTAGGGCTGTCAAACAATTAATCGAACCCCCCCCCCCCCCCCCCAAAAAAAAAAATGTTTACATAATATATATATATACTGTACTATATGTACTGTGTATAATTATTATGTATATTTAAATACACATACATATATGTCTATATTTAAACATATGCTGTATATATTTATACCACAATCATGCATAACATTATGACCACCTTCCTAATATTGTGTCGGTCCAACATTTGCTGCCAAAACAGCCCTGACCAGTCCAGGCATGGACACCACTAGACCCATGAATGTGTGCTGTGGTATCTGGCACCAAGATGTTAGCAGCATATCATTTAAGTCCTGTAAGTTGCGAGATGGGGCCTCCATGGATCAGACTTTGTTTGTTCAGCACATCCCACAGATGATCGATTAGATTGAGATCTGGGGGATTTGGAGGCCAAGTCAACACCTCAAAATGGTTGTTGTGCTCCAAAAACTATTCCTGAAGCATTTGTGCTTTGTGTCAGGAGCATTATCCTGCTGGAAGAGCCACAGCCACCAGGGAATACCGTTTTCATGAAAGGCTGAACATGGTCTCAGTAATGCTTAGGTAGGAGGTACGTGTCAAAGTAACATCCACATGGATGGAGGACCCAAGGTTTCCCAGCAGAACATTGCCCAAAGCATCACACTGCCTCTGCTGGCTCATAGTGCATCCTGGTGCCATGTGTTCCCCAGGTAAGCCACGCACACACGCCATCCACAGGATGTAAAAGAAAATGTGATCCCTCAGACCAGGCCACCTTATTCCATTGTTCCGTGGTCCAGTTCTGATGCTCACATGCCACTGTTGGTGCTTTCAGCGGGGTCAGGGGTCAGCATGTGCACCCTGACTGGTCAACAGCAATTCTGCCACATATGCAACAAACTGAGATGATCTGTGTATTCTGACACCTTTCTATCAGAACCAGCATTAACTTCTGGAGCAGTTTGAGCTCCAGTATCTCGTCTGTTTGATCGGACCACACGGGCCAGCCTTCGCTCCCCACGTGCATCAATGAGCCTTGGCCGCCCATGACCCTGTGGCCGGTTCTCCACTGTTCCTTCCTTGGAGCACTTTTGATAGATACTGACCACTGCAGACCGGGAACAGCCCACAAGAGCTGCAGTTTTGGAGATGCTCTGTCCCAGTCGTCTAGCCATCACAATTTGGCCCTTGTCAAACTCACTCAAATCCTTACACTTGCCCATTTTTCCAGTTTCTAACACATCAACTGCAAGGACAAAATGTTAATTTGCTGCCTAATATATCCCACTAACAGGTGCCGTGATGAAGAGATCATCAGTGTTATTCACTTCACCTGCTATGCCTGATCGGTGTATAGATACAACACATTTTTCTTAAATATATACATGCATGTGTGTATTTATATTAAATATATTATACATTATTCATGTTAGTTCGTAGTGCATTAATTAGAGCAGATACAACTTTAAAATGTAAAAATGTATTAGTGAATGTTGAAATTAATGATCTAATAATGAACAATACTTCTACAGCATTTATTAACTGTAGTTAATGTTCTTAGTAATGCACTCTTATTGATTATAAATGACCTTGTCCGATCTAATAATTTACTGTAATTCAGCACTCGCTCTCAGTTCAGGCACTCTCATAAATCCAAACAGGGATGCTTACAGATGGTCATATTAATATATCTGCACAGAGGCCATAGAATTGAAAACTATTGATCATCCAATATACATATGTGTCTAATTTCAATAACAATTTGTATTTATACTCTCACGTCATTTCCTTTTATAAACACACAATGACTTCTTCTTCTTCTTTCGGCTTTTCCCTTCAGGGGTCGCCACAGCGAATCATCTGCCTCCATCTATTCCTATCCTCTGTATCCTCTTCTCTCAGACCGACTACCTTCATGTCCTCCTTCACTACATCCATAAACCTCCTCTCTGGTCTTCCTCTTGACCTCCTGCCTGGCAGCTCTAACCTCAGCATCCTTTTACCGATATATTCACTCTCCCTCCTCTGAACATGTCCAAACCATCTCAACCTCGCCTCTTTAACTTTGTCTCCAAAACATCTCACATGTGCTGTTCCTCTGATGTACTCATTCCTGATCCTATCCGTCCTCGTCACGCCCAAAGAGAACCTCAACATCTTCAGCTCTGCTACCTCTAGCTCTTCCTCCTGTCTTTTACTCTTTGTCCCTTTCATTCTTGCTGGTACTCTTTTATCACACAACAGACCTGACACTTTTCTCCACCCATTCCAACCTGCCTGCTTCTTCACCTCTTTTCCACACTCCCCATTGCTCTGGACTGTTGACCCTAAGTTCTTAAAATCCTGCACCTTCTTTACCTCTTCTCCCTGTAACCTCGCTGTTCCACTTGGTTCTCTCTCATTCACACACATGTATTCTGTCTTGCTGTGGCTAAACTTCATTCCTCTTCGACTTTCCGACTTTCCTCTACCTGCTCCCTGCTCTCACTACAGATCACAATGTCATCTGTAAACATCATAGTCCATGGAGATTCCTGTCTGACCTCATCTGTCAGCCTGTCCATCACCACCGCAAACAAGAAGGGGCTCAGAGCCGATCCTTGATGCATCCCACCTTCACCGTGAAGTCCTCTGTCTCACCTACGGCACACCTTACCCTTGTCCTACTGCTCTCATACATATACTGGACCACTCTAACATACTTCTCTGCCACTCCAGACCTCCTCATACAATACCACAGCTCCTCTCTTGGCACCCTGTCATATGCTTTCTCTAAATCTACAAAGACACAATGCAGCTCTTTCTGACCCTCTCTGTAGTTCTCCCTTAGCATTCTCAAAGCAAATATTGCATCTGTAGTGCTCTTTCTTGGCATGAAACTGCTGCTCACAAATGTCCACTTCTCCCCTTAGCCTTGCTTCCACTACTCTTCCCACAACTTCATTGTATGGCTCATCAGCTTAACACCTCTGTAGTTTCCACAACTCTGCACATCTCCCTTGTTCTTAATAAGTGGCACCAAAACACTTCTCCTCCATTCCTCAGGCATCCTCTCACTCTCTAAGACCTCGTTGAACAACCTAGTTAAAAACTCTACTGCCATTTCTCCTAGACACTTCCATACCTCCACTGGTATGTCATCTGGACCAACTGCCTTTCCTCTCTTCATCCTCTTCAAAGCTCTCCTACCTTCTCCATTGCTAATACTTTCTACTTCCTGGTCAACAATATTTGCCTCTACAACTCTAATTCTCCCTGTCATTTTTCTCATTCATCAGTTCCTCAAAGTACTCATTCCATCTTTCCCTCAATCTCCTGTCACCTGTCAACACATTCGACAGCACACGATGACTAACTTATGACAACAGTGATAACTAACAGTGACAAAAAGAGAGAAAAAAGATCAATGCAATCAAATGCTTTTCTGATTTGTTTATATTGTTTCTGTCAGCTGCATGAACTTTCTCATGTCACTAGCTTTAAATATGCAACTTTGCTTACGAGCGAATGCACAAAAAATGACCAGCTGGATATTTCACAAACATATGTTAACAATCATGACATTGAACATTTGAGTCAGACGTGCGTGTGTTTTGATCAAATATTTTTATCCGCTTGAAGTACTAATGTTAGTATCATCGACGGCAAACACACTGCTGTTCTCCATCTTGACTAGATGAAGCATCTAGTCAACAAATGAATTACTTTATAATGATATGAAGACATATACGGTAGCATACTGTAGACATACTGTTTCTTCTTCTGTTTTAAATCTGCATTTGAAGTGTCCCGCTCTGTCTCACATGTCAAAACAAACTCCATGACGTTTTATTTCACCTCTAGAGGGCGCTATAGTGCTGTATAAGTGGACTCTCCTAAGCCGCTTCAGCAATGGACAAAACCCAGAAAAACTATCGGTAGCTATTTTTAAATCAATCGGTTATCTGTGCCGATTAATCTGCAAAACCAAATCAATCAGTCGACCTCTACTATTTTCTAATGTCTGTTCATTTTGGATGCATCTAAATCAAAACAGTGTATGTTTTTGTCACATTTTTTTCATATTTTCCCCTCAACATTTGTTTGCAACTAAAAGCTACCAGGAAAGATATGATCTGCTTGTTATTTTATTGAAGTCAGATCCCACAAGATAGTCTCTGTAGGCATTTCAAAAACACATTATATGGTGAAGTTACGGCAAAGTCCTGTTTCAAGCACTGTAACCAGATGCCAGGCTTTTCGGGGGCATTTTTGGAACAACAGAGATTTGATCAAGAGTATGTGCCAGCATTTTTGCACAGCAGTGTCCAAACTACACACACTGTCTTCTTATTATCAAAACACTCTGCGTCACATGGAGCTTTAAAGGAAGATGCATATGTATTATCATTGGATTGTAGCTGTCTTGCTCTCATGCATAACTGAAATGAGACCCCATAAGTGACTGATTTGGATGAGTCTACATAGCAGGCAGCAGCTCATCACACCAACAAACAGGAGCTCAGATGACTGAAAGAAAAATTCTCCTCGCAGACTTTACATTGGATTCAAGTTTGTTGAACATGCATATTTACTGCGTTTACCAACATGCAGCTGTTTGCTTTGGAAGTGACCTCTGATGAAGCGGTGCTTTATACATCAACTTTATTGACATTGACAATGGACCAAAGGTCAAAATGTCACTGAAAATTCACTAATGTGACCAAGCCTTTAGAAGGATGACTTTTGGTTACATACTTAGGATCCCTTAATCCTACGAAGCCTCTAAGTCAGGGAAAATTACTTTCTTTTTTTCATTTCTTTTTTTTGCAAATGTGTTTTTTGTTGAGTGTCAAATCACAATTGTATTGGTTATCACGTCTGACTCAGGATCTGGGTATCACAAAAACTACCCAAACACTAGGTTGTCACGTCTGACTCAGGATCTGAGTAACACAAAAACTACCCAAACACTGGGTTGTCACGTCTGACCCAGGATCTGAGTTACACAAAAAGTACCCAAACACTGGGTTGTCACGTCTGACTCAGGATCTGAGTTACACAAAAACTACCCAAACACTGGGTTGTAACGTCTGACCCAGGATCTGAGTTACACACGAACTTCCCAAACACTGGTTTGTAACGTCTGACCCAGGATCTGAGTTACACACGAACTTCCCAAACACTGGGTTGTTACGTCTGATCCAGGATCTGAGTTATACAAAAACTACCCAAACACTGGGTTGTAACGTCTGACCCAGGATCTGAGTTACACACGAACTTCCCAAACACTGGGTTATTACGTCTGACCCAGGATCTGAGTTACACACGAACTTCCCAAACACTGGGTTGTTACGTCTGACCCAGGATCTGATCAACACAAAAACTACCCAAACACTGGGTTGTTACGTCTGACCCAAGATCTGATCAACACAAAAACTACCCAAACACTGGGTTGTTACGTCTGATCCAGGATCTGAGTTACACAAAAACTACCCAAACACTGGGTTGTTACGTCTGACCCAAGATCTGATCAACACAAAAACTTCCCAAACACTGGGTTGTTACGTCTGACCCAGGATCTGATCAACACAAAAACTACCCAAACACTGGGTTGTTACGTCTGACCCAAGATCTGATCAACACAAAAACTACCCAAACACTGGGTTGTTACGTCTGACCCAGGATCTGATCAACACAAAAACTTCCCAAACACTGGGTTGTAACGTCTGACTCAGGATCTGAGTTACACAAAAACTACCCAAATACTGGGTTGTTACGTCTGACCCAGGATATGAGTTACACACGAACTACCCAAACACTGGGTTGTCACGTCTGACCCAAGATCTGAGTTACACAAAAACTACCCAAAAACTGGGTTGTTTATGTCTGACCTAGGATCTGAGTTACACAAAACTGACCTAAACACTGAAACAATTACCCAGAAGGTTCAACCCAGAATGTATTGTTTAGGGTAGAATAAACCACCCAAGGTTTTTAGTGTGTCTAAACATTCATATTGTAATCAGAAGTATCACAGTTTGTTTTGTCAGCAAACACCACAATGCAAAACGAAATGACACTCATCACACTAGTACTGATCTTAGACCCATGCATGAGAAGAACAAATGTGTCATTTTGCAGCACTCTAAAACATGCTGGGTCAAAAACAACTCAAGGTGGGTTAGAACTGGACATGCCCATAAATTGGGTTGTTTGAACCCAGTGAATGGACCCATTCAAACAACCCAATTTCTAGGTTTGTCCATTTTCAACCCAACTTGAGTTGTTTTTAACCCAGCATTTTTTAGAGGGTTAGCTACCCCGGTATCAGCCCAGTGAATTGAACTCTAGTTGAAAATCTGCCGTTTTTTCTCTGCAGACGGACTCGACCGTGACCATCACCTGTGCTGATAGGAAATGGAACAAGCAAGTATCGTGTGAGCCAGTTGACTGTGGGCTACCAGATAAGTACCACGTGCACCCAGCCCAGTTTGATTTCCCAGAAGGCACCACCTACGGCAAGAAGAGCACGTTCCAGTGCAAGGAGCCCGCTCAGCTTGTGGGTGAGAAATGCTGGAAAATCTCAGGGTTACTGAACTTTGATGCAGTGAAGAGATTTTCAGTTTTACCTATATTTTCAATTTCCATATAGGCACATTGATATATGTACTTCTAACGAGCCTCCCCAGCATAAAGGAGGATAAATGGTTCATTGCAATGACAGGAACTAAATCAAGAATAAAGCTCTGATCGTAATAATCAGAATAAACAATTCCTTCGCCAAGTAATTTGTGACTTGCAGCTGTTTGCAATTGCGCCACAGCACATTAACATGGAATTCAGTCATGTGCGGTCACAGGTATTTCTCAGAGCTCTGGTACGTGACTCATCCAGTCAGAATTTAAAGGAGATATTGATTTTATAACTCTCATTTGAAGTCTTCACAGTATGGTTAGCAACTATTACCAGTTGATACTGAAAGTCAGAAATCTAAAGTTTCATAAGTTTTTAAGAAGTCATGTCATAACAGTCACTAAATACTTTGTGATTTGTACTGTTAAATTATACAGTAAAGGATTATTTTTCAGTACTAGATACTGTATACATGGTGCAAGCTTTGAAAATATATATAATTGAATGTAATTAAAATAATATAATTCACATTCAAAAGTTCTCAAGTTAATTTATATTAATTTAAGAATGTTTAGATATTTATACTGGAAAACAATTCCAAAATACAAATATATATAGAGAGAGAGATTATGAGCTCACTCACTCAGACGAGAGAGGGATGTATCAGCTCGTCTTAGTTAAGGGAATGACATTTAATATGAAAAAACGATGAAGTATACCTTTAAGTTTAGGTATTGGGTAGATTAAGGGATGTAGAATATGATATACATTAATATGTGCTTTATAAGTGCTAATAAACAGCCAACATCCTAGTAATATGCATGCTAGTTAATAGTGATACGGACATTATTATTTTTGACCTCACTACAAGAGAATAACCCGATTTATTAATGAAGTCATGTAAATATGGTTTACTTATGTTGTCAGTTTACTGGTTTGCATGTACACGGGTAAAACTGGTTATTAAATAAACTGATATTTGTGAGTTATCAGCTTACTGGTGTGCATGTAAACGCGCTCAGTGTTGAAAAGAGTTGTGCTGTTTCATGAAAACTGATAGATTTTTTGACAGTCTTATACATGTGAGTGTGTCGCTCATCTGCAGGCACTAATAACACTCTGACCTGTATGGAGGACGGTCTGTGGTCGTTCCCCGAGGCGTTGTGTGAGCTCCGCTGTCCTGCTCCGCCTCCCGTGCCCAACGCCGTCCTGCAGACCAAACGCTGCAATGAAACGGGCCTTAAAGTGGGAACCCTCTGCAAATACAAATGCAAACCTGGATACCATGTGGCAAAGAAGCCAAAGAGGTGTGCATGTGATTATTCACAAATCAACACAGGGGTTGGATAGCGCACTCAGCCGCTCAATCCATCATGAGATGCCTTTATCACCACAACAGTGTGTTTTTCTGCAGGAGAGCCTTTAAGCGGCAGTGCAGTGAAGATGGCCGCTGGTTGGAGGGCTCATGTGAGCCGGTGACTTGTCCTCCTCCTCCGTCTGTCTTCTATGGCATGTACCAATGCACAGACGGCTTCAGGTTCGACAGCACCTGCTGGATCCAATGCGACGGGGCCAACCACACTCAACTGCCTCCATGCAAACAGGTCTGTCTTATTATTTATTTTTTAGGTAACACTTTTATTTTAGGGTTCAGTTATTAACTATTAACTAGTTGCTAATTAGCATGCATTTTACTAGGATATTGGCTGTTTATTAGTACTTATAAAGCACATATTAATGCCTTATTCTGCATGATCATATTCTACATCCCTTAGTCCGACCCAATACCTAAACTTAAATGCTACAAAAACTACCTTACTAACTATTAATAAGCAGTAAATTAGGAGTTTATTGAGGCAAAAGTCGTAGTTAATAGTGAATATGTGTTCGCCATACTAAAGTGTTACCATTTTGGATGTATTATCTTTATTTATATAGCGCTTTTACAATGGCGATTGTTTCAAAGCAGCGTCACAGTGTTAAACAGGACATTATTGCAACAAAATTTGATTCGGCTGTACAGTCGTTCTTGAGGAAACAATATAGTGACAATTTGGGCAGATCAGTGATATAGTGGATACAGTTCATTTAGTTATTATTTTATTTCAATACTTAGTTGAATAACTTTGATCATAATTTTAGTGTCCCCAACTGAGCAAGCCAAGCCAAAGGCGACAGTGGCAAGGAACCAAAAGTTCACCAGGGCGTGATGGAGAAAAATAAACCTTGGGAGAAACCAGACTCAGTCGGGGTGCCAGTTCTCCTCTGGCCTATTATTAAACAGTGTATGATTATTATTCTTGCAACCTTACAGGTCAGAATTCACATTCGATCGGAATATTCGAAAGTTCAAGGTGTCACGCAAGAGACGGGTTTATTGAAACCCGTTATTCTCCACTTTCTTTTGTTTTCGGTTCTGTATCCATATTCAAATCCAATTGTTCCACTCCCGATGGCTTACCATCTGCTTATATGACAATTAGATAACTCTCATTAGGGTATTAATAGACTGTCTGTTTACTATAATATCTGCTTACTATTTATTTTGATGCTACTCAACAGTGCAACTACTTATTGCACTGTGAAAATAAAAATGTCTTAGGGATAGATAATATTTACATTAAGTGGAAATAGTTGTAGATGCTATTAGTAAAATAGAAAACACATATTTTTAGAATATAAAATACATTTTATTTATTTATTTATTTATTTATTTATTTATTTATTTATTTATTTATTTATTCTACTTTACAAGAATGATTTTCACATTGATGAAATAATTGAGGGCAGAAAATGTCTCACAAAGTAACTTAATGATATTAACGTCTTTCATATCAAGACAAAGATGATAAGGCATGGAAATGAGATGTGCAGACATATTTATTTAGATCTTCATAAATACTTGACGTTATGTGTGTCTTCATCTGCCGTTTCCATTGGCTGTATGTCGGTTTGGAGATTGGTAGTGATGTGTGTCATTTCTTTTCCATCTCCACAGGTTGTTGGCAACAATATCATCCGCTGCAGAAAGGACGGGAACTGGACCGGAAGCTTCCGGTTATGCCCTCAGCTGAAGGGCCAATGCTCTCTACCTCAGAACCTGCACCCCAGCATCCGCATCAGCTGCAAGAAGGGCCACGGCATAGGTGCGAACTCTTCCCTCAGACATCCTCTCTCTCTGCCTCAGTCTGATTCCTTCAGAGCTGTGCGGGTCGCTTTTATATTGGGATTGGAATGGATGAAGCAGATTATGGTTGTGTTCCGTCTGCTGACACCATCAGAATTCAGGAAATTCATCCTCGCTTTGAAACTCTATCATCAGAATGTTAAAGGGGTACTTCAGCGCTGGGAAGATGAATCTGTATTTAAACTGGGTCATCAATGTAGTAGAAATGTGAAATTATTTTTGAATTTGGTGCCTTCTAGACTGAGAAAAGACAGAAAATGTATTTTTGTCTCATGGGGATGAAAGACTACAATTCCCAGACTGCTTCACTGCCCTGTGAGGCCATTCCCAAAGCCACCGCTACTAGATTACTGTGACTGAGTTAGAGAAGACACTACAATTAAAAACTGAACGTGTGTGTTCAATATAATGAGTGAGTTGCCGCGCGAGTATCACAGCACTGAGCACTGACTGCAGGAGTGAGATAAATGAGCTGATGAGCTCTCGTGATGAGAGCTGAGGTAATCGCCACTCGCGGCATACATTCACAATGCGAGTTCAGTCTGGCACATTTCAGGTCATGCCTTTGCAAGCTTAACTTTCATAGAAATTAATTTGAGAAGTTAAAAGACTTACATTGCTCACCATAGCTCCGTTTAAATGAATGCCTGTAGCTGAGCTGAGCTCTGAGTGTGATCTCCATCCACATGCGCGGATTCAAAACATGCGGAAATGGCTCCCTTTGTTGGCTGAAGTCTTTAGCCTCTGGCCAAACATTCCTCCTATGATGCAAATATCGTCAATTTGCATCATAGGAGGAATTTTTGCAGAAATACAATGCAAAAATTTATTGTCTCAGGGGGATATGAGGGGGGAAAGCACAATCATTTGAATATACTCCAGGGTTTCTACTGATACAAAGCCATATGCTAATCTCTGAAGTAACCCTTTAATATTAATCTATAATGTCTCATAAAATCATAACAGAATCCTGGGTTGAGAACCACTACTATCCTTTTGGGAATGGAATACTATATAGTTTTATTTTCATGAAAAATGTTATTTATCGTTTTTAGTAGCATCTCTCTAATCTATTGATAATGGTACTGCGCATTTTATTTCCATGCCTTATCGTCTTTGTTCTGATATGAAAGACGTTAATATCATTAAGTTACTTTGTGAGACATTTTCTGCCCTCAATTATTTAATCAATGTGAAAATCATTTTTGTGAAGTAGAATAAATAAATAAATAAATAAAATGTATTTTATATTCTAAAAATATGTGTTTTTAAAGACATTACTTTTAATCAGCAAGGAGACATTAAATTGATCAAAAGTGACAGTAAAAACATTTTATAATGTTACACAATAAATGCTGTTCTTTTGAACTTTCTATTCATCAAAGTATCCTGAAAACATGCTTTACAGTATAACTATATATAACTAGAGTATTGACAAATTATCTGACTGTCTGTAATGAATGTAATTATTTTAAAAAAGCAGTGGCTATTTACACTATATATATATATATATATATATATATATATATATATATATATATATATATATATATATATATATATATATATATATATATATATATATATATATATATATAAACATTTTTTGCAATAAGTGTAAATAGTAGTTAGATGCTATTTATACTTATAAATAGATGATATTTCCACCCCCGTGTTGTTGTACATTAACCAGTTTGCATTAATAACATAGTGTAAATTTAAGATTATATTTTATATTTGTAAGATTATATTTCTTAGAATTATTAAAGGGGACAATAAAGCCCTCCCTACACATACCCATAACCCTAAAAACACATTAGATACTTTATATCCACTTTTTAAACATTTTCTTCATTTTTATTGAAAATGAATGCCTTTCTGATCTGATATGTAAAAGGGAGTAGGATGAGTTTGGCAAAAGACGGATTCGAACATGTAATGGTTTGTGTTCAGACTTTCAGACTTTCTGACATTCGCCTTACCTCTACACTATTGCTACTGTTGACAATCCAGCGTCTTCCTTAATTTCGTCCTGGCCAATTAGACACCAGTGGCTGGAGTTAGCGCAAATAGCCTCAGCGAACAAGGCAAAAATAGACACTCTGTAAAAAAAACAAAAAAAACGTAACAAAACAAAACCTAATGGTTCTCAAATAATCAATAGTTTACTAAATGTTATTATCTTAACATGACGTTTAGACCTCAACATGTTTAAACCGGTGGAAGTGTCTTTAACATGACTGAAGTCTCATGGTCTCGAATGGCCTCAGTCATGAGCAGACCAACTGGGCCTTTCATGCATATTTATCAAGTCTACAACAGCATGTAACAGATTTCATTGTGTTTGTAGAGAAGATCCATGAGCTTATTTCCTCCGTCTGTGTCCCTCAGGAGAGGAGTGCGAGTTGTCCTGCAGGGACAGTAGCAATGATGTGGTCATTCTGCCGAGTAACATGACAGCCGGCAGCATTATGAGACATCACTGGATGAACCCTCCCAAAGTCAAGGTTTGTGTTTTCAGCTTCTCAGCTTACTGGCAGGGAATGTTGCACCGGGACGCTGATCCCGAGTGTGACTCAGAGTTTGAGGTGACAGCAGATATTGGATTGTGCCTGATGATTCATCAGTGTCGTTCATCAATGTCTAGGCTCGGGACTTTGGGGTCAGACGGGGGCATTGTGGATGAGGAATTAACCTCTTAAATGCAATTTATTACATTCAGTGCCTCTTTTACATGCAGTCATAATGATGCATAAGAAAATAGGCGTGAAAACATTCACTCAAAAGGACCGTTCACACCAAGAACAAATGGTGTCCATGCTAACGGAAAATACCATTCTGTTTATTACAAGCGCACACCGACATTATGTTGTCTCAAGCTTTTAAATGTGTGTGCTCTTTAACATTTGATTAATTTTTTAATCATTCACCAACTGGTAAAACATTTTTTGAAAGTGATCCCAACAATTGTGTTTATATATAAGGTTTTTCAAACCACACGTAAGGCCATTTCAGACTTAATCAGGCCAAACCGAAGTTTGGAAATGTTTGCTCTGGTAAACACCTCTGTACTACCATTGGTCTGTGGCGATGATGTAAAAGGTGTGCGTATTACAGGCTCTGAGGCTCCGCCTCCTTTGACGAGTAAAAACATGAACATGAGTTCACACTGGAGAGCCATTTTACAATAGGAAATTACGTTGTAATTCTAAATGAAAGAGGTACTGAAGGCCTGTACACACCGTGGCGATTAACGTGCGTGCTTATTGCTAGCGTTTGTCGAGACGTTTTTTTTGGCGCGTTTTGAGTGTTCACACCCAAACGATTTTCGCTGGCGATGCACCGAGTGGACATGCAAATTCAGTAAATGGTGCTCCGGGTACACAAGGTGGTGCTGAGGCACTTTACGCTTCTGACACTCGCACGTCACACAGAAGAACAAGGGAACAGTTTTCCCCGTTTACATGCAAACCAGTAAACTAAAAACGTAAGTAAACCGCATTTACATGACTTAATTAATAAATCGGGTTATTCTCTTGTAGTGACGTCAAAAATAATAATGTCCGTATCTGACTCGGATGTTACGTCAGTTGTGATGTTAAATAAAGCGTGTCAGCGGGAGATTCACGGCTCATATTATCCCTCATGCAGTTCCAGATGCAGCGTTTTGTCTGAACCCTTTTCTACTTCTGCTGCATGAGATGATGATAACACATCTTTACAATTTTCTGGGTCTTAAAAGAGTCTGCGTTTGTGACATACTGTTATGTCCTTATTTATTGCAATACGCTAGCTTGCTCTGTCTGGATGCATTTAAATCTGCTCTAAGTTTCCGTTTTTCTCACCTATGCACACTTAAGCCGACAGAAAGCAGATTAATGCATTTACAGGCAGCGTGAAATTAGGGTTAGAGGCAAAAAAGTTCCTTTCCTGACCAGTTTTTGCTTATGCTGTGTATGACCTTACTCCGATAAAAGAAAACGGGTGACTGCATTTACATGACAATGTTCACTGTAAGCTTAATAGGCATAATCGGTTTAAAAACGTGCATGTAAATGCGCTCAATGTGTGTTCGGCAAGGCCGTTTTGTGCTTGAGTGCCACCAAGCCGTGTACGTGTAACGTCAGCAGCTTCACAAAAAAAGCAGGCGTCTATCAGTGGATCCGTCTATCAGACTTGGTCCCAAAGTCGGTACATTTGACAACTCTACACCAAAGTATTATGCTGTATAAATATCTGAACATGCAACATATCAAAGGAAAGAACTGAACCTTTGCTTTTAAACAAAAAATAGTTTTATTCTAGCTTCATGCATTCCTTTTTATCAACACTTGAATTTGGGTAAAGTTCATTTAAAAAGCAACATTTTGAGCAAAAATCTGAGAAAGTCACGTTTGGTCAAAGACTCCATCCAGATGGGATTCAGAATGATGATCATACACATATGGAGTAGATCCATCAATGCCCCAAAGCTTCACTTTCCTACAGCTCATCCTGGACACACATTTCATTCAGTGACATTAGACATTTTTTATTTAAATGCTGTTTAATGTAGATGATCGCGTTATTTTACATATGTATATGATTACATATGATATTGCTTGTTTCTGCTTCCTCTTCTCCTGTGTTTTGTTCAGGAGATTCAGTACTCTTTCAAAACATATGTAATAATGCCCCCTACCGTATAACAGTGAAAACACAGAAAGCTGGAAAAATCCACCCTCTGTGGGAAAAGAGTTTGGGAAAAGACTATCTACTGAATAAAGTCATATATCAATAAACGTGATGTGACTTTACCAGTGTATTGAACTGCAAAACTTGTGCATATATCCACCTCTCTATGATCAGATACTTACTTAACTGCTGTTTTTCTCATAGCTGTCATTTTTGTTGTGTGTTTATTGTGTTATTGAGAATGCACGCAGCACATATTTACGTACTCGTCTAAGCGTTTCTGTCAGCAGAGTGGATGCAGTCATGATGTTTGCTAAAAGTACACAACTGCTGGTCGCGCATTTCTTCACGCAACTACTTTTTAACCCAAAGCGGAAAAAAGAAAGAAAAAAGAAAACTTATTATTGTCATTCTACACCCTGCTTTTAGCCCCTGGTAAATAATCATTTCACTCTTGTAATTAAGAAGTGGGGTTAGCATTGCTTTTTGCAATGGATTATGAAACCCCACGCTGCTTTTGTTGGGTTAACCCCACATGCAGAATGTTACGACTAGATGCTTATCAACCCACAGCCAATCGCATGCTTTGGATAGTCATAAAAAAAGTGCATTTTTTAAACAGTAGTTTTAGGATGTCAAATGGTGACATAACATGTATAGTAAATGTATTTAAGTATTTACTTTATTACATTTAGTCTTTTTACCTTTATAATGCGAAAAAAGTCCATTTAGGATTAATGGAATTGCTTCCATTGCTTCCAAATTATAAATAATTTTTCAAAATAATTTTTCCACCAAATGAACAAAATGTACGACACAGACACACACACACACACACACACACACACACACACACACACACACACACACACACACACACACACACACACACACACACACACACACACACACACACACACTCACACACACATAAAATTAACTTCGGGCTCTGCTCAGTGAACACATGCAGCGATTGTAACTTTACATTGAATGTCGCAGTCCTCCAATTACTGTTCATTAGCCGCAGGCTCAGGCATGCATGGCTTTCCCAATTACCTGGCATTGGTAAAACAGGCTATGATTACAGTAATCTCTGAACTCATCTGAACCGCAACGAGGCAGAGGCCAAGTCATAAAAGTTAAAAAGCCATCTGTAATCACTATCATTTCAACAATGACCCTGTTACAGACATTAGTAGAAAGACTTTATATTAATGTACCTGTCAGAAGTATTGAAGTGTTTTAGCGGTGACTGCTGGATTTGACAAGCAGTGTTGCAGGTCTTCAGGCTGTTTTGCTGAACAGCTGTCGGGCAGGAACATTCGATCTTCGATCCTTGCTCAATTCATCGAAAGGCTGGAATACACCACACAACTATACAAATCTGAACAGATTTTTAAGCACTACTGCATGCATCATACACATGCCTACTTTGTAAATGGTTACAGAGAACAAATGGTCATCATATAATAAATGACTGAGGATCACATTCCAGTCTCATCCAGAAATATGCACCACATGATTTTCTGTGAAATCTGTCAACTCCAACTGCTCATAATCTGTGGACTGGCTCTGATTTTTGCCATGTAGTGTCGAATCCTCCAGACTATAAATCAGGTCAAAAATCTTGTAGTGTATGGAGTTTTGGAAAAGTCTACAGAAAAACTGTACTGAAAAAAAAGAATAAAATGTAATAATAAAATGTAATATATAGAACAATTCTGTTCAATTTCTCATTAATGCAATTATCTAATCAACCAATCACATGGCAGGTCTTCAGTGCATTTAGGGGTGTGGTCCTGGTCAAGACAATCTCCTGAACTCCAAACTGAATGTCAGAATGGGAAAGAAAGGTGATTTAAGCAATTTTGAGCGTAACATGGTTGTTGGTGCCAGATGGTCTGGTCTGAGTATTTCACAATCTGCTCAGTTACTGGGATTTTAACGCACAACCATTTCTAGGGTTTACAAAGAATGGTGTGAAAAGGGAAAAACATCCAGTATGCAGCAGTCCTGTGGGCGAAAATGCCTTGTTGATGCTCGAGGTCAGAGGAGAATGGGCCGACTGATTCAAGCTGATAGAAGAGCAACTTTGACTGAAATAACCACTCGTTACAACCGAGGTATGCAGCAAAGCATTTGTGAAGCCACAACACACACAACCTTGAGGCGGATGGGCTACAACAGCAGAAGACCCCACCGGGTGCTACTCATCTCCACTACAAATAGGAAAAAGAGGCGACAATTTGTACAAGCCCACCAAAATTGGACAGTTGAAGACTGGAAAAATTTTGCCTGGTCTGATGAGTCTCGATTTCTGACATTCAGATGGCAGAGTCTGAATTTGGCGTAAACAGAATGAGAATATGGATCCATCATGCCTTGTTACCACTGTGCAGGGTTGTGGTGGTGGTGTAATGGTGTGGGGGATTTTTTTTCCCCTTAGTGCCAATTGGGAGTTGTTTAAATGCCCCGGCCTACCTGAGCATTGTTTCTGACCATGTCTATCCCTTTATGACCACCATGTACCCATCATCTGATGGCTTTCCGTCTTTCGGATGAGACGTTAAACCGAGGTCCTGACTCTCTGTGGTCGTTAAAAATCCCAGGATGTCCTTCGGAAAAAAAGAGTAGGGGTGTAACCCCGGCATCCTGGCCAAATTTGCCTATTGGCCTCTGTCCTTCATGGCCTCCTAATCATCCCCCTCTCCTGATTGGCTTAATCACTCAGTCTCCTCTCCACCAATCAGCTGGTGTGTGGTGAGCGTTCTGGCGCAATATGGCTGCCGTCGCATCATCCAGGTGGATGCTGCACACTGGTGGTGGTTGAGGAGATTCCCCCCTTCAATGTAAAGCGCTTTGAGTGCCTTGAAAAGTGCTATATAAATCAAACGCATTATTATTATTACTTCCAGAAGGATAATGCACCGTCACAAAGTTCGAATAATTTCAAATTGGTTTCTTGAATATGACAATGAGTTTACTGTATAAAATGGCCGCCACAGTCACCAGATCTCAACCTAATAGAGCATCTTTGGGATGTGGTGGAACGGGAGCGTCGTGCCCTGTAAGTGCATCCCACAAATCTCCATCAACTGCAAGATGCTATCCTATCAATATGCCATTATAAAGCTTGGAAGAGCCAGGGCATTTTTAACATAACTCCATACATTTTATTCGTCTGAAAGAAGAATTTCATATACACCTAGAATGACTTGAGTGTGAGTAAATCATGGGCTAATTTTCATTTTTGGGTGAACTATCCCTTTAAGAGGAGGCAATTTGGGGATTGATCGATGATGCTAGAAAGTTGGAAACAAACTCACTGTGATCAAACAGAATGGCGTCCCGCCACTCCTGTTGTGTTTAGATGGGCATTTGTGTCTAGTCAGGTGGTTTTCGGCAGAGAAATGAAACAACACGTTTCTGATTGATTTGTGTAATTGATATGATCTTCCCTGGGTGGTAATTCGAGTCTGGAGACAGAGTGTGAGGGGAAGAGGAGGCCAAATCGATGCGGCTGAAATGTTCCAGGGTGGTCGACTGAGGTCAGATCAATAACTGTTCTCTCAGCAGCCTGTGTCAATCGATGCTATTTGAATTCCTCAGCACCTGTTCCCTTATGCTCGCCGCGCAAGGGCACAATCCGTCCCGTTACCCCCGGGCCCAGGGTGGCCCTGATTGACACCTGCGCTAATGCTAATGGTCATGCTGTGTTTGTTGGCTGGTGCTGCGAGAACGTCCTATAAATCCACACCAGCCAAGGTGTCAGGGAGAAGTGGAAAAGTAAGCTGGCGTTTGCACAAGCTTTGGTGGCCATACAAATTCAGAGTCTCATTCCCATTCTCACTTTGTTTTATGTTTTCTGCTGAGTTGGTTAAATCACTTATTGTGACGAATCGGCCCTCGAGAGCGATTCGTTTCGGGTTTCAACGCTGCCCTACTAAGAAGCTCCTCTTATTTTCTCACTTATTTGCTTCCCTGACATCAGCAAAATGACTGCGCACATTGCTGATGCATTAGACTGGCTTGGCAGACCGTGGCCTTTACGTGATGTCGGCATCTCTTCTGAGAGTCGATTGTTCATGCTGGGTCCGCTGAGGGGAGTACTAATATTAACCTCTAATTAATAAACCAAAACTTTATTACAGGCATGAGAGCTAAATGTGATCTCAGGAGTTACGGGAGAACAGAGTGTGGCCATCTAATATGATATAGGCTTATTCTGACGATGACACAGGCATGCTAGTCTGAGGAAATCAAAGCGATCTTCATTTTATCAGTGTGAGGTCACTCAGGCTAACAGCGCAACATGTGTTCACTAAAGTAAATCTTGCAATATTCTGTGCTGGTTACCTTTCAGACCCCAGTAAGCGTTTATTCGTAAACTTCGCCATCATTCACCACCATCCTCTTGATTAAAATACTCAAGCTTAAGTCACTGCTGAGGGACTGATTAAATCTCATTGTACATTTCTCCACGGATGAAAATATTATAACAGTCAATAAGGGTCATTTCTTTTCTTCATTCTGGATGGTGAAAATCGATTTGTTTATCTGCAGTTTTTAAAGAAAGAACATATTTGGCAGAATTCAATTGGATTGTGAAATGATTTATTGAAAGGTGGGGTTAAAAGGTTCATGAGCTCTTGTGAAAAATAAGTGCACTTAATTTTATTGAATGTACTTTTGGTGTACTTTGTGTGCATTAAAGGAATAGTTCACCCAACAATGAAAATTCAATGAAAAGTCATTTTTTCTCCCCCCTCATGCCGTTCCAAACCCATAAGACCTCCGTTCATCTCCAGAACACAAATAATGATATTTTTGATTAAATCTGAGAGCTTTCTGTCCCTCCATTGACAGCTACACGACTACTTTGATGCTTAGTCGTGAGACTGTAAAACTAATCCAAATTAACTGAACGGTTTAGTCAAAATATTCTGAAGAGACACAATCACTCTATTTGATGAACAGATTGATTTGTTGGCTTTTATTCACATCTATACACTGAACAGAAGCTTAACCAAACCTGCTTGATGCTCGAGAACAAATCTTTTTTGGTTCTTGCTGAAGTTCAAACCTGCTGCGCAACACTAAAATGAACCTCATTGGTTATCGCACTTCAAGTGAACATGCTTGATCTTCCGTCTACTTATGTGTGAGTTGATGGATGTGCATGTGAATAAAAGTTTATAAAACAAACTTGATCAATGTGATAGGCAGCAAAGTTATTTTGAAAAAGCCACAGCAACAGCAAAAGTGAAACTGACTTCATGCAAAATTGCTTATCGCATTGCACAATGCAAGAAATCACACACGATTTCATAAGAACTGATTCTTCCCGCTGCCATAGATATGGTGTCAGTTATGCTTGATGAGGCGAGTGTCACGGAATGAAAGATCCCAGTTTGTAATGAAACAATATCAAGACGTTTTTAAAAAATATATATTTCAAATGACGTGGAGGAACAGTTCATTGAGAAAATAAAAGAAAAGGAAACACTTTTCTCCAGGTTGACAAGGCCACTGACATTTCCAAGGACAGTTTGTTAAATGTGTGCTTTGCTGATGAAAACATACAGATTGAAGATATACCATTTTGCAAATACATCCCAAACAGAGCAACGGCTGATGAACTTTTCGAGATTATAGATTTGTACTTGAGAGAGGCAGGGATTCAATGATAGGACTGCTTGGGAATTTGCACAGACGCCCAACAGACCATGGCTGGGAAACATCAGGGTTGCAGGCACTCACCAAGACCCTCTTGAAAAGAGACCCTCGCACTGAAAAGTCAAGTGGACTCACTGCTTTATACATCGAGAAGTGCTCGCATCATGTCCTGCGTTAAATGATATTTTGTCTGTTGTTTTTTCCATGGCCAATTACATAAAAATAAGACTTCTGCCCGCTCTGTCAGGAGATGGGCACCGATCACAGTGCTGTGCTGTTTAACAGTGAAACGAGATGGCTCTCCCGCGGCAAAGTGCTATCCAGAGTGTTTGAGCTCAGTGAGCAAATTCAAACTTTTCTTCAAGAAGAAGATTGAATGAACTTGCCAATAAGTTCAGCAATCAACACTTTCAAATTAAATTGGCATATCTCAGTGACATGTTCGCCAAAATGAATCAATTAGACCTTCAGCTGCAGGGCAAAGACAAGCACCTACCACATCTGGCAGACCAAGTCAACTCATTCGTCTGAACACTGAAGATGTGGGGCAGGAAACCTGAGCAAGGAAATACAGGTTCATTTGAAAATATTACACATTTTTCCAAAATTAACAATCTCACACCGATCACCTGTTTTTTGGAACACATTTTGTGCTCTGAGAGGTCATTTTCAGAAGTACCTCCCTGACAATAGTGTGCAACTTGACTGGAGGAGAGATCCATTCACTAGGAATGTGGATCACAGGTTCCTATCACAAAGACTCTGAATTCTGGCTTGGTGTGGGGAGGCAGTTCCCACTCATTGGTCAGAAGACTGCTCCCTTTGTTACATCCTATCTGTGTGAAACAGGGTTCTCTGCTGTTTCCTCACCAAAGACAAAGTGCACATCTAAGCTCAATATTGAAATTTACTTAAGAGGGGCAATATCAAAGCTGACCTGTTTTGAAAAAAAATTGCAATGAAAAGCAGGCTCACTGCTGCCACTGAATGTTCATACAAACCCGATTCCAAAAAAAGTTGGGACACTGTACAAATTGAGAATAAATTTCAAATTTCAATATTTTATTCAGAATACAACATAGATGACATATAAAATGTTTAAACTGATCAAATTTATAATTTTAAGGGGAAAAAACTTTGATTTTAAATTTCATGGCATGAAAATGTTTAATTTCAATTGAAATATTCAATTTACATGACCAAAGAAGTTTGAGAAGCACTGATATAAAGCAATCGTTTCTCTTCTGAATATTTGGACTAAACTGTTCAATTCATATGGATTAGTCTTACGATCTCTTTATGAACTTTTTGAAGTGTCAAAGTGGTAGTTGTGTAGCTGTTAATGGTAGGTCAGAAATCTCTCAGATTTCATCAAAAAGATCCTGAAAATAAACAAGTCTTATGGTTGGAATGATACGAGGGTGAGTAATTAAAGACATTATTATTTTATTTTTGGGTGAATTATCCCTTTAAATATAATGAATTGGGTTTCCTGTTGTTCCTTTATTCATCCCATGGTCACGTTAAATCCCCTAAACCTACAGTTTATTTATTAGCTCTATGAAGTGAACCCTTCCCCACCTGTCCTGAAACACTTCAGTGTTTTCTGTCTCTTCTCATTTACTACCTTTATTTTGCTCTCTTTTTTGCATTGATTTGCTGACTGGCATGAAATGAGAAATACCTTAGTTTGCAGTGGTGGGTACAGCATAAGAAGAGGCAGGTGTTACAGGCACAGGTGATGTTTAGGCGATGTAGAGGTCACACAGTCCTCTAGTTTTGACTGGCCTCATGTCAGCCTCACTCGACTCTTGAGGTTTCTTCATGAGAGCATGCAGTAAACATATACAACATAGATCAGGCATAACATTATGACAGGTGAAGTGAATAACACTGATTGTCTCTTCATCACGGCACCTGTTAGTGGGTGGGTATATATCAGGCAACTTTTTTTTACATTTTGATCTCAAAGTTGATGTGTTAGAAGCAGAAAAAAAGGGCAAGCATAAGGCTTTGAGCAAGACTACAGCCTTCAAAACTGCAGCTCTTGTGGGCTGTTCCCGGTCTGCTGTGGTCAGTATCTATCAAAAGTGCTCCAAGGAAGGAACAGTGGAGAACCGGCCACAGGGTCATGGGCGGCCAAGGCTCATTGATGCAATCTGATCAAACAGACGAGCTACTGTAGCTCAAATTGCTCAAAAAGTTAATCAAGTCATGTCAAGTCAAGTGTGTCTTTATTGTCATTGCCCTATATACATGTATACATTGGAACGAGATGGCGTTTCCTTGGGACCATGGTGCAACATGGAACATTACACAGCAAACATCAGAACAGATTTTAGGTGCTCAGAACAATATACGAGACAATGCTACAGGACAATAAGTGCCCCGGAAAAGCATAGAACAAGAATAGATACAATAACTTATTTAATATGTCAAGTGTACACTACAACTAGTAACATGGTTATATTTTTGCATAGCAGCAATACTGGCAGAAGTGACTAAAGTGGCTTAAGCAGGTACTGTACGTCAGTGCTGCTTGTAGTAGTATAATGCTATGGGCCTGCATAGCCGATGACCAGTCAGGGTGCCCATGCTGACCCCGCCGATAGCACCAACAGTGGCACGTGAGCATCAGAACTCGACCACGGAGCAATGGAAGAAGGTCGCCTGGTCTGAGAAATCACGTTTTCTTTTACATCCCATGGATGGCCGGGTACGTGGCCCCAGGATGCACTATAGGAAGAAGCCAAGCTGGCCTAAGGCAGTGTGATGCTTTGGGCAATGTTCTGCTGGGAAACCTTGGGTCCTCCATCCATGTGGATGTTACTTTGACACGTACCTCCTACCTAAGCATTGCTGAGACCATGTTCAGCCTTTCATGGAAACGGTTTTCCCTGGTGGCTGTGGCTCTTCCAGCAGGATAATGCTCCTGACACAAAGCAAGAATGGTCCAGGAATGTTTTGAGGAGCACAACAACCAGTTTGAGGTGTTGATTTGGCCTCCGAATTCGCCAGATCTCAATCCAATCGAGCATCTGTGGGATGTGCTGAACAAACAAGTCCGATCCATGGAGGCCCCACCTTACAACTTGCATGACATAAAGGATCTGTTGCTAAAATCTAGGTTCCAAATACCACTGCACACCTTCAGGCATCTAGTGGAGTCTATGCCTCAACAGGTCAGAGATGTTTTGCCAGCAAAAGAAAGACCGACACAATATTAAGTCATAATGTTATGTCTGATCGGTGTATGTGTGAACACATCTCCCTCCTGTTAAACACTTATACTATCTCTCCTTAACTTGATGACAAACATGCTGGAAAGAGTTGTAACTTATGAGTTCACACAATTATACGTGTTTCGAAACTGGTAACATTTCTCAGGTTGTTTAGTCTGGATAGGTTCCTGAATGTTTTTTTGTTTTTTTTTCAAGTTGGGCAGAGCTGAGAGACTTGTGAATGTAAACAATCTTGTTTTTGTTTTTTGTTTTTTTGGGGGTTGGTGTATGAGGGAAATCGAATATTTACAGTAATTTAGCACTATTGTGTTTCATGTCTTTCCTGACGCAAGGATTGGTCAAGTCACCTTCATATTTATAGCATTATATACACTAGAAACTATTTCAAAGCAGCTTCACAGTAATAAACAGCAGAGTACCAAAATTAAAGGCATATTTCACTTAAAGGTGCACTATGTAGTATTTTTGCAGTAAAATATCCAAAAACCACTAGGCCAGTGTTATATATTTTGTTCAGTTGAGTACTTACAATATCCAAATGTTTCCGACTATTTGTAATTTCTGAGAAAATTGCTATTTTAACCAAGGACCGGGATGTGTCAGCATAGCGTTTGAGCGAGTCGCCTGTCAATCGCGTCATATCTGCGTTACCCTCGGTTTTATTCTGCAGAAACTCTTTTCTCTTAGCAGTGTGAACATGTCACAGCAGCGCCGAGCGAACGCACAGAGTAACGTCATAACATCATTTTAAACACACTTAAATGTACACACTGAGCTGCTTTACCTCATAACCATGACCGGAAAAATAATCTTTTTTTGTAGTTATCATCCTCTTTTTTTGTCAGTGAAATAAGGTCCTATATTCAAATAAGGTCGTCAATGAAAAATGTTGACAAAAAATGTCAATGAAATGAACACTGCGGTGGACCCCATTGTCTTCCATAGTATTTTTTTCCCCATTCTCAAAGTCATTGGGGCCCATCAACTGTTTGGTAACCCATATTCTTCAAAACAACTTGAGGGTTAGTAAACAACGCCAGAATTTCCATTGCTGAATATTAAGTGTCCCCGACTAAGTAAGCCAGAGGCAAAGTGGCAAAGAACCCAAACTCCATCAGCAGAAACCACGGGCATTAGAAGGGATGGAAGAGTTAGAGTTGGTACTGACTTTATGATGACGATGGTACATCAAAATTGCACGTTCTTCATGTCTTTCTGAAAACCTTCTTTGTTTGTCTCTTTACAGCACATAGTCTGCACCATGGGCCTGAAGTGGTACCCCCATCCGGAAGTCCTGCACTGCATAAAAGGATGCGAGGTAAGACATCCGGACAAAATCCTCTCAAATGGCTCTCTATCCTATGTCCTCCCTCCCTCACTGGCGACACTCTTGCCTTGACCTCCATTTGCAGAGGCCCAAGAAGATTCATGAAGATGAAGATGTAGACGAACTCTACACTAAAGTCAGTACATGTACAAGTGACTGTGATGTACGGTGCTCTTCATGTCTTTGTTTTCCCCTCTGTGCTTGTCGATACCTGTCACTCGGTGCGATCTGTTTGTAGGACGGATCTCTACAAATGTTCAAGTAATTCTCACCTACACCATACGTGCTCTTTCTTGTTTGTTAAGAAAGGAACTGCCAATGAAAAGCTTCATATTGAAGGAGGCCATTAGCTGATGGAAGCCAATTTCCACCACATTATGACTTATTTCTTACATTTGACTTTTTATATCAATTCTGGCTTATCATAAGTTCAGCTTTGTCAATGATGTCATAATTATGATTAATTTCTTTTCTTTTTTTAACTTTTTATCATAATTTTGACTTCTAGTCAATTTTGACTACGGTATGTCAGTTTTTTAATCTAATAATTTTGATTTAGTTTCTCATAATTGTGCCTTTTTTGTAATTGACAGCATTGTTACTTTTATCTCATAAATTTGATTTACAAAGTAAATCAAAATATTAGTATCATAATGTTGTGTATTAGTATCATAACTTTGACACTACAGTATGTCATAGTTTTTATTGTTTACTCATATTTTTGACCTTTTATCTCTTAATTTTGCCTTATCTCATCAGTTTGACTTTATATCTCATAATTCTAATTTAGCATCTAAATTTGACTTAGTATCTCATAAATGACACTTTTTTATGTCATAATTATGACGTATAAAGGAAATCTAACTTTTTATCTCATCATTTTGATTTAGTATCATAATCGTGATGTTTGCCATAATGTTGACACTTCAGTGTGTCATATTGTTTTATCTTATAGTTATGACTTAGCAGCTCATAATTTTGACTTTTTATAATAATGAACATCTCAATTTTGACTAACTTTTTAATTATAACTTATAAAATAATTGTTACTTTTTATTTTATAATTGTGATAGAATAACACTACAGTATGTCATAATGTTGACTTTTTTAAATAATAATTATGACAACATATACATATATAAGACTATATATATATATATATATATATATATATATATATATATATATATATATATATATATATATATATATATATATATATATATATATATATATATATAAATTTTATTTTTATTTTTATTTTTGCCAGAAATAGGAATTCTAGCCTTTTCATAATTGACAGCATCTCATCATCATTTTGCCTTTCTGGCTTGTACTGACTTTTCAATTAGACGTCTTCATCTCATAATTATTATTTATAACAGATTTTTTTAAATCTCATTATGATTTAGTATATCATAATTTAGATTTAGTATCTCATAATGTTTACTTTTTAAAGTCATAATCTGACTTCTGTTATAAATATGATTTACTAAAGCATGATTTTTTTTTAAGTGGCAGAAATTGGCATGTGTTCTAGCCAAGCACAGATTAGCCCAAACTGGTAAAGTTTCATATTGAAAGGCCAAATGATCTAATACTCTTATCATACACAAATACATGCACTGATTAGGACAAGTGTGTGAGCTTGTCATGAGCTTGTTTACATGGTAATCATGTAAATATTAGAGAGAGAAGAAAAAAAGTGTTGTTGGAGTGTAAAGACATTCCAGTTTAAAGAAATACCCTAGGTTAACTACAACTTTGGTCAATTTGGATGAAGATAAAATATGTCTGCATGCTGTTGATTTACAGAATATTTTAATCACAAAATAATTTAAACTATGCTTTGGTATGTTAAGAAAGCCTATAAACAAGACGTGATTGGAAACGCTACAATTGGATGTACTGCAAAAAAACAACAACAACAACAAAACATTTCCTACCCCCATTGGCGTTTTCTTTCTTTCTCTGAATAGTAAAATCTCAAACTTTGAGCTCAAGTAGTATTTCGTATTTGTACTACTAACAAGATAAAAATGCTGAGGAAGAAAATATTTTTTATAGTGCATCTACCCTAGATGTTCATGCAATAATAATTCTTTCTAAGTAAGTAAGCAGTTTTACAGAAATGCAAATATCCTTTAAAACGGATGGTGTTGGAGAAGATGAACCTATGGCCATACTTCTCACAGAAGCCTAGAAGCAATGAAGCATTGAACATCTTTAGGTTGGGACTTCAGCGTCTCTCCATTTCTCATGTTAGTGATGCTCTGAGTTTCTCTCTCTGTTTTTGTCTCAGCCGTTCATGGGTGACAATTACTGTGATGCCATCAACAACAGGGCCTACTGCAACTACGACGGCGGCGACTGCTGTCATTCCACTGTCAAGACTAAAAAGGTGCAGTACATGTCTGCAACATTTTTCATTTATGCATTTCATGTGTCTGCTTGTATGTATAACATCAAAAACTCACTCCATTTAGGGACGAAAGTCCTAGCTATGGTAGCTATGGTTCCATCCACCTATTTGTGTGTGCATAAATTCAAAAAATGTGCATTAAAACATATGCACTCAAATTGAGGCAGATACATTTTGTATTGGATAAGAAAACATGCACATAAACTACTATGGGGACACATTTACCAAATTAATTTCTCAATGTGCATCAAAAGAACAGTCAACAGCCATATAATGTTGCGCAATTGGATGATATAACTGGACTAACCGGCGCTCTGATCGCGTTGCACATCTGAAATGTTTTGGTCGTTGTGAAATACCTGAGCAAAGTCTGTCATCAAAGTGGTTCGGTATAATTACCTTCCAAAACTGTCTGCATTCCCAAACAGTCGGTATCCGCCTCTGAAAGCAAGAGAATATGGCACAAGTCATTTATTATATGAAAACTTTCATTTTTTCTTCAATTGGCAAATGTTCTATGTGATATTTCCAGTTTTGCGCACAAGTTAAATGTGCAAATTTGGATGGAAACATAGCTACTGACAAGTATGAGATGCTAGATGTTACCCACTAACCATCTGACACTTATTGCACACAAAAACGCCAAACACGTTCTGGCAAGCTCTAATCTGATTGGCTGCCTATACATAATTCCTTGGGCTGGTATTTATCAGTACGCCTGTAAGCAAAGTTGTGTTTACAAAGTATCAGGTTGTTGCGATGACCACTTCTGAGAATCTAATCCCTGGATTTACCCATGTCTGCCAGGTTGGTGCAATCTTTTAAAGCTATTCTGAGTTTTTGTTACACTTTTTCACTTTCCATTTTCTCAGAATTGCTTTGCACATGAGCTGGATAGCCGTTGAGTCAGCTGAAGGAGTTGTTTCCACACTTGTGTATTATTGGGATATTTAAACAAGCTCTTCAGTCATCCTTCGTCATGTTCTGCTTCTAGCAGGTGACAGACATTTTAAAAGGACAGAACATGCATTATGAAATCCAGTGTCTTGTTTTGAGCAGCCTAAGATTTGGCGGTGTCATTTTCAGCATAGTGCTACATTAAAGTGTGAATGCCGAGACTCCACACACTGGAATACCTCTACTTTATGACGTGACAACACACATTCATTGAATATTTAAAATGATGGAAATGGTATAACGTGACAAGAGATACATCCCATTTCATCCATCTATCTTTTCATCTGAACAAGCCACAACAACTGACAGCACATTTTTAACAATTGCTGGTTTCTGGTTTCTCATCCACACAGCTGTATATTAAATATCAGATATCTTTGGAATTGGCTGTGGTGCTGCATATCATTTTCACTTTCAGTTCACACACTAAGCAGAGCTATGGCACCCATGCCACGAAGTTCTATGGATGACGATTATTTTATAATAATAAAATCGCTATAGTATTTAATAATTAAGTGCAGTTACTAATAATATTGCACATTTTGTCTCCTGGAAATGCACACTTGACAGTAAAGCACTGAGTTTGAGCGCAGATGTAAATTAACAACAGTAACACAGTATGTAAAAATTATAAATGCCTAATTTCTAAAGCGTAAAATTTGAATATTCTGACTATGCTCCATTGAAATTTACCATTGTCCTTCCAAAGTATGCATACATTTGTACATTGGTTTGTGACTATATGATTTCTATAAAACTATAAAATTAAAAAACAATTAGTATAAATACAAATATCCAGAGCCCCTAAAGCAGGGCTATTCAAATCTTACCCTGGAGGGCCAATGCGGTGCAGAGTTTAGCTCCAACCTTAATCAAACACACCTGAACATGCTAATCAATGTCTTCAGGATCATTGGAAAATCACAGGTAGGTGTGTTTGATCAGGGTTGGAGCGAAAATCTGCACCGCATTGGCCCTCCAGGGTAAGATTTGAATAGCCCTGCCCTAAAGCATGGGTGTCCAAAGTCGGTCCTTGAGGGCCACTGTCCTGCAGAGTTTAGGAATGCAAAATGTTTTGTGGGCGAATGCCAAGTTTTTTTTGGGGAAAACGCTAAGCGAATGGAAAGCTTATCGATGGAACGCAAAGGTATTGTGAGCGAGCGACAATGTTTTTTGTGGGGGAACGGACAAATTTACGTAAAGTTTCTCATGGAAACGCAAAGGTTTTTCAAGGGAACGCAAAATGTTTTGTGAGTGAATGCAAAGTTCCTTCTGGGAAAGCAAAACTTTTGTGAGAGAATGCAAAAGCATTGACTTATTATTTTTCCTTTCCTCTCATCTCATCATTTTTTTTTTTTTCAGCACCATGTCCCATTAGGGGCTTCGTTCAAATAAACACTCTAATTATTCTCCTTACCTCTTATAATACTTTTGTTTCAGCGAGATTTAAACTAGTTTAAATCAAAGAGACATTGGGTTTTGTAACAAAGAATTCACTGGCAAAGTGAAAATCGACATTGTCTGCTAGGAAACGTACCAGCTCCGAGTTTGTGGAATATTCTGTGAAGTCACAGCCAATCAAAATGCATTTGATGTTTTATATATTCTGAATTTTCATTCATCTGAAGAGATTGTGTGGCGTTCGATTTATGTGAGAACAGGTTTGTGCTATCTTTACTCTCAAAGTCACTGGGTAATTTCCCTTTTGTCTTGTCACCTTTGTGCTGTCTCGTCAGTTAGGCAGCTCTGGGCACTGTCATTGCCTTATATATTTGGCATATGCTCAGAGTGCGAGTGCATGAACAGCGATGATTCACTGAATCCAGTCTAGAGGATGCTTTTTGGGAGTTTCACAATGTGCTGCCTACGTCATTGAGCAGACAGGGATCTTAGCGGGAGTTGACCATGCGCCAGTGTTGAAAGAAGGTTAAATTGTTCTGCAGCTATAAGCCAGACCGCTGGTGCCTCCTTCCTTCTGATAGTATGTCACACGTTGGCAGGCGAACGTCAGCAAGACGGGGCGAGATAAAGTCGTCTTTTGATGAGCTAGAGCTTTTTGGTGGCATTGCATTGTAACAGTGTCCGTTTGCTCACTCCTGATGTCATGCATGCAGCTTGTTAGATAGTTATTTGAGAAACGTTGTAAAAATTTCTCATTTTAGGTAATCTAGTTGCTTTTGGGGAACTTGAAGACCAAAGTGCCCACTTATAACCCTTGAAAAACAATTTTCTGTATTTAAAAGATGTCTTCTGTGTTTGATGTTGGGAAAGCTGCTATTGATAAGGGATCACCTGGCATCCTGAGCCTAGCTCAGCGTCCTGGCAGTCCTTAAAGCAAATTATATCAGCAGGGCTTTGCAAAACATCCTGTCCCTGGAAATAGCCAGGGTTTAGGGAAGAACTGTAGAAAACGACTCTGAAAGAAGCAATCATATTGCGATAGATGGATTGCCAGAGTTGGATGTGATGAGGGGGAACTCTGTAACGTTTACTGTAGGTCATCTGCCGGTTGGCTCCAGGAGTTTCACCACATCCATTTTGTGTCCTATATTTATCTGTTTAAATTCCCCAACTCATTCATACATTTCCTGGTCAGGCCCATAAACACAAGTGCAGACCAATGGAGTTCACGCATTAGTACACAGATAAGCGGCGGCCTGCTTTGTTGTGAGCCTCTGATTTCAAATTGCACTTAACTTCTCTGCGTCATTCCTGGAGGATTTTGATCCGTTAATCACTTGAGATAGTATGCGACTCTTTGTTATCCTTGAAATTTGCTCCTAGTTATCAAGCCTACCAACCAAGAATTTTGTGACCTCACCACCTGATTTTCATTTCTCTCAGGAACAGAAAATGATTTCTTAAGGGTGCTGAGGGGATAAAATGAGTTAACATTTTTGCGAGTGCAGGGATGAGTGTGTCAGAGAACGTTTAGGATTTATACAGGAAATTGCAGTACAACACAGGTTTGGAAGAATTGATCAAATTGAGGAAATTTCATTAGAAAAGGATTTCATTACCAGATATATCTGCAGGGACTGTGTACAGAATAAGGTGTTTTATTTAGCCATTTTTAACCATTTTTAACTTTATATATGCTGGGTTAAAACAACAGCTTGTTTAAAATTGCGCCAATCTATATTGTTGGCTTATTTCTAATCAGTGCTAGGTAAGAATAGAAAACAGAATTTGACTTATTTTAAAGCATTTTCTCTACTTTTCATGTTACTTGGAAACCACAGCAGTGGCTCAGGAGGTAAAACGTTGGACAATAAATCAGCACTTTCAAGTCTAGTTCTTTCCAGATCTACGTGAAAGTCTATTGATGTTTCCTGCACAATGACTTAACTCACTGTTTAGCCACCATAGTATGATGCATCGTTGTAGAAACTAACTAGCTGGTCATGACTGTTTTCCAAAACTGCCATGGTCACACCTCCGCCGTTTTAACCATGTTTGTTGGACATTATAGGACTTTAGTTAATGACATCAAACCTTGCACAGTCATTACCTCTTCATCGGGATGACATTTCATTCAGTAACGTTAGCCAGTTTTTGATTTATATGATGTTTAATATTTTATGATTGTGAATAGGCAGTGTTTTTATTTCTACTTGTTTTTGATCCTGGAGAGTCTGTACTGTTTCAGAAGATCGCATCACCTATTGTATAACCGGAAAAATTTTAAAATTCCCTCAATGACAGGGAGGCACCTTCTCATAAATTACAGAAATTTCTATTAGTGGAAGTGAAAGAGTTAATCACGTTATTTGATTGACACTTAATTCCTGTTAATTCAAAGCTTTCAATGTAATTTCTCTGTCGTGCTCCTGTAACAATCTGTGGACTACTTAACTGATTTTGTTCCTCGTCGTTTTTATTTAATGTTTGAATCATTCGGGTTCCCTCATAAGTCATACTCTTATTCGGGTTTCCTTTGTGCACTCCTCAAAAATGCAGCTGATGTCTTGCTCGATGACTTGCAAAATGCACCCCTAAATGGTGGCAATGTTATAAAATTGCATAGTGCTGCTCATGAAGTTTGCTAACTGATAACAATGAAAGCCATTTCGAGATAGCCATCACTGAGTGTAAGGGTTAGAGTGAATACAAGTAATTTGTTCATAAATTGAACTACACTGATTTGTGTGCAGCCCATGAGAAACACTGAAATAATCATGATAGAATCGATACTCCCCAAAATTCTCCATTCCCTCTCGTCATTTGAGATAAATGCATAGGTAAATACATATGTTAATATTGACTTGCCATATTTCATATCTTGCCAAGAGCAATGCCTGCAATGAGGTACGCCTCTCTCTGGCCATGATGACCCTCAAGCAAAGGAAGCCGAGGCACTTCCCTGCTGCTTGTGTGTTTGTTTCTCTTCCTTATCTCACCCTGCCGTGCTCACTTTATCCCGGCTCTCGTCATGTTCTCTAAAAGGTTGGCATATTAAGATGTTCTGGATGGCTGGCTGTGTATTATTTCTCTCAGGGACTTTGAAGGTGCGAGTCAAACAGCATCTAAGGTCACTGCAGGACGCTTTACTAATCACTACAAGCTGCTGGCATGAGGAAGGAGGCCGGTGGGCATATTTCAGTTTTATTTAGAGGAGATTCCTTTCTGGCTAAGGATGGGAGGTTTTTAACTCTTTCCCCACCAACATTTTTTGATCATTTTCACAAAAGTTTCATGGCCCCCAGAATATTTTCTTATATGAATATCTGAACATGCAATATATCAAAATAAAGCAGCAAGCCTCTGCTTTAAAACAAACAGACCCCTTTTATTTTAGCTTGAGCCATTATTTATCAACACTTGAATATGGGTAAGTTAAATAAAAAAGTAACATTTTGAGCAAAAAGCTGAGAAAATCGTTTTTGCAGATTATCCAGATGGGATCCAGAACAATGATCAAAACACAGATGGAGTCCATCAACACCGCAAAGCTTCACAGTCCTAGAGCTCATCCTGGGGCCACATTTCATTCAGTAACATTAGACAGTTTCATGTTATTTTACATATGCATTATTACATTTGATATCGCTTGTTTCTGCTGCTTCTTCCCCTGTGTTTTGATCAAGAGATTCGATAGAGGTTCTCTTTCAGAACATGTGTAATAGTGCCCCCTAAGTATAACAGTTAAAAGACAGAATAATCCACCAATTGCTGGGAAAGTGGGGTGGGTTTGGCCATGCTAAACATGCCCAAAACATGGCCAAAGTAAAAAAAAAAAAAAAAAAATCCCCAGAGTTGGACGCATGTCTGAGTATTTCTGTGCCAAATAAACTCCTTCAATATTTGAGCTAGTTTCGGGAAGTTTTTGTCAAGTATTGTCCTGTATGACATCATAATGGGCAGAATTCCTTGTATGGGCACTTCTCCAGGATAAACACACACACACACACACACACACACAGCAACCAGAGCGAGAGCAAGAGTGTCCCCATAAATGAGCTTTGTTTGGCTTAAGGAAACTGTCGGCAGTGCTGGCATTTTTATTTTATTTTATTTTTTGTTAGACCATAGAGCTGGCTGCCCGGCCAAACCGAACGATTGGGGAAAAGGGCCTTAGTCAGGGAGGTGAACAAGAACCCGATGGTTACTCTGGCAGAGCTCCAGCATTTATTTGTGGAGAGAGGACAACCTTTCAGAAGAACAACTATCTCTGCAGCACTCCACCAATCAGACCTGTATGGTAGACGGCATATGACAGACTGCCTGGAGTTTGCCAAAAGGACTTACCTGAAGGACACTGAGACCATGATAAACTAAATTATCTGGTCTGATGAAACAAACATTGATTTGTTTGGCCTGAAAGTCAAGTATAATGTCTGAAGGAAACCAGGCGCCGCTTATCACCTGGGCAATACCATCTCTAGAGTGAAGCTTGGTGGTGGCAGCATCATGCTCTGGGGATGTTTTTCAGCGGCAGGATCTGGGAGACTAGTCAAGATCGAGGGAAATATGAATGCAGCTGACATCCACACAGTTGTCAGATTAGATGGGAACATTCAGAATATGTGTGTGTGTGTGTGTGTGTGTGTGTATGTGTGCTTGTGACTCTTTAGCAGCATCCAATGCACGCCTGCACAAGCTCTGCTTCTGAAAGAATCGGTACAGTGTATCTGTCTTTTAAAAATATGATAAAACTAAAGACTCTTAGGAGATATGAAGGATGGAATACTAATCTATGGTTACTCAAGATTAACATGAGTGTTATTTATCCTTTAACAAATGAAAAGTTGTGTTTTCATTTTAAGTTCACATGTTTGGCAGAGTAGAAAATCATAACCTTGTAATGTTAGCTGATCAGTTTCGCCTCACTGATGACTTTTACTTATGATATATGGTTAGAAATCATCGCTAGTCATTGCCTTTCAACACATAGATTGTTTTGCACCTACTCTGAATAAAATTTGTTGTTGGAAACCATTTTCACTCCAAAATTTGCTAGTAAATGTCACAAAAAAAACAGCATGTAAAACATTGAATTAAACATTACATTAAACTAAGATTATTGTATATCATACTCCAATAATCTTTATTTTATCTACAACCACTGAAAATCTTCCATTTTACATTTAAATACCACAAGAGGTTTTATTAAAATAATAAAGCCAACAATTCTAAACAACCAAATTCTGATTCTCCGTTTTAAGATGAATGAGGGGCAACCTGAATTCAGTATTTTATTTTCTGCATTCCCAACACCCAAAACTGTGCCAAAGTGATAAATGGAAGCAGGGGAACTCCTCCAGGGGCCGGCCTGCAGTCGTGGCGGTAGCAAATGTGTGCCTCTTACCTTTTTATAAGACATAATTATCAACGCATGTTGGTTTTCACCCTGCAAAGTTTATGGCTATAAAACCACATCTCCAAATAAGCTTTTCAGTTTTCCAAATTCTTTCCTTTAATCTAAGCTGTTTTAGGGAAAAGTGTCAATGAAGTGCCAAGTGTGCAAGATTGAGGCAAGATTGCTGTTTCTGCAGCAAAAAAAAAAAAAGCAAAAAAAAAAAAAAGAGGGTGAGAGAGTTTCCGAGACTTTCACAACAAGGTTTCCCCTATCGAGGCTGAGACTTAAAGCTGTGCTTCCCATGACTCCTCTTTCCACATGTTTAATGGCCTGAGCACACGAGGACCAGGTTGAACTGAAGAAAATGCTTCAACGCAACAACAAACCTATGTCCAATACATAGCAAATTTTATTAACTCTTTTTCCACCATTTTTTTTTTTTTTTTAAGAGGCAATTTTTTTTTTATAATTTTCGCAAAAAATTCATGTTTTTGTCAAAGATTCCATCCAGATGGGATTCAGAACAATGATCAAAACACAGATGGAGTAGATAGAGTCCATCAACGTCCCAAAGCTTTACAGTCCTAGAGCTCGTCCTGGGCCAACATTTCATTCAGTGATATTAGGCAGTTTGGATTTTTTTGCTGTTTAATGTTGGTGATCGTGTTATTTTACATGTGCATATGATTACACATGATAACGCTTGCTTCTGCTTCTTCTTCACCTGTGTTTTGATCAGGAGATTATGTAATGGTTTAGAAGATGTGTAAAAGCACCCCCACCATACAACAGTGAAAACACATAGTTAATGATAAATTGTAAAACTTTACAATAAAGTCTCATTTCTTAACATTAGTTAACATGAACTAATGAGCAATATACAGTCAAACCAAAACTTATATACACAGGGTTTTTTTTTTTTTTGTTGCTATAGTTAAGAAAATGTAATAAAATATGACAAGAACTCAGAGTTAAACTGTGTCAGAACAAATTCATCTTGATTGGATTACAATCAACCAGTCAGCTGTTATATTTAAAGGAAGTGAATGTAAGATTGTGGCCAAAACTGGTACTGCAATCACTTTTAAATGACTGCTGAGCGGTGTATCCCCTCTCCCCCTCCCCCTGGATGCCGATTCACTATACTGACTTCATGATTGGTAGATAGGTGAAGGGCGGAGCTTCAGGCCAAAACATCAACATCAGTTGAGGGCTGCAACAACAGCTTTTAAAATAAAATATCCTGGCCAGACTACTGTTTTCAGTGATATAAGTATTTGAAATTAACATGAATTCTTAATGTTAAGTGACATATCAGGGCCATTTTATGATTAATTGAAATACATTTCTTACATACAGTTCCTTTAACGGGTTCCTTCAGTGATTTAGCATTAAGCTTTGTATTTAAACTGGGTCATTAGTGTAGTAGAAATGTGAAATTATTTTTGAATTTGGTGCCTTTTAGACTGAGAAATGACAGACAATGTATGTTTGTCTCATGGGGATGAAAGACAACAACTCCCAGAATGCATTGTTTCGCTGACCTGCACAGCCACCCCCAAAGCCACTGCTACTGGATAACTGCATCACTTGCCAACCACATTCATTTTCATAAAATTAGTTCAGTTAGAGAACAGACACTAGCCTACAATTAAAAAATAAAAGTGTTTGTTCAATATAATGTGAGTGTGCCAAACGAGAGTCACGATCATTCGAATATACTCCCGGGTAATCGCTGAAGTAACCCTTTAAGAACATGATAGATAATACCAATTCAGGTCAACCAATGACCAAGCAACGCTTCATTCTGTTCAGTCTGTGGTGTCAAAGGTCGCATTAGCAATTCAAGAAAAAACACTGAAGCAAAACATGCTCCAGCCAAGGTGTCGGAATCATTTTGGTCCCTGTAGTCACTGTATTACGATTAACATATAATGAGTTTTTGGGTATAACATGTCACCGTTTAATTTATTGGAGAACAATAGACAGTATAATAAATCATTGCTGCTTCTCAAACAATAAACAAATGTACTTTAAATTCTCCCTCATTTTGAATGTAATAAATCACAGTCTTACAAATGGCGTGACGTGCGTGTCTGAGCCTCAGTACAGAGTACAGACCGACATTATTCTGGTCTGTTTTGAAGCTCTCCGTCTGCGCCCCGATCCCCAGCCCCCTTCAACTGCAGTCTGACACATACGTGCGTTCTGCCAGGCGCCCTGCAGAAGTGGGGGGTCGTGCGCCGTGACGTACACGTTCTGTCAGGGAACTGTGTGTGTGTGTGTGTTCTGGACTGGCCTCTGCCCCATGCTGACATTCCCAGCCACCATCGATGAGCCCCAGATGTGGCAGCTGGTCCAGCCACCCTAGGGTCAAGGGCAGAGGAAACCATGTTAAATTTGCCACCCACATCTTAGTCTGATGGTGCGATAAAGAAAGGGTGCTAAACGAGAACTGGGAGAGGTTGTGTGTGTTGTGAGATGGGAGGGAAGGAACAGGGAAGATTGGAAAAGAAGTTATGAAAAGTACTTAGGGTGGTTGATAACGACCCCCTGATTAGAAAAGGCAGCTGGCGTCCCACAGCTGGTTTGGTTGGTCTGTTTGATGGTTTTAGAGAGGTTTGGGGCACTTGTCAGCTGGTCAGGATGGGCCAGTAAATGACCTTAGGGTGTTTGTTCAGCAAGGTTAGCAAAAGCCAATCTGAATGTGTTCGAAAGTGAGGGAAGGCACACGGGAGCACAGGAAATGCCATGCAGGGCAATGACGGCTGGTTTTGATGTGTCCGGTTCATGCTTGTAAAAGCGTCACAGGTAAGTGGCTCTGGAAAGACTAAGTGCTGCTCACACAAACATGTTTTGTTTTCATTATTCATACATGCCATTTCCGTCAGGATCACTGCACTCTCACACGGCAGAAATCTTAGTAACACTTTCTCTGAAGCCCATGCTTATAATAAGTCATAGCTCCATTTATACTTATTCATGAGTAAGTATTACTATTCTATAAATATATTTATAAAGGCTCATTAAGACCTATACTGCATTATAACAAACACTTATTAGTTACATTTGTATTCATTTTATAATTACGTATAAGGCATGCATTTACTTTTCAATGCACATCCTCATAATCCATTATACACTGATTTATGAGTATAATCATGGTTCCATGAATGCATTTATTAAGCTGTTTCCTGCATTGCTATAATGTTATAATATTATAGTTACAATTACTTTTTAGTCATTCAGATTTATTTCTGTAGAATAAGTGAATAATGTTATTAATAGCCGTTTTTTTTTCTTATAAATTGTGAGTAATAATACAGTTACTAAGATCTATAAATGCATTTTTGATGGAATAATGAAAACATGATGCAATAAAGCAAATGTTAAGAAATCTTGAAGATGTGCTCATTATACATTTAAAGTGGTTTACTTGAATGTACCAAATGAACGATAATTATTGTAATAAAATAATGAAAAAAAACAGGAATCATTAATACAAAATGTATGTTTTTATTGTTACATACTAGCACAACAATACTGCAACAATATTGTTTAAAGTATAATTTCAAACTGCTACTACAAGCAATACAATGCATATGGCTGAGGAGATATAGATTATAACAAAGCAAAATGACCATTCTTCTAATGCAAATATTAGCCTTTAAAAACATAATTGGTAACTTATTGGTATACAGCAAACAAGTGTCTCTGGAACTGGATTTCATATTTGCTTATTTATAAATCGGATTATGAGCATGAGCATTGGAAAAGCAAATTATAAGCATGGGCTTCAGAGAAAGTGTTACTGAGATCTTTTTCTCATGGTACGTTACATGACAGTGATGTACTAAATCCAGATGGAAATATTGTCGAAATTCCCCAAAAACACGCTGCGAACACGTAATAGCTATGCCCATGACGTCCCCATTTTCACAAATTCCTGTTTTGGTGTTTACATGGAGGCATTTTTTTCAAAACCATACACTTTGAAAACCAATTTTAAAAGCCTCCACCGCGTAACTGAACAGCCAAAACACAAGAAAAGTTTTCCATTTTCACTTGAAAACTGTATCTTAACGGTACATTATATGGAATATTAGGATGCTGTCAATTTTAGACCTGACGCACGGATCCATTATACTGTTACACATGCGTTTTCTTTCTCAACCGTTTACATTCACTTAATACAGAACTTACTGTGTTTAGGTGAATACTCTGCATTTTAACATTCTTTCGTGTGTGTTTGACGGTTTAAGTGCAATAAGTTGCGAAAAATAACTAAATTTAGTGCAGAGAAGCGGCTGTATGTGTGAGCACAAAATCTGCAGGAATGAGAAAAATACGTACAATCCCACAGAAAAATTCAAGCCTCGGTTTCGACATGTACTTACTATAGTAATAACAGGAAATTATGCAAAATTATAAGCATCTAACCCTAAACCAAACCCTAACAGTAACTCTATAGTAAGTACATGTAGTTAATTAGTAGGGATGCACGATATGAACAATTTGAACTGATAATGAAGTCCTTCTCGTGTAATAAAGTAATTTAGTTTAGTTTGAGAACAGACCGTACAAATAAAAATTGAACATGTTTGCTTACTAAAGCATTACTCGAGCAAAGTGCTGACAGACAAGATGATTGCAGAATATTTGGTTTCAAAACTTAATGTAAAAGTTTCTATTTGTCATTGTACAGTGTTGTTGTTGTGTTTTCCATAATAATAATAATAATAGGCTAATGAAACCACAATTCAAGCAACCCCGAATTGGCTCTAATTCAAAACGGAAACTAAAATATGCATAGCCGCACAGAGCCCGCATTTATGGCTGCACTGTCACCCATTCACGATCGCACAGAGCGCGCATTTACGAACGAACTGTCATTCACGTGTGCGCACTGGCATGTTTTCAGTACATGCATATGGAAGCTTAATTTTCATAGGATTTAATTGAAAGCACTCACTTTGCTCTGCTGCGTTATTAATGCCAGAGCGGCCGTGTGCATGTTACTTTCGGTTCGGTAGAATTGGTGATTTAAAAGCCCAGTCGGGGTGCTAGTTCAGGATCCACTGACTGGTTCTCTTAACAGTGCCCTGACTACTGAGCAATAAATGTCATCATTTTCACCCATATCACCCGATGATTCATCTGTCTGATAAATATCGTGCATCCCTATTACTTACTATTAAAGGAGTACTTCAGCGCGGAGAAGATGAATCTCTATTTAAACTGGGTCATTAATGTAGTAGAAATGTGAAATTATTTTTTTAATTTGGTGCCTTCTAGACTGAGAAAAGACAGAAAACAAATGTTTGTCTCATGGGGATGAAAGACTACAATTCCCAGAATGCTTCGCTGCCCTACGAGGCCACTCGCATAGCCACCACTACTAGATTACTGAATCACTGATCACTTTCCCACCGCGACTGTGTTCATTTTCATAAAATCAGTTCAGTTAGAGAACAGACACTACAATTAAAAACTGAACATGTGTGTTCAATATAATGTGATTTAGCCGCTGAGGGAGTCTCACAGCCCAAAACGCTGCAGGAGTCAGATATATTGACAGTCATGAATGAGCTTGGGATGAGAGCTGAAGTAAACGCGTCTGCGGCATAGATTCACAGCGCATGTTCAGTCTGCTGCATTTTCAGTTCATGCCTTTGAAAGCTTAACTTTCATAGGAAATAGTTTGAGAAGTTGAAAGACTTACTTTGCCCTGCCGGCTGCACCGTTTAAACATGAATGCCTGCGGCTGAAGCTGCGAGCCGAGTGCTGTGAGTGCGCGCGAGTTGAAAACATGCGGAAATGGCTCCCTCTGCTGGCTGTAGTCTTTAGCATCTGGCCAACAATTCCTCCGATGGCGCAAATTGATGATATTTGCATCATGGGAGAAATTTTTCCATAAATCTCTTGTCTCAGGGGGATATGAGGGGAGAAGCACAATCATTTGAATATACTCCAGGGTTTCTACTGATACAAAGCCAACCCTTACAAAGGAACCCTTTAAGTGCACTATAACTACTTCACCTTAACTTAAAGTGTAACCTATTCCAATATTCACCATCATCAAATGTGCTAGTGTCACGTCTCTCGAATCACTCTGCTGACTTGTGCTCTTGTTTCATACAAACATTATTGATTCTAGTGAAGACCTTTGAGATCTTGAGTATTAATATTACTGTAATATTGGTAGCGTTTTCAACTTGTTGCCAGGTGGATTCTGTTGTACACTGATAAATTTTTCTTACATGAAGCTTTAATTGTACAATGTGATAAAAATTGCATCTATGCCATTATTGTTGCTCCTGTTATGAGCAAAATCACAATGAACTGTTTTCATAGGCTACATTTCAATTGTTTACACACTGTTTCGGCCATACTGATGTTACCCTATTCGCTGGTACAAACAGGCAGGATATTACTCCATAAACGATGCTATGAATGAGAAAATCCACTTTGTTTTGCACCAAGATAAATTGGCATATGAAATCACGTCATGAACAAGTCAGTCTGTCGGCCGCTGTGGCTGAGACAAATCGTTAAGCGAATGCGCAAATGCGAACGGCACATATGGTCCTGATTTTGAGCAACTAGAGATGCATTTTATCCAGAAAAGCAGCTGAGGCCTCCCTCGAGGGAGACGCACCACAGCAGCTGGTGTCACTGACGCACTGCCAACATTCAATTGTGACGTCAAGTGCCAAACGCCATTCAGATTCTATTTTCAATCCCTCCACGGGGCTCATCAATTTTCCAAGTCTTGACCGACGTCTTAACATGTGTTTCTTTTCTCCTTCAAGGTGATCCCGTTCCCCATGTCTTGTGATATCCGAAGAGAGTGTGCTTGCCGGGACCCCAAAGCCTTGGAGAACCGAAAGGGCGAGCCCTTGCACTCAGTCGGTTAAGACGCTCTACCAGGACTGGGACAGGATGAGATGTTCTTCCCAGAAATGCTGCTGCTTCACAGTTGTACCTCTCCTCTTATAGCTGTTCATCCTTTCCAAGTCGAAGTCTACCTGCTATCTCCTATAATACGTTTGGAAAAGGATCCCCCCCCCCCCCAAAAAAAAGGACCAAAGCTGGTTTGTGTAGAAGCATCAACATCACCGACCCCCCCACCCCAAATTACGAAAACGAAAGCAAGTGAACAAGGGAAGAAAATACGAGAGATGGCTTTCCATACTGTCAAATTTCTTGATTTGATTTGACCAAAGGCCAAAAAAAAACCTCCACAGTTTAGGGGGCTTGATTTGTTTTGCTTTGTCTCGGTCATGTTTTCGGACAAAGACTTGGTCCCGGTTGGCTGGAGAGCAATCACATGATCACAGGCCATTTTTAAAGACTAATCACCTATTCTTTTGATGTTCCTACAATGAAGCAATCAGAAATCCTTCAAATATAAATGCGCAATGGGGAGCGGCTGCAGGTCCCGTCGCACACTATTTATGAAATAATTGAAATTTGAGGTTTATTTAAAATGCATACGGACAGATCCGTGAGAATGAATTGGTTTCTTTAGCATGGCTGCTGCTGTTGTTGCTGCTATGATTGCTGCTAATTAGTCAAACAACAGACAACAGGAAAATGCAGGCCATGTTCTAGTGTGTCGTTAGTCTGCCTTAACACTTACCTCTGATCAATATGACCGCCAACGACCGAAGACCTCCCATTACAGCGCCAGTGCTGAATCTTATCTCATCTGGTCAGAATGCATAATAGACACAATATATGAATGTAGAGGCCATTGTCATAAACCGTTTTGTTTAATATAAAAGGTCAGTTCACCAAAAACCTGAAAATTCCATCATTTACTCACCCTCAATTTCTATGTTTATTTTTGTGTTTGAAAACATAAAAAATAAGCATATTCATTCAGAGTTCTTCTGAAGCTGTAGCGGTAGAGCCCGAAATGAAAGATTTTATTCAAAGGAAATCGTTCCATCTGCTGCCGCTCTCAAATGTCATTCTCTGGTTACAACACCCATGGGAGCCAATGACATTAAACCAAAATGTGACGTCCAAAGGTGCCATACTTAAACCTAACCTTTGGTCTGTTGCTCATGCAAATCCATCAGCTTCAAAAGACTAGAGCACTAAGGACTACTTTTCATTATTAAATCGACCCTTATAACCTAATACAGAAAACAAATTCTTTCACACTATTTCCAATGTCAGTGACGGTTGTCAGTCAAAACCACTTTGAAAAGTTAACTTACCGCACATGTGCCAACTTTTTAAACACGTGTAAGTGTTTATAGCCCATTTGAAACAAGTTAAAATGCTGTGGGCGCTTGTGCCATGGATGTGCTGCCAAAAAACTGAAAATAATATAGCTTCAGCATAATCACAACGACTTCATATACGAAAAATCATCATAAAACAACACTTTAATTATTATGACTTAATTTATAGAGAAATGTACTTCAGCCGCCCTGCCAAAATATAAAAAAAAAAAAAGTCACTGGCAAATGTTTAAGCGTCAATAATTGGATCATTATTGCAGTGATTATCATGTTTCTAGCATGGTATATGTTTGGCAACAGTTCTTCTATCCCTCATTGATGTGTGTAGTGTGTAGCTTTTCATTTCTTAAACAATCATGTTTTTGATCAAGATCTTGTGTTGACAATGCAAGAGTCCAGCACTCTTTAAAGTCTCCTCCAGCACATCCCAAAGACTTCCACCAAATTTAAAGTCTGGACTGGATTTTTTTTTTTCATGCCCAAACATTATTTCACAGTTTGAGCTTATGTTGTCCTGGAATATGGCCATGATGTATCCCACAAACAGAGCTTTTCTGTGAAAAGAACACGCATACTATCTGGTGTTTTACCTAAACATGTCCAATCTCGCAACCATATGCATGTGAGCTCTCTCGCGCATGCGGAGAATCTGAAAACACCAATAAACAAGTAAGCTGTATTTTATCAATCTCCATTTGAGATGTTCTGCTTAAAGTGTCATTCAGTCGGTCTGTGTTCTGTCAGGACTCACAAGCCGCTTCGCTGAACAACTGAACTGCTGTGAGCTGCTGAAATAACCCAATCAGAGCAGAGCTCAACATTAATATTCATGACTCTTCCGAATAAGGCAAAACAGAGCATTGCATCCTAGGGACAATTTCAAGGGTTGTAAATGGACCTGTAAAACTGTATCTGGACATTTTTTGCCCTTAAATAAGCCACATACCCTCTATGTAGATATCAGAGAACAGTTTAACATATTGTTTCAAATCATTCTAGGGCACCTTTAAGAATAGTAACAAACTAAAGGATCGTCAAGAACGGATTTCATGAAAGGACTTTGCAAGCACGGATTTCACAAGACATTTTAGATACATTATACAACACTTAGTAATGGTATTTGTCGAAAACCATGGTGATACAAACAGTAGTCGATCACAAAACCATGGTTAAGTTTCCTAAAGGCTGGTGAACAGTCTTAAAAAAGCCAGTAAACACTACATCAATACTAATGTTGGCTAGAAAGCTAGTGGAGGGAAAGCTTTGCCATTTGTTCACATCATAGCAACAACATAAAACGTATAATTGAAACTGTTAATAGAAACCGCAACAAACAAATAATAAGACACGTACAAGTTGTGATCCATAAACAACAGATAGTCCCGACAAAGTGGGAACTGCGCCATTTCAGGAGAAGCTTTTTTGAGTAGCCTGCATTGTCTTAAGCCCTATTTGGACGGGATTCATTTTACAAGGGTAGATGAAGTAATGTAATTTTATCAAAGGACGTCTGTAATATTAATAACTAATTAGCATGGGGTTGAGAAATAGCAGTAAAACTAGCAGAAGTGGGAGCGGTAAGTTTACACACCACCGTCATGTCGTCACATAAGTTGCTTCCTTTGCACAAACATATATAATCTAAATATAACCTATATATATAGTTAGGTCCGGTCTGACAACTTATTTAGACCTTTCTGTGTGTTGAAAGGTAAGCAGAAAACACTTGAGGTTTGCCAAAGACTTGTCCCTCCGCCAAGAACGCAAAAGTTCATACTTGAAAAACTACGGAAAACCTACTTTTAAACAGGAAACGATTAAATATTTACGTAAATATTTACAGTCGGTCTATTTGTTCTGACCTTTTTTTTACAGAAGGTAAAGGTAGCTGTGATCTCTCTTGACATTGTCTGTAATGATTACTGAGATGGCACATTCGGACGGGACTAAAATCACTGAGAAACTCTGGTAATCATTACTTTAACTCAAACCTCCAAACCAAACTAATCGTTGGCGTTATAATTTCAGGAACAGTGTTTAATATAAATTTTAAGCACTCTCGTCGGCCTTAGGAAGGTCACACAGAAGAGTTTTGGAACGGGGTGGACAAAACAGCATCTCTTTGAATAGCATAGCGTCCTTCCACACGTAACCATGCAGATCTTTTTCTTGCTCAAGCAGCAACATCACATACTACCTAACGTTGAAATAGTGAAAAAGCATAATAGGACCCCTTTAAGAAATGAAAAGCTACACACTCCATCAATTAGGGTTGGAAGAACTGTTGCCAAACACATAACATGCTAGAAACATTAAAAGCGCCACAATACTGATCCAATCATTGACTGAAGCATTTGTCTAGTTAAATCCCCTTTCCTTCAAACAGACCTGTCCCCATCATGGCCTTAAATGTTTTGTCTAGTTTCTCACCGTCTGTGAATCTCCATGTCAAACCTGCTCCTGAAGACGATAGTTGCCACTCTTCCTCTAAATGCCTGCCTGAAGACCTCGTTTAGCTGCTTGAAGTGCGTTTAATAACAGTTGTAGCTGAGCTCTGCTGGAAAGTGGCCCTTCAGGAGCTGAATTTGACACCACCGATCTATACTGTGCCACAAGGCATAATATTGAGACATGA